>NW_025111191.1:2200000-2800000 GCF_015476425.1 Leptopilina heterotoma | reverse complement strand
TTGAAGAGAGCGAAAGCTTAAAAGTATAATTTTTCTATTGAAATATATATAACATGGATCAATAAACATAAAATTTTCCACACTCAAACAAAAACGTTAAACTAAATCAAAATTACCAAAAAAAAAAAACTTTTCAAAAATTTAATTAAATCTTTTTAACACACTTTTTTTTAATAAAAGTATATTAGATAAAAAAAATAAAATAAAGTTTCTAATAAGTAGGGGAAAAAAGCTTATCAACAAAAAGAGAGAAAAGTAGTAAAAAGTACAGAAAAAGAAGAAAAATAAAATTAGAGTAAAAAAGGAATACTAAAAAGTAGAAATGCAGCAATAATTTTTACTCATACATGAAATAGAGTCTAAGTTTTAATTAAAATTTTTTGACAGTGCTTAAAAAAAGAAGGGGGAAAAGAAAAAAAAAAGGAATTGGGGTTCTTGATATATGTGTATATAATCAGTAATGTTGGAAAGGACACTCGAAAATATAAACAGACAAAGGAGACTAAATGTATGTGCATATATTTTTTATATGTATTTATTTATGACGAAGCAATCCGCCAAGCAAGCGATATAGCGTGAGCGACTTTAATGAGCTTCGAACAGACAGCCGGTCGCTGAGTCATTTCTAGTGTACAATATCGTGAATTATGGAGCTAACCCAGAAGGCCCTTGGGGTATTCTAGTACCCCCCCCAACCTCCCCCTCCTTTTGCCCTAATATTTCCTTCTCCCTGTTTATAAGTTTCAACGCCCTTCTTCCGCCTTTGAATTGATTCTCGTCTCGCTTTAAAACAGAAACTATGGTCGTCATTAAACGCGTCTCTCCTCTCATATATGACAAACACTCCTCCCTCATAAAACTTCTTTATACTTTTCCCCTCTTCTCTCTTTTTTTTTTATCTCTCCGCCGCGGATAATTCGAATAATTAACTCTTTCTTCTTTAACAACTTCTTTTTTTCAATACATTTCAATTAAGAAAATTTAATATATTTTTTTTTAATTTTTTCTTTTAATTAAAAAAAAGGGGGAGGGGATAATTTTGAAATTTGACTTTGACTTTTCGACTTTAATTTTGTCTTTCGATTTGATTTTTATTCTCAAATTGTCTTTTTGACTTTCACTTTCACTTTCGACTCAATTTTGACTCTGACTCTGATGAATCACTCTCGATTTGAATATGACCCTAAAATTGTTTTTTTCACTTTAAAAGTGACTATTTGACTTTAATTTCGTCTTGCGATTTGATTTTGACTTTAACTTTCACTTTGAATTGGATTTTGACTTTGACATTAACATTTCGACATTAATTTTGCCTTTCAATTAGATTTTGACTTTAACTTACACTTTGAATTCGATTTTGATTTTGACTTTAACTTCCACTTTGAATTCGATTTTGACTTTGACTTTGACTTTTCGACTTTAATTTTGCCTTTCAATTAAATTTTGACTTAAACTTTCACTTTGACTTCGATTTTGACTTTGATTTTGACTTTGATTTTGACTTTGATTTTGACTTTAATATTCACCCTCGATTTGATTTTGACTTTAACTTTCACTTTATATTCGATTTTCACTTTGACATTTCGACTTTAATTTTGCCTTTCAATTTGATTTTGACTTTAACTTACACTTTAAATTCGATTTTGACTTTTACATTGACATTTCGACTTTAATCTTGCCTTTCAATTTGATTTTGACTGTAATTTTGATTTTGATTTTGATTTTGACTTTAATTTTGACTTTGACTTCGATTTTGACTTTGATTTTGACTTTGACTTTGATTTTGACTTTGATTTTGACTTTAATATTCACCCTCGATTTTATTTTGACTTTAACTTTCACTTTATATTCGATTTTCACTTTGACTTTTCGACTTTAATTTTGCCTTTCAATTTGATTTTGACTTTAACTTACACTTTAAATTCGATTTTGACTTTTACATTGACATTTCGACTTTAATTTTGCCTTTCAATTTGATTTTGACTGTAATTTTTTTTTACTTTGACTTTGACTTTGACTTTATATTCGATTTTCACTTTGACTTTTCGACCTTAATTTTGCCTTTCAATTTGATTTTGACTTTAACTTACACTTTAAATTCGATTTTGACTTTTACATTGACATTTCGACTTTAATTATGCCTTTTAATTTGATTTTGACTGTAATTTTGATTTTGACTTTGACTTTGACTTTGATTTTGACTTTAATATTCACCCTCGATTTGATTTTGACTTTAACTTTCACTTTGAATTCGATTTTGACTTTGACATTGACATTTCGACTTTAATTTTACTTTTCAAATTTGATTTTGACTTTAACTTTCACTTTGAATCCTATTTGACTTTGACATTGACATTTCGACTTTAATTTTGCCTTACAATTTGATTTTGCCTCTGAAATTATCTTTTACACTTTAACTTTCACTTTCGACTCAATTTTGACTTTGACATTGACTTTTTAACTTTAACTTTCACTTTTGATTCGATTTAGACTCTGAATTTATCTTTTTGACTTTAGCTTTAACTTTCAACTTAATTTTGACTTTAACGTTCACTTTTTGACTTTAACTTTCACTCTTGATTCCATTTTAACATAAATATTGAATTTTCTACTTCAGTTTTGTCTTTGGATTTGATTTTGACCTATACATTCAATTTTACTTTAACATTGACTTAAATCACTATGAAAATTAAAATAAAAGTCAAAGTGAAAGACAAAGTGTCAGTCATTGAAAATCAAAGTGAAAGTGAAGTGTCATAGGGAATATCAAAGTCAAAATCAAAACAAAATTAAATTTTTAAGTAGACGTTACAAATAAATGAAACAATGATTGCAAATTTCAATTTATACGGCTACAAAGAATAATTTGAAACAATCATTGAATGGAGCTTTTAAAATTTTTTGCTATTTTTTATAATGTTTGTAATCTTCCAAAGTGTACTTTTAGCCCCCAAACATCAAAGTTATTAAAAAAAATTATATTTCCACCTATTATTTTGTATAAAAATTAAAACAACAAAATGTTATGAAAATACTAATTGTAAATCAGAACGCGAAAAAAATAATGTAAATTCACACTAAGTGCAATTGAAAAACAGAAAAAGGTATCCATCATAATATAAAATGAGAATGCTAAAAATTAACTTGACATATATCTTTATTTTTAGAGAAATTTATATACAGTGAAAACTATGATAAATTAAAAAATTAAAAATTGTCAGATCATTTTTAATTTTGAATATTAAAGTTGAAATTGTTAAAAGCCTTGAAGCAGAAGAATAAAAATAATATGAGTAATGAAAACTACTTTTAATTTATTTTCCTCATATCCATAGAGAAACGTATATATATATATATAGTATATACAGTTAAATTCGTCCTGCGGTTGTAAAAAATATTTCAATATGTGAAATTTTTCTTTGTCTCTTTCTCTCTTTTATTTTATTTTATTTTTTTTAATTTTTTGCTCTAAATTTCTCAAATAATTGTCACATAGAAAATATTTTGTAATATTAAAATTATTTATTGTACCGCTGAAAGATGTATGTTATTTAGAATATTCAGTTTATTATCTAAAGTATGTGTTTCACCTGGATGTTTCTAAAATATTCGTTCCACTTTAAAGTATTGATTGCTTATATAAATATTTATTGTTCATGAGAGTGGAAATAATATCCTCTTCTTAATTGATATTAAACTTTTCTTTCTCTTTACTTTGTAAACTTTTTTATCTTTTATCAATAACAAAATTTTTTCATCGAGAAGAAAAATCATTTTTTTAATTCGAAAAAATATTGACGAATAAATAAAATTCGAAAAAATATTAAATAATAAACAAAATTCGAAAAAATTAATTAGTCATAAGTTATTTTTTAAAATCGGAAATTTTTTTCTTGGGAGTAAATAAATAAATCCCCTCTCTTCAAAAAAAGGATCGAAATTAGATTTTGTGCAGGAAAAAAAAATTTCGAGAGAATGAAAAATATTAAATTTTTAATTCAACAAAGTTTATACGAAATGAAATAATAATGTGTACAGGACCTTTTAATAATACGTTATTAAATTGTTAGCTAAATAAACCAAGGACGTCTTTATTAATTTTGTACCCTTAAAACTTTCCTGTCCCGAAAGACCCTACAGTTTCCAATTTCAAGCCACTTTAACCTTCACCTTACAAGACAGACTCTGCCAATTGTACTTAGGGTTCGCAGTTTCTGCAGAATATCAAAGACCTCCATTCATATATTTATTCCCCCTTTGCTAGCGCGAGTAAAATTACTCTCACCGATGTGAGAAAGTTTATATAAAGGTGATTAAAATGGGGTTAATTTTCTCCTTGTCAAACAGTCCATTTCACTGCAATAATTATTATTTTTAATAATAATAATAATAATAATAATAATAATAATAATAACACTAATGATTATTATTTTTATTGTTTTTTATAATCATTTTTTATAATTATAATAAAATAATATGACAAATTAGAAAATTTTTAAAAAATTATGATTAAGAAGTAGGAAATATACCCATTTTATGCATAATTTTTATTTCTCAATAAAAATATTGTTTAAAAACTCAATTTTTTCTTTTAAGAAGATTCTATTTCTTAATTTCAATTGTTTTAATAAAATTAAAAATTTTTTTAAAATAAAGGGAAACAATGTTTATAAATTATATATAAACTGTAATAAATATATTACAATGTTTATAAATTGGAAAATTTAATTGAAAATGAAACTGAAAATATTTGAATTTTTAGAAAATAAGGAAAAAAATGTTATTAAAAAAAATGTTCTGTTAAATTTATTTACGAATATCTTTAATTGTAAAATTATTTGTAAACAATAATTTCTCTTTTAAATATTTTAAATATTTAATTATTATTATTTAATCGATCGAGTGTTAAAATAATTATTTTATATTATAAGAATATTGTTACTGTAACTTCTTCAAAATTATTTTCATATTCTATTATTATCTAAAATTTCAACTTAAATTCATTTTCAAATCAATTTTTAATCAAAAATTCTACAAGAATTCAATTATTGAAAGACAAAAGTAAATTATTTATTGAATAATTGAATGTTTCTTAAAATTTAATTCTTATAAAGAATTTTATTAAAAAATTTTAAATAATTGAATTCTTTTGACGAATTTTAATAAAAAATTTTAGAATAGTTACATTTTTCAAGGAAATTGATTAAAATCATATTAAAAATAATTAAATTCTTTTCGGTAGTTTTATTAAAATAGTAGATATTAAAAATCATTGAAATGAGGAAAATTTTTTAAAATAATTAAAATTTTTTAAATTCAAATAATCGAATTGTGAAGAACAGTTTAATTATTTATAAAGATAATTAAAATTTTGAAGAGAATTTAAAAAAAATATTAAACATAATTGAATTTCTGCGAAGAATTTATTAATTTTGAAAATAATTGAATTGCTGCTAGTAATTATAATAAATATTATTCGAAAAAAGAAAAAATTCGAATTTCTTTCTGATATTAAAAATAAAAATTAATATGATTTATAGAAAATTAATTTTTTTCGAAAATTCTGACAGGAGGCGAACTCTTGACTCTTGTACCACAAGTCGAGAACGTTAACCCCTTGACTACATCACTTGTATTATTACTTTTATTTTTTATTATTTGTATATTTATTATTTACTTATATAATAATTAAAATAATTACTAAAAGAAAAAGGGAGAAAAAGAGAAGGAAGAAGAAACAGATGATAAAGAAGAAAAAGAAGAACCTAGAAGAAACAAAATTCGAATTTTCTTCTAATATTAAAAATAATTTACCAAAATTAATAAACTTTATAGAAAATAAATTTGTTTTCGCAATATAAAAAAAGAAAGTATTATTTTTAATTGTGAAAAAAAGCTAAAGAGTGCGCGCGGTGATAAAAAAAAAAGTTTCCCTCCCTCCCTGTTTTACGATTAACTGAAGAGATCAAGGTACACTTCATATTTTATACACCGAATACCTGAAGGCAAATATAGTGGGGGGATAATTAAATGACTACATTACGGTCGAATATGCGGAGGGCTATCAAATGTCGAATACTGCCTTAAAACTCCACTGAAAGGAAATTATTGAGAGAATTTTGCAAACATCATTTTCATCTCCCTCTCGCATCAAAAGTTTATAAAAAGCTCACATTTGTTGTAAAAATTTCTCGAGTTTACAAAAATCAGATTAAAAATTTTAATATTCATATATAATCATTTTCTTTCTTTCCAATGCAAAAAAAAAAAAGGAAATCTAATCAAAGGAAAATTTAACTTCAAGGGAAAAAGGATAAATACGGGGGAAGGAGAGAGGGGGGGGGATAAAAAAAAGAGAAAAAAGAGAGATTACTAAAAGAAAGAAATTAATAACAAATAAATTAATTAAAAAAAATAAAGTTCTCTAATGTAAACCGAAAGAAAATGGAGAAAATAATTTTTCATAAAGAAAAGAGAATATTAGAAATGCGGAAAATTTTGTATTTTTTTTTCTCTCCTCATTAGTTGGATTGCAAATGAAAAAAACGTCGGAGCAAATCGATTAATTTATTATATATAAGGGATAAGCTTCCCTTGCAAATGTAATTCGAAGCAATTTCAGGGTGCGCGCGGATCGAACGACGAAGGAATCTCACGAGTCGTTAACGAAATTCGTTAACTACATTCATGCACTCAAGCGAATCGAGGTAGGATAGTTTAATCGAACGTTTTCTGGACCTATGCTTTGGATGCTTTTCGAGATAAAAATCGACCGAAAGATTCTCCTCTCAATCACTTTTCTTTTCTTGATCGCATGAGAGACTGTAATTATCGTTTCTTTTCTTTTTTCATTTTTTTTTTCTTTGCATAAGCTCGCACACAATAATAATGCAAAACAAACATATATGAAAATTTCATATCACATCATTCTTGGGTTACTAATTATATATTCGGTGAAGAAATAAGGAGAAAATGAAAAAGAATTCGCGAGGCAAGATTTTTTTTTTTAAGTTACAGGTGCTTATAGAGTTGTAATGGTGTGTCATTATATGTTGTATATTTTTTTTCAAAAGTAAGGTTCGTGTAATTTTTGCAAAATATGGTATTTTAAATTTTTTAGATTTTGTAAACAAAGTTTGCTCTGTGATACAAGTAAATGTTTGTTTGTTTGTTTTTTGTAAATTTAATACGATTATTCAAAATTAAATTTTCTTTGAACCGATTATAAAATAAAATAAATAACATTTTATTTTATTCAAATTTCTTTAATTTATTTCTTAATTTATTTCAATCAAATTTTGATTTGCTTTGAATAAATTTAATTTGTTCTGAATAAATTTTCTTTCTTTGAAACAATTTTTTTTCCTGATAAGAAATTTTCTTTCTTTGAATGAATTTTTCTTTCCTGAAACAAGAAATTTTCTTTCTTTGAAAGAATTTTTCTTTCCTGAAACAAGAAAAAAATTATTTGGTTTCAATAAAGTTTGTTTTCTTCAAAAAAAAAAAAATCTTTTTTCCTTTAAGGAAATTTTATTTTAGTTTTATAAAAATTTAATTTGCTTCGATAAAAATTTTACTTGGTTCAAAAAATGTTTACTTTTTTGAAATAAATTTTATTACCTTCAAATAATATTTATTTAGCTCTATAAGAGTTTTATTTGGTTGAAAAAAAATTTTACTTGATTCAAATAAATTTTATTTGCATCGAATAATTTTTATTTGATTTTATTAAAGTTTTGTTTGATTGAAAAAAGTTTTATTTGGTTGAAGTAAATTTTATTTCATTCTATAAAAGTTATATTTAATCCTAAAAAAATTTACTTGCATGAAATAAATTTTATTTGGTTCTACAAAAGTTTTATTTGGTTTAAAAATATTACTTGGTTGAAATAAATTTTATTAGGTTCTCTACAAGTTTTGTTTTGTTTAAAAAAATTTTACTTGGTTGAAATAAACTTTATTTGCCTTCAACTATTTTTATTTGCTTCTATAGCAGTTTTTAAGGTTCAATAAAATTTTGCTTGCTTTAAATAATATTTATTTAGTTATATAAAAGTTTTATTTTATTCTAAAAATTATTTATTTTAATGAAATAAATTTTATTTGGTTCTCTACAAGTTTTGTTTTATTTAAAAAAATTTTACTTGCTTGAAATAAACTTTATTTGCTTCCAATAATTTTTATTTGCTTCTATAAAAATTTTATTTTGTTCAATAAAATTTTACTTGGTTGAAATAAATTGTATTTGGTTCAATAAAATTTTACTTGCTTCTTAAAATATTTATTTAATTCCATAAAAGTTTTATTTGGTTAAAAAAAGTTTTACTTTCTTGAAAGAAATTTTATTTTGTTCTATAAATGTTTTATCACAATTAAAAAATGTTTACCCGGTTGAATTAAATTTTATTACGTTCAATAAAAAATCTTGTTTTATCAAATTTTACTTGCTTCAAATAAATTTCCGTGTCCTTCAAAAAAATTGTTTTTGTTTCCATAAAAGTATAATTTGTTCCAAATAAATATAATTCGATTCAAATAAAATTTATTATGTTCAAAAAAAAGTTTTCTTCGTTCAAAGAAATTTTATTTCCTCCAAAGAAATTTTGTTTGATTCCAATAAATTTTTTTTCGCTTCAATAAAATTTGTCTTGAAGTATTTTCTCGTTCTAGTTTAATTTTAATTTTCCAGTTGAAGTAAAAAAAAATCCCTCCGAAAGTAACCAAACACGAAATTACAAATTACTTTCCATAAAATGCTTCAATAGAATTTTAATTTTTTTTTTTTTTTGCAAAATAATTATTTGTTACCAAAAAAAAAAAAATTGTTTGCAAAAAATACTGTCTGAGATGGAACATAAAACACATACTCAACAAGTATTCCCGAAATCGGTAATACTGACATCAGTAAATACATTATAGAAGAGGAAATAAACAGAATATCGTCGTCGTTAACTACTTTGATTACCGCCATCAAGCCCATTGTTGTTGTTGTTGTTGACAACACAACTTACGATTTCACACATGCAAATGAAGAGATGGATGAGAGAGAGACAGGGGGGGGGAGAAACAATGCAATAAAATGGAGGCATACGGCAATAACTGTCAATGGTCAAAATTGGAAGCTTACTCACATTGTAGATCACAATAAGCCTCTCAGGGAACAGCATCAATCCCAACTCGTTCACCTCGTGTATTTCAATTCTGAAAAAAAAGAATGTTCACATTAAAATCCACAGGGAAAATTTTTATAAAATGCAAAAAAAGACACTCGAAAGATATTTTTATACTATTTGAAAAAAGCACTCGAAGACACTTTTTTCCACTAGTGCAAAAATCACTCGGAAGTATTTTTTTTACTAGTGAAAAAAAATACCCGAAAGCACTTTTTTCACTAGTGCAAAAAGCACTTTATGATGGTTCATGACTGTTCGTGTAGACTCGTGTAGACTCGTGTGGACTCGTGACACGACGAATCGTTCCGAGATTGCACGAGTGGTCACGAACTCTTCCGAATCAAATATCAAGTCGCCATTTGCAATTCAAATTCGACGCTTTTTTAATAAAATAATTAATTTGAACTGAAAAATAACTAATTTGTATTTAAAAATAAAAAAAAAGTTAGTGAGAATAGTCAGCCGCGCGCGAATTTTTGCTAATTTGTAATTAAAAATATCTAATTTTTACTTTAAACAGAATTCTAAACATAAAAATTGTTGTTAATTTTTTCCCTCTTTCTTAAATTTAAGTGTGCGACTTATATATTCTTGTTCACTATTTGAAGTAATTTAATGACCATAGAATGTTTTACTATGAGCTTCATTTTCAAAGACGGAAATCTCGCAAAAAAAAAGTAAAATAAAAAATCAAGTTGCATTCAGTCAGTTCAAGTTGTTCGTGCCCCTTAACCACATTTATATCATGTAGCAAAGCTCAAAGCTGTAGTGGTTTCTGCGTGTTTCAAATACTCTACATAGAATTCCTCTCTCTATCTCTTTGGCCAAACGCTCCTTTTGCTACTGTCCAGACTTTCAAGTATACACAAGAGGCATTATCACAACTTTGTGTATATATACGAGTTTCTCAAAGAAATAACAAAAAATACAAAATTCTTTTTTGGTCTTTAATTTTTTATTACTAGTGTATTGCTTTTTCTCTATTCCAATGTAGGGTAGACATTACTATAGAAATAATAGTGAAATTTGTGTAATTTACACATTAATAACAATAATAATAATTTTTAAATTTCCTGACTTTTCCTGACCTAAGGAAAACCCTGTATACACCACTATACTATAACACTGCTATACCTCGTAACATTTTCGAAAAAAATTAACTTGTCAGCAACTACTTAATTTTTTCAAGAGTAAAAGACAAATGTGAATAAATTAGATGACCCGGTTTGATATAAATTTTTTTTCGAAAGGAAATTGAAGGTAATTGAAGATAAGGACTAATCTAAATACATTTGGGAGAGAGGAGAGGGATATTTACGACTGTCACTGATAGTACACACATGTTAAAGGTAGTGCCTTACCTCTAAACCGTAAAGTAGCCCCCCGTTGAGACGTTAATGCGTCCGACAGGTTACGACAGTCGCGTGTTACAATTCTCCGTTTACAGTGAGCCTCTGGATCTAGAGGGTTTTCGATCCAATCACCAACTAATAGTGAATTTGACGCCTGAATTTCGAATTTCAGTTGCTGATAATAATGCCACAAGTTCCCGATAAGAAAATTCATGTATTATCATTTTTAACCATCAATTTCCAACCAAATGGATAACAATTTACACCGCAACTCGAAAATTACTAATTCGAAACTTTTATTCTAATTAATCATCAACTCACAGTTTTTCTAAAGATATTATAATTTCTTTATTAAAATTTTTTCCGAATAATTATTATTTATTGATTTCATGACTTTATTTTATTATTACAGACTTCGCACTCGATAATTATTTTTAAAAAAGTAGCTTTCAAACTAAAAAAAAAGTAGTAAAAAGTATTTATCGAAAAATTAAACTTAACCATAAATAAAACTCGTTTTAAAAACTTCACAAAACTGACAAAAATTACATTCTATATTTTATTTTCCTGACTTTTTCCTAATTTTCATCAAAAATATTTACATCTTTCTTCACCTAATAATAAATTGAATTCCTGCAACGAATTTTATTTTTCATGAAAGAATTTAACTATTTATAAAAATAGTTAAATTCTTGACAAGAATTTTATTAACATTTTTAAGTAATTGATTTTTTCGACTAATTTTACGCAAATTCTAATTTAAAGAATTGAATTCCTGAGAAATTGTTATTATTCATAAAAAGAATTGAATTCTTACGAAAATTTTAACAAACAAATTTTTAATAATTGAATACTGTTTGGGAATTTTATAAAAAATAGAAGGTATTAAAATTCATTGAATTGCAAAAAGTTTTTAAAAATAATTAAATTTTACAAAGAATTCTATTAAAATTTTTCAAAATAATTGAATTTCTGTGTGGCATTTTATTAAATTTTTTTGTAAATAATTGAATTCCTTCCTAAAAAGTATTTTATTATTTATAAAAAAAATTGAATTCTGGCGAACGATTTTATTAGAATTATTTAAAATAATTGACTTTCTAAGACAAAATTTATTACTTTTATAAATAATTGAATTCTTGAGATGAATATTGCTATTTATTCAAATAATTGAATTTTGCAAAGAATTTTATTAAAATGCTTCAAAATAATCGAGTTTTCGGGAATAATTTTTTTTATTTATCTTTAATAATTGAATTCTTTCGAGGAATTATTTATGTAAATAATTGATTTCTTGAGAAGAATTTTATTAAAATCTAATAGAATTATTTTTAAAAAATTTAATGAAAATTGTAGTATTTAATTTGAGAATAATTTGATTTCTGTGTGGCATTTTATTAAATTTTTTTGAAAATAATTAAATTCCTTCATAAAAAGCATTTTATTATTTATGAAAATAATTGAATTCTTGCGAACGATTTTCTTATAATTATTTAAATTTTAAAATAATTAAATTTCTAAGAAAAAATGTATTACTTTTAAAAAAAATTGAATTCTTGGTATGAATATTGTTATTTATTCAAATAATTGAATTTTGCAAAGAATTTTATTAAAATACCTTAAAATAATTGAATTTTCGGGAATAATTTTGTTATTTATCTTTAATAATTGAATTCTTTCGAAGAATTATTTATGTAAATAATTAAATTTTAGGGAAGAATTTTATTAAAATCCAAAAGAATAATTGAATTATTTCAAAAAAAATTTAATTAAAATTGTATTTAAAATAATTTATTTTTTTCGAACAATTTTTTTAAAATATTAAAAAAAAAATTTAATTTCTGTGAAAAATTCTAATATTTTTGTAAATAATTGAATTTTTCCAAAAAAATTTAAAACAACATTTTTTTAAATAATTGATTTTTTCGAGGAACTGAAATTAAATTTTTAAAGAATAATTACATTTTTTAAGCAATTCCTGTAAAATTGTATAAAAAATAATTAAAATCCTGCGATGAATTTTATTATTCAAAAACAAATTGAATTAAATTAAAATTTTCAAAAATAATTATTGAATTCCATCCAAGAATTTTATTATTTATGAAAATAATTGAATTATTGTGAAAAATTTTATTAGAATGTTTAAAAAGAATTGAATTTCTGTGAAAAATTTTTTTATTTTTAAAAATAATTGAATTTTTGTGAAAAATTTTTTTATTTTCAAAAATAATTGAATTCTTTAGAAGAATTTTATAAACATTGTTTTAAATAATTATTTTTTCCGAAATATTTTTTATTCTGTTCAATTTTATTTTAAATAATAGAATTCTTGTGGAAAACTTTATTTGTGAAAATATTAAATAATTGAATTTTTCGATTAATTAGATTAAAATGGTATTAAAAATAATTGAAATTCTTCGATAAGTTTTATTATTTTTAAAAAAAATTGAATTCTTGCTTAGAATTTTATCAGAAATGTTTAAAAAAAAAATTTAATTTCCATGAAAAATGTTATTAGGTATTAGTGAAAGTAATTAAATTATTCTGAAGAATTGTATAAAAATTTTATTATATAATTGATTTTTTCGAAATTTTATTGAAAATGATATTCTAAATTAATTGAATTCCTGTGTAAATTTTATTAAGTATTTTTGAAAATAATTGAATTTTTTATGAATTTTTTTTCTTAAATAATTGAATTCTTTTGAGAAATTTTATGAAAATACTAGACATTGAATATAATTGAATTTCGATTATTTTTCGAAAATAATTGAATCGTTTTAAAGAATTTTATTACAATTTTTGAGAATAGTTTTTTGATTTCTAGTATTAGTGAATTTAAAGTAGTGAAAATTCTATGAAAAAACAGAAATATTAACTTTTAGTGGCTGAAATTTGAAAAAAGTACTCAAATAGTAGCATGACGTAAAAAAGTAGTAAATATTAGGTTTTAGTAGATGAATGCAAAGCCTGTTATTGATTTTATACCGATTTCTATTTTCTATTATTATCCTTCTAATACCGATTTTAATTTTTTATTTCTGATTTCAAACAGATTTTTATTTTTTATCGTTAATTTAGGCAATAAAAAATAATTTTTCATAGTATTTGATAACAGTAATAATTAAAATGATTGACAGTAGAATTTACAGTACAATTACAAGTTAGATATCTCTCCAGAAGGGTTAATGTGGTTTATCGAAGCTCATAGAGGCACTTCACTTCCAGGTTGTCCCGGTTAGAATTTCCGGTCTGTTACCTGTCATTTCAACCCGAGTATCATAAATTCATCATGTCATGTCTAATGCTCTATTCTCTAATCTTACTGTTTAATCGATTTATCCATACGTTGCGCTAATAGAATAAAATTGTTTTTTTCTCCACTTTTTTTTTTTCGAGTCCTATATATATTGTGACGCATCGTTTATACTTTCCTTTTGACAAATTTAATGGAGCCATGGAGTCATCACTGTGTTAGTTTATGTATACCCAAGGGTTGTGGGCACATGGCGGTGAATTCATATTATGACTCAATGGGAAAGCTCGAACACGTAAATTTAATGAGAAACTCGATAACGCAAGAGACACGAAATGTTGTATCGCATCGTGGGGACAAAGTTCGAGTCATTGAAGGGGGGAGAAAAAAAGGAAGAAAACGGAAGAAGGGAGACTGAATTATTGTCCCTACGACTGTCCTTCAAATTGTGTTATATGCGTTTTATGCGAATATGTTCCCGCAACTGCCGCATGTGTGTGCTCTCTCTCTCTCTCTGCCACGATATGCCAACACAGGGTTGTTTTCTTAACATGAATATGCCATCGCGTGAAGACAGCCGTGAACTATTCGATAATTTAATAGTTTCTGCATTATCGAATTGCAATTTAATTCTATCAAATGTTTATCATTTCAACAATTAATTTGCAAATTTTCTTTCTGTTTTATTGCTCTCGAAAAAAAAATTATAAAGTTGAGAAGCAAACAAAAAACTAACTTCAAACTGCGAACAGATTCAACAATATTAATTTATTTATTAACAATATTAATTTATTTCTTTAAAATTATTTATGAAATTTAATTTCATTTATCGTAGTTTAGAAAAAAATTATAACCAAAGTTTGAAGAAATTTTTTTGACTAGTTTAAATATTTTTGAAGAGAAATAAGAAAAGTTTGAAGATTTGTCTTTTTAATCATGTGGCAGCACTGTTGCGAACTCTGCTATTGCGATAAACGATTACAATTAATTTGAATTAGACAATTGAGTAGCACATATCAAGTATCAATTTTGCTTTAATTCGACGACAAAAAATTTTTGCACTGCAAATAAAAGGGGAAAAAAAGAATCAAGCTCCCACAATCGATTTTCCCTTGGAACTGTAAAAATTTTTCATGTATCAATAAAAAGTGCAATGAAAGCAAGAGAGAAAATCCTCTACTACCAGGAGGAAAGTGGATGGGTGGAAGACGACACGATATCTTCTCCTTGTAAGGATTCTTTTTCCTAGAAGAACTAGCGAGTGCCACAGTAAGATCCTCTTACACTGTTCGAAACCAATTTATCGAGATGACTAATAAAAATATCGTATCTTCCGCTGGACAGGCCTGCCGTTTTCTGGGCAAGGCAAGTCGAAGATAGAAACGTGTAGCGGTCATAAGGGCAAAGAAAGAAAAAAAAAAAAGGAGAACTGGATAGAAGACTCAAGGGAGTGGGTTCTTTTTTATGACTCAACTAAACGGCTGTAACGTCGCGTTTCTCAACTTCTTTTGTTTTTATCCAACCATTTTTTTTTTTTACTTTCTAAGAAGAAACACGGGCGCATATACACGCCCGCCAGTTATACGACGAGAACTTAATTCCTACGTGTTTAGAGTTAATGTGAATCTCTCCCTCCATTTTTCCCCACCCATTTCTCAAAAACGTCAACTTTATCACGAGCTTATAAATTTATTAAATATTATCCGGATTAATGCATCATACTTTAAGACACTGGTGTATCTCACTTTTCTCCCTTACTGACAAGAAATATATATCGAGGATAGAGAGAAGAAGAAAAGAAACAAAAAATAATGAAAAAATGTTAATTTAAAAAAAATGGGGAATACAGACTTTGCACTCGATAATTAATTTCAAAAAAGTAGCAAAAATTAGCTTTCAAACTAAAAAAAAGTAGTAAAAAGTAGCTATTGAAAAATTAAACTTGACAACCAAACAAACTCGTTTTAGAAACTTCACAAAACTGACAAAAATTCCATTCTATATTTTATTTTCCTTACTTTTTCCTAATTTTCACCAAAAATATTTACTTCTTTCTTCACCTGATAATAAATTGAATTCCTGCAACGAACTTTATTATTTATGAAAGAATTTAAATATTTATAAAAGTAATTTAATTTTTGACAAGAATTTTATAAAAATTTTTAAGTAATTGATTTTTTCGACTAATTTTACGCAAATTCTAATTTAAAGAATTGAATTCCTGAGAAATTTTTATAATTCATAAAAAGAATTGAATTCTTACGAAAATATTAACAAAAAAATTTTTAATAATTGAATTCTGTTTAGAAATTTTATGAAAATAAAAGGTATTGAAAAACATTGAATTGCAAAAAGTTTTTAAAAATAATTAAATTTTACAAAGAATTCTATTACAATTTTTGAAAATAATTGAATTTTTGTGTGGCATTTTATTAAATTTTTTTGAAAATAATTGAATTCCTTCCTAAAAAGCATTTTATTATTTATAAAAAAAATTGAATTCTCGCGAACGTATTTTATAAGAATTATTTAAAATAATTGAATTTTTAAGAAAAAATTTATTAGGTTTTAAAAATAATTGAATTCTTGAGATAAATATTGTTATTTATGAAAATAATTGAATTTTGCAAAGAATTTTATTAAAATGCCTGAAAATAATTAAATTCTCGGGAATAATTTTTTTCTTTATTTATCTTTAATAATTAAATTCTTTGGAGAAATTATTTATGTAAATAATTGATTTTTTAGGGAGAATTTATTTAAAATCTATAAGAATTATTTGAATTGTTTCAGAAAAATTAAATGAAAATTGTATTTAATTTGAGAATAATTTGATTTCTGTGTGGTATTTTATCAAATTTTTTTGAAAATAACTGAATTCCATCATAAAAAGCATTTTATTATTATTTATGAAAATAATTGAATTCTTGCGAACGATTTTATTAGAATCATTTAAAATAATTGAATTTCTAAGAAAAAATTTATTAGTTTTAAAAATAATTGAATTCTTGAGATGAATATTGTTATTTATGAAAATAATTGAATTTTGCAAAGAATTTTATTAAAATGCCTTAAAATAATTGAATTTTCGGGAATAATATTTTTATTTATTTTTTATAATTTAATTCTTTCGAGGAATTATTTATATCAATAATTAATTTCTTGGGAAGAATTTTATTGAAATCTAAAAGAATATTTCAATTATTTCAAAAAAATTTAATTAAAATTGTATTTAAAAATTGTTCTTTCGAACAATTTTATTAAAATATTTGAAAAAAATTGAATTTCTGTGGAAAATTCTAATATTCTTGTAAAGAATTGAATTTTTTCAAAGAATTTTAAAAAACATTTTTTTAAATAATTAATTTTTTCGAGAAATCGAAATTAAATTTTTAAGAATAATTATATTTTTTTATCAATACCTGTAAAATTGTATAAAAAATAATTGAAATCCTGCGATTAATTTTATTATTTAAAAACAAATGGAATAGTTGCAATTAAATAATTATTGAAATTTAATAATATTATTAATATTAAGTAATTATTGAATTCCATCGAAAAATTTTATTATTTATGAGAATAATTGAATTATTGCGAAAAATTTTATTAAAATGTTGAAAAATAATTGAATTTCTGTGAGAAATTTTGTTATTTTTAAAACTAATTGAATTCTTCATAAGAATTTTATAAACATTATTTTAAATAATTAATTTTTGCTGCGAAATATAATAAATATTATGAAAATTTTATTTTTAATAATTGAATTCTTATAGAAAACTTTATTTGTGAAAATAATTCAACTTTTCAATTAATTAATTTAAAATAGTATTAAAAATAATTGAAATTTTTTGATAAGTTTTATTATTTATAAAAAAAAATTTAATTCTTGCTTAGAATTGTACCAAAAATGTTTTTAAAAAATTAAATTTGGATGAAAAATAGTATTATTAGTGAAAGTAATTAAATTATTTTGAAGAATTGTATAAAAATTTTGTTATATAATTGATTTTTTCGAAATTTTATTGAAAATGATATTTTAAATTAATTGAATTCCTGGGGAAATTTTATTATTTTTGAAAATAATTGAATTTTGGATTATCAATTTTTTTTTTAAATAATTGAATTCTTTGGCGAAATTTTATGAAAATACCAAATATTGAATATAATTGAATTTCGATTATTTTTTGAAAACAATTGAATCGTTTTAAAGAATTCGATTATAATTTTTGAGAATAGTTTTTTGATTTCTAGTATTAGCGAATTTAAACTTTAAGCGAAAATTTAAAAAAAAACAGAAATAGTAGCTTTTAGTGGCTGAAATTTGAAAAAAGTATCCAAATAGTAGCATAACTTAAAAAAAGTAGTAAATAGTAGGTTTTAGTAGATGAGAGCGAAGCCTGGGAATATTATTTTTAGAAGGGAAAAAAGGGGTGAAAGATAAGATGTTTTATCGCATTAGGTTAATATTTCCCTTTTTGTTTAGCACTTATGTCCATCTGTCTTCATCTTCCGCTTGGTAAAGAAAACGAGGCATCTGCGTGAAATATATATACATATATGTTAGCTACCCCTTTGCGTATTTTAGCCGCGAGCAATAAATTCCTAAGCTCCCTCGCGTAAAGTAACTCTTCTAAAGGCAAGAAAAAAAAGAGAAGGAGGAGGAGGGAAAGAAGAGAACAGGTAACTCTATTCTTTGCTATCTCGAACGCTCTATTTTGCACAGTCGCTAACCTCTTAGACTCTCGGAGTAATTCCAAGTAGGTTGCCAGGCTGAGTACAAATTAGTTCTTTTATACATTTCCCTCTTTCTGCGCCACTCTTTTTTTTTCTATACTCAAGTAATCGAAAGATAGATTGCAGCACTTCTTTTCTTATCATTGCGTAAACTTTGACTCAATTCACTATTCACTTCAGGAATTTTTACAGTTCGCGGAATTATTTCTGCGTTGATACAAGAGGGGACAAGAAATTTGAAAATGAAAGGTAATCTTGCCGTAAGTTTAACTTTACAATTTTAGCAAAATTGCTAGCTGATAGCTGATGGGTTGAGGAAAGGCATCCTTGCACACGACGGTATAAGAGTAAAAGAGTAAAGAAGTAAAAGTAAAAACAGAGTTAAAAAAAACCCGAAACAAAAGTTGCCAAAAAATGATTTTTGAGAAATAATAAAAATTTGAAACACGACGAATTTTTGTCCAACGGATAAAACGGTTTGAATCTAATATTGCAGAATTGATAATGAAATTTCCTCCTGTAGCATCATGTATGCTGAAATTGTGTCGCATTATTGACACAGGAGTTCAACTGTCATGCAGTATCCAGTAGATTTTTCAAGGCACTTTGCCAACGGACCCGGAGGCACTGAAAAATGGAATGGGGTATATTTATTTAGTAAACGAAAGTGGAGGGAGAGGAGAAAACTGTTGTGTTGTATAGGTCAGGGAGAGAAGATGTTACTCGTAACTTGGTGCGGTAAGAGAGCGCGGTAATGGCAACTTTATGTTGCGATAGCGGAGTTGAACTAGTTGCACACAGGACATCGTCCGCATTGCGGTTTCTTTTCTTTTTTCCTCTTCTTTCTTTATATTACGCACTGAAAAACTTTTTAAAGCGTACACCAGAGTGAAATAAGAAAAAAAAAGGAGGAGTATAACCATATATATATAAGATAGGGAGGCGCACATCATTTTCTCTTGGTCCCTTGCCAAAAGGAATAAATAGTGCACATCGTTCGTCATGACACCCACGATTATCCCAAGAGAGAGAGAGAGAGTTTGTCGTATAAAAACACGTACGCACATTCTTCCAAGAGACCCCATTTTTTTCGATAAATGAAGTCTGATGTACATTTCACATGACCACAGAATCCTTAAGGGAGAAAGGTTTCTTTTCATTTGGCAAACTTAATAACACATACAGTACTCTTAAAACAAGACTATACTCTTAAAATCATCCATTTTTTAAATGTTTACAATTTTTAAATCCAGATTTTTGTAATTTTTATTTTAATATAATGTTAGTTGTCAAGTAAAGTAAGAATATTTTTTAATTTTTAAAAGCGTAATTACGGGCCAAAAATGAAAAATTTTAATTTACGGAACAATTACTGACAAAAATATAATCTATCCGAGTCAAATAAGTGACCATTTTTCTCTTTAAATATTTAATAAATTGAGTTGAAATTTTGTAAGAAAGTCTAAAATAAAATAAAGAAGGACAGTGATGTGCAAAAGTTTTGATAATTCAAAAATAAATTATAAAAAAACACTTTGAAATCAGTAAAGACAACAAATATATTTTTTGTTGTCCTAACTATTCAAATTTTTTCTACTAACAATAAATCTGTTGTTGTAACGCAAACAAATTTTGTAACAACAAAAATAGAAATTTGTTAGTTCTATATTAACAATTCTCTTTTCTCTGTGTATTCAATTATTATCTTAAATTTGTAACCAAAATTCATTTTTAAATCAATTTTTATTAAAAAATTCTAATAGAATTCAATTATTTAAATACGAAAATAATAAAGAATTTTATCAACAAATTTTTAAATAATTTGAATTTTTTCGACGAATTTCAATAACATTTTTCGAGGATGTCGATTAAAATTGTATAAAAAATAATTAAAATTCTGCGATGATTGTTATCATTTATGAAAATAATTGAATTTCTACCAAGAATTTTATTATTTACGAAAATAATTGAATTATTGCGAAAGAAATTTATAAAAAAAATTGTAAAATAATAAATTCCTGTAAAGTTTTTATTATTTATAAAAATAATTAAATGTTTACGTTGAATATTATTAAAACATTTTTTTTTTAATAATTGAATTCTTTAGGAAATTTTGAATAAAATAGTAGATATTGATAATCATTGAATTTGAAGAAGATTTTTGAAAATAATTTAAATTTTGTCGAGAATTTTATTAAAATTTTTGAAAATAATTGAATTTTGGAAAAGAATTTTATTATTTCTAAAGATAATTGAAAATTTGTAATACAAATTTTTAAATTTTTGAACATAATTGAATTTCTGCGAAGAATTTTATCAACTTAGAAAATAATTGAATTTTTCTTAGAATTTAATTCTCATATAGAATTTGATTAAAAAATTTTTAAATTTAAATTCTTTTGACGAATTTCAATAAAATTTTTAGGAATATTCAAATTTTTCGTGAAATTCGATTAAAATTGAATTAAAAATAAATGAAATTCTGCGGTGACTTTTATTATTTATCACAAAAATGAAAATAGTTGAATTCGTAAAAAAACTTTTATTATTTACGAAAATAATTGAATTATTGCGAAAGAAATTAATAAAAAAAATTGTAAATAATTGAATTCTTGTAAAATTTTTATTATTTTATGAAAATAATTAAATGTTTACGTAGAATTTTATCAAAAATTTTTTTTTAAACAATTGAATTCTTTTGGAAACTTTGAATAAAATAGTAAATATTGAAAACCATTGAACTGAGGAAGTTTTTTGAAAATAATTGAAATTTTAACAAGAATTTTATTAAAATTTTTGAAAATAATTGAATTTTGGAGAAGAATTTTATTATTCCTAAAGATAATTGAAATTTTGACAAACATTTTTGAACATAATTGAATGTTTCTTAGAATTGAATTCTCATGAAGAATTTTATCAACAAATTTTTAAATAATTGAATTCTTTTGACGAATTTTAATAAAATTTTCAAGAATAATTATATTTTTCGATGATATCGATTAAAATTGTATTAAAAATAATTGAAATTCTACAATGTGATTTATTATTTATGAAAATAATTGAATGTCTGTGAAATTTTTATTATTAAAATGTAATAATTAAATTACCTAAAATATTATTACTTCGGGGGAAAAAAACCTAAAATTAGTCACTAAAATACAAAAGCTAATTTTGTAATAATTACCTGAAATATAGATATATTTAAATGTGCTTTAATTCGAAGTCATGAAAGTGAGTGTAATTTTGAATTTGACTGATTACGGTTTGCATATACTTATACGTATACCTATATATATATTCACATTTCGATATATATATATATATATACATTTCTATATATATAAACATTTCGAGTGCGTGAATGTACAATCATTTAAATTTATGTTCAAGAGTTATCAAATTGCTTTCTGTGTCAAAATTCAATTCGAAAAGCTTTTAAAATGAAAATCTAACAAATTGTAAAAGCTTTTAGTTTATAAAGGAATACTGGTTATATGATAATTATGTGCTTCGAGCCAATTGGACATATACAGTTAATATTATATATTACAAAAACGGTAATAAAAATAAAAAATACATTAATAAAAAAATAAAGTGTATACTATTTTCGTTCCATAAAATTCCCGTCTTTTTTTTAATTGATTTACATACTATATTTGAATCAGTGACTGATTTTTTCATATCAAATTAATTATTTCCAACTAATTCAAATTTAGAGAACAGTATAAATATCTATAAAAATTGAAATAAAAAGCTATTTTTTAAAAACAAAAAATAAAACTTTTTTTAACTTGGTGAAAAAATTTCCGGTTTGGCATAAAATTCCTGGCTTATTCCCAGTGTTTCCCGGTCAAATTAAATTCCAGGCTATTTCCCGGTTTTCCCGGGAAAATCAGAAAATAAAAAAAAACTAGAATAGAGTAGAAAAAACTAGAAAAAAAAACTAGAAAAAAACTAAAGAGAAAAGAGAAGCTAAAATTGATTTTGACGAGCGCCACCCCCCCACAAAGGGGTTATATGAAGTCAAGTGCCTCAAAGAGTTAATCGAAGGAAATGTTTTTGACCTTAGGATGAAAAAAAAAAATTACATCCTGAGTTCTTTACACTCTAGTCTCGCACAAACACACATATCGAGTCAAGGGTCACACACAGTTCACGGTGTCTCATTTTTCAATATTTTCCGGCACAAGTAACCTTTTGACTTTCATGGTCTTCAATTATCCACCAAGTTTGTCATCGAGGGGTTACTACCGGCATTTGAAACGACATTTATAAATCGTCTACGATCGGGAGTTTAACACACTGAGGGGGTGAATTGACCCCGACAAGAAGAAAGATGGAGCCAAAAGGAGTATAGTAATCGAAGGATCAACACATACACACAGTGAAGAAAAAACGAGAGAAAAATCGTGATTAAATTTTCAATCAATTTTGGGAAACTTTAAAGAATTTTTATTGTTTTTTTTTTTTTTTTTTTTGATCAAATATATTTAATGACTCCTCTTTTTGACGTGAAATTTTAAATGGGTTTTTCAATTTTGTAGTATAATTTTAGTCCTGTTATATAATCGCTCGTTGTTCTGATACGTCATGTAAATTTTCGAGTTTTGAAAATATAATGGTAAATTTTCAAAGTGGAACTAAAATCAGTGATCTTACTGTCACGTGTACTTTCTTTGAGTTTTACTTGATTCCACTAGAGTTGAACTACTTCAAGTCCTTTTCATTGATAACTTTCCAGACTACTCATCATTTCTTGTATTCAGGTATATAACTTTGTAAGGTTTCACGAAACTTAATGTGATTTCAAATTACGCTTTTAATGACTTCAAAACTCAAATATTTCCTCCAGTTTCACAAGATTCTGTTGCTTATCCATTTTATTTATACAATAACTAAATATTATATGTAAATACAAACATTATGTGAGCAATCATCAACATTATAATGATAACTTCGATTCCTTCTTGTTCTATAATAATTAAAGATGACGGAGTGATAAAATCATTATCAATTCAATTATTATTTTCAAGAATTTTTAACTAAAATTCTTCTTTAAATTGATTATTTCTAATAATTTTCGAAAAAGTTCTTTGACGATTTTCAAATTCATTTGTTTACAATATTTAATTCTACGAAATTTCAATTATTCGTAAATTCTTCAATTAAATCAATATTAGAAACTAAAAACTTAAAGTAATTTTTAAAAAAATCCGCAATTAAACTTTCTCAAAAAAATTAATTTCAAAATTTTAATTATTTCCAGAAAATTAAGCTATATTCCTTTTAATATTCAATTATTATCTAAAATTTGAACTGAAATTTATTTCTAAATCAATTTTTATTAGAAAATACCAATAAATTTTTTACCAGAATTGTAGAATTGAATGTCGCTTAAAATTGGAATTTTATCAACAAATTTTTAAATAATAACATTCTTTCGACGAATTTTAATAAAATTTTTAAGAATAATTACATTTTTCGAGAAATTCGATTAAAATTGAAACAAAAATAATTGAAATTCTCCGATGGGTTTTATTATTTGTGGAAATAATTGAATTTCTAAAAAGAATTTCATTATTTACGAAAATAATTGAATCCCTGTAAAAATTTTATTATTTATGAAAATAATTGAATTTTCTAAAAAGAATTTTATTATTTACGAAAATAATTGAATTCCTTTAAAAATGTTATTATTTATAAAAATAATTAACTGTTTGCGAAGAAATTTATAAAAATTTGTAATAATTGAATTTCTGTGAAATTTTTATTATTTTGTGATAATATAATTAATGGTTTGCGTAAAATTTTATTAAATTTTTTTTAAATTAATTGAATTCTGTTGGAAAATTTTATTAAAATACTAGATATTAAAAATCATTGAATTGAGGAAAATTTTTGAAAATTATTAAAATTTTGACAAGAATTTTATTAAAATTTTTGAAAATAATTGAATTTCGGAGAAGATTTTAATTATTTCTAAAAATAATTGAAATTTTGCCAAGAATTTTTAATAAATTTTTGAAAAAAATTGAATTTTGGAGAAGAATTTAATTATTTCTAAATATAATTGAAATTTTGACTGGAATTTAATTATTTCTAAAAATAATTGAAATATTGACTAAAATTTAATTATTTCTAAAAATAATTGAAATTTTGACTAGAATTTAATTATTTCTAAATAAAATTGAAATTTTGACTAGAATTTAATTATTTCTAAAAATAATTGAAATTTTTACTAGAATTTTAAAAAAAAATTTGAACAAAATTGAATTTTTGCGAAGAATTTTATTACTTTTGAAAATAATTGAATTTCTGCAAACAGTTGTAATTTCTTTAAAATTCTCCAAAAATTATATCGTACAATTTACGAACTTTTCGCCTTTTCTCAATCAAATTACGAACTTAGCGGACCTTTTTTTAAAAAAAAACTGATTTTCACGGAGGCTTATATGTAGAGAAATTTTTGTTAAACTAATTATTTACTCATTCGGACCGAAATTCATTCGAAATTAAATATTAATATAAGAATTGAAAAATAAATTAGAACTTTAAAAAAATGTGTGACATAATTGAATTATTATTATCTTATTATTTCGCTGTAATAATAGTTTGCAATTTTTGGAAAATAGAATATTAAAAATTCAATGGCAAAGTATTTGCAAATGTCGATCGTCGTTTTATTCAGATTTCAAAGTGCACTTTTCCTATTTTTCTTCCACGACAACTATCTTGAAGGCATATCAAAAGCGAGAGTATTCTCTTTGAAGATTCGAAGTTGGTGCAAGCGGTTTCTCAAAATAAAACTCTTTTCACAACCAACGGGTTACAAGTAGCTAGAATCCCGTGAAAAAGGAGATTTTTACCCTTCAGGATTCGAAGGGATATATATGTGATAAAGTCAAAGAATGTAGGCGCAAAACTTTAGCAACTCTCGTATATAAGAGAAGAGGAGAGAGAGACACACGACAAACAGTATATAAGTGAGTGTCGATATCAATGTGTGGTGCTTGGGTAGCAAAAATCTAGAGGCATAACACGCTCTCCACATATAACCGAAAAAGAAAAAAAAAGTCTCATAGCTCTTATTTTTTTTTCTTTGATGCTATAGTGAGAGAGGATCCTCCTGAATGAAGAGTGAGAATCGAAGGAAGATCCTTTTGGAACTGGATCTCTCTCTCTCTTTCTTTCTTTCTTTCTTTCTTTCTTTCTCTCTTTCTCGAAGTATAATTTTCATTCAAAAAGAGAAGCAGAAAAAATAGAGGAATTGAGACATAAAAATAAATATCAACCAAAAAATGATCTAGGTATCAAAATACTTTTTTCGACCATTGTTCTTTTATTGATAGAATCTCTGAGTTCTGGGACAGAAAAAGAAGCGGTTAGCCTCTATAAAGTAAAATTGAATAATAATTTTTAGAAGCGCAAAATAAAAGGAGCCACCAATCCCTAAGATCAGTGGCGACAATATAATTTTACTTTTCAATTTTATTACCTACAATGGACATAATCTAAAGAGAAACAAGAAAGCGAATCAGATTTTATCAGTGGAAGATAGTCAGGGTTGGACCCCCGCTATTTTTTCAATAAGAACACTAGCGCCACTAGCGACGGCGTCATGAAGCTATACTCTTAGTGACACCTAACTTTTTGTGCCATTACATTTTTGGAGAAGACTTTCTTTACAAAAAAACCTTTTTGTTCTACATTTTAATATTTTTAATAAGTATTAACAAGTATACAGACTTATTTTAACAGAGTTTAAACTATATTTAAAAAAAATTCTTCAGTTTTCTTAGATGAACAGTTCAACATTGCTTGAGCTTTGAAAAATAAATTCTTATTTTCAATAATAATAATTTTTACTAAAATTAAAAATGAATCCTGTTTTTTATATTAGTTGAGTCTATATCTATTTTTTTTTCTTAGGGAATTTAGGGAAATCTGACTTTTTTCCGAATACGATTTAGAAGAAAATTGTGAACAGTATAACATTTCTTAAAATGAATTCTTTTTGTCACTGAGCACACTTCGTTGATGACCATTGCTTGAATGAATTAATAACAGCGGGGGAACGAAGTCGCAGGCGTCTTTATGTGTCCATATAAGTATATACACACGTTTTGGTAGTTAAACGCCCGAGGAAAGAGGTCATATGGTGGTGGTAGTGTATCGCGAGGTCAACGGGGGTTAAATCGTTCCAATAACGAGACAGCCGGCTTTCTGGTCCGGACCTACGCCCCATTACATGACATTTGCCCTGAGTCATGTCCATACTATTCCTTGTCAGAAAAATTCCTACAACTCTCGAAAATAAAGAATTAAAAAAAAAATCTTATAACTTCGGAATATAAAGTCTCTTTCTAAATTTTAATACAAGTTATCATAAAATTTATTCTGTTTCTGATTCAAGGAAAAAACATGACTCAATTGCTGTTTCCACTTTTCTTGTTCTCAATTTCTTTCGTGGAATAATTGTGAATCAATTGAATTAAAAACAGAAATATTTTTTCAAATAAGAGTCAAATAAGAGAACATTTTACTTAAAACTATAAAATTTTTTCATAACTATAAAACATGAAGAAATCGATCTTTTGGAAAATTTTATTAAAATAGTAGATATTAAAAATTATTGAATTATTGAATTAGAAATTCTAGTTTCGAAAAAAAAGTGTCAAGTGATTTTAAAACTTTGAGAAAAATTTTTTTTTTTTTTTTTTTGAGTTTTTTCCACATCAAAATTGAATAGAAATAGAGTTTGAAAATGTAGGACATGCGTCGATAAAGTATATAAAGCTTGATGCGCTGCACTCTCTCCTGAGAATTGAAATTTATTGCTTTTTTTGTATTCTACATCAAACCAAAGTTTATTCTCGTACCTAAAATGCAATATATGAAAATATGAAAAAATATATATACATACATTATGTATAGCTACATTTAAATAAGATGTGATATTTATTCATCAATTAATGTTCATTGAGTTGAAATTTTACATTTTCATTAAAAAGTAAACAAAAAAATACAGTAATTTCTTTTTTGAATAAAAATTAAAAAAAACTAAATAAGTAAAAAATATCAAGAAAATTATCAATCCTTCGAGTGATAAATTCTACAACTATTTGATAAGTAAAAAAAAGTAATTCTATAAAACTTGAATCAAGTAATTGTTTATTTAAATCAAATAAATTATTATTATTTTTTTTCTAATTTTAGTTTGAATTTTTATTTGAATCAAATTTTATTTTTTATCTAATTTTAGTGCAATTAATAGTGAATTTCGCAAGTTAGTGAAAATTAATTACTCAAGGAAAAGAGAAGCGGGGTAAATATTAAATAAAAAATAAAATGCAGTTAATTCAAATTAATTGGAAATTTGTGTATAAAAAAAAGAGTGAAAAAATAATGCAAAAGACCGTCGACCCAAAAAGCAGCGATTGGAACCAGGTTTTAATAGAGATGCACCGAAGAGTCTTTCAATTTGCACGTTAATGAATTTTTCAGTAACAACCATCTAGATTCGATGTATAAACATGCATATATACACTTTGCTCTTGGTAATAAGTTATTGCAACCAAAATATATACGCGATCCAACGTTGAGTAATATCGTGTATTCAACGTCAAACACAAATTACAGCCACACCCGCGCTTCTCGTCTGAAGCCAAATATTCCCCTTCTCATTATTGAACCTCCTCCCCCTCTCTCTTTTTGCTTCAACAATTAGTAAAAAAAATTTTAAAATAACTGATATTGCAATTTATTTGCAAAACTCAAAAAACTATTCTATTCCATTTACGAATTTTTCTAATTGTAAAATTATTCGAAAACATTAATAAATTCTTTTTTTAAATAAATATTTAATCATTATTATTATTCCATAGAATTAATATTATCTTCATGTTTTGTAATAATTTAAATTTCCATAAAATTTTCCAAAAAATAAATTAAATTATTTACAAAAATTTTAATAAAATCCTTCGCAAGAATTCAAATATTTTTATCTTTAAAATTCAATAACTTATAAGAATATTATTATAAAACATGAAGAAATCAATCACTTCGAGTCTTATATCTTCATGTTTAATGTTTATCTTCATGTTTTATAAAAACTTAAATTTTCCATAAAATTAAAAAAAAATTAAATTATTTACGAAAATTGCAATAAAATTCATTGCAAGAATTCAATTAATTTCATAATTAATAAAATTCTTTACAGGGTTTCAATTATTTTTAATACAATTTTAAATAAATTTCTCGAAAGAATTTAATTATTTAAATAAAATGTAATAAAATTCGTTGTAGGAATTCAATTATTTTTGCAAAAAATAAAATTTTTAACATGAATTCAATTATTTAAAAACTGTAATAAAATTCGCTGTAAGAATTCAATTATTTTCATAAATTATAAAATTTCTCATAGGATTTCAATTATTTTTATTATAATTTTTAAATAAATTCCTCGAAAAATGTAATAACTTTCAAAAATTTTTTTGCAAGAATTCAATTACATTTCACGAATATTGAAATTCTTCGCTGAAATTCAAATATCTTCAAAATCTACTATTTTAATTAAATTTCTTAAAATAATTCAATTATTTTAGAAAATGGAATAATTTATTTGATAAATAAATGTTTATCAAAATTAAATCCTCATAAAGAATTTTATCAACAAATTTTTAAGTAATTGAATTTTTTGACGAATTCTCGGTAAAAAATTTTATTATTTATAAAAATAATTGAATCTCGGTAAAAAATGTTATTATTTCTGCAAATAATTGAATTATTGACAAGAGATTTATAAAAACATTTGTAAAAAGTTGAATTCCTGTGAAATTTTCATTATTTGTGAAAATAATTTAATGTTTGCTAAGAATTTTATTATCACATTTTTAAATAATTGAAATTTTTTGAAAAATTTTATTAAAATAGAAGATATTAAAAATCATTGAATTGAGGAAAATCTTTTAGAAATAATTGAAATTCGGAGAAGAATTTAATTATTTTTCAAGATAATTGGAATTTGACGAAAATTTTTTTTAACTTTGAAAATAATTGAATTTCTGCGAAGAATTTTATTAGGTTTGAAAATAATTGAATTTGAAGAAGAATTTTATTATTTTTAAAGATAATTGAAATTTTGACGTGGCATTTTTAAAAATTTTTGAACATAATAATTGAATTTCTGGGAAGAATTTGATTATATTTGAAAATAATTGAATTCATAAAAAGAATTTTATTATTTATAAAAATAATTGAATTCTTACGAAGAACTTTATTTACCTTTTTTTAATAAATAATTGAATTTTTGAGAAGAATTTTATGAAAATTGTTTTTTAAATAATTGAATTGCTGTGAAATTTTTATTATTTATGGAAATAATTTATTTTTGCTTAGAATTTTATCAACACTAACTAGTTAATTTTTAACACTGACAGTTCTAATGTTTACACTATCAGACCAAATTATTACACAAATTGACCTAATCGTACACCAATTGACCTATGGTTTTATAATATAATTTACCTACTTTTAAAAAATTTAACCTGTTTTTTTACACTAACAGATCAAATTTTTACTCTAGTTGAACTGATTTTTACACTAATTGACATATTTTTGCATTAATTGGCCTACTTTTTAACTAATCGATTAAAGTTTTACACCATTTGACCTATTTTTAGCCCCAGTTGACCTATTTCTTTACAAACTAATTTTTACACTATCTGAAATATTTTTACATTAATTGACCAAATTTTTCACCAATTGACCTATTTTTTTACATTAATTGAACTATTTTCACACTAATTGACCTATTTTTGCTTTAATTGACCAAATTTTGAACTAACCGACCTAAGTTTTACACCATTTGACCTAATTTAACTCTGGTTGACTCACATATAATTTTTTTTGGTCGAAACAAACTTTTTCATACAGTTAAAGACTGTCTTTATTGACCTAAAAAAGATAAAGATTAATATAATCTTTACGGGTTTATAATAAAAATTCTAAAATATAATCTACTTTAAAAGAGTAGATTTTTTCAAAATTAGTCAATTGTCAGCTTTATAAAATGATTGTAAAAAAAAGACAATAGGAAAAAAATGGGTGTGAGAGACAGAGAGAAATTTCTCATTCAGTCTGTTTTTCTCTGTCTTTGTTTAATAGACGCAGTTATTGTTAAAACAACATTATTACTGTACATGGTAATAAGATCATTCTCGGTCACCAGATACCATATTGCGAGAAGGGAGATTTATCCATATCCAGTCTAATCGACATACTATTGTCCATTAGTTCTCATTGTCGATGTCATAGATGGATTTTAAACGAGGCGTGTGTGGCGCGCGCGAAAATGAATTTACTCGCTCATTCGTCCAAAACGGAAATTGATTTAAAGATAAACTAAGCATTGTTGCCAAATTCATTGATGATTACTTCCATCAATTTCAAGGATCATTGAGTTAAACACTGGTTTTTGGCGCTCTAATTAACTAATTAACAGCAAGAAAGCTTTTATTCTTTATTTTATTTTTGTAATTTGACATTTATTTTGTTTATTTTGTTTATTTTATTTTATTTTTGTAATTTGACTCCCGATTTAATTTTAACTTTGACTTTAACTTTGACTTTAATTTTGTCTTTGACTATGACTTTGATTTTAACTTTTTGTTTAAAATTTTGACTTTCGATCGATTTTGACTTTGACATTGACACTGATTTTAACTTTTACTGCAACTTTGACTTCAACTTTGACTTTAACTTTGACATTTTGTCTTCAATTTTGTCTTTGACTTTGATTTTAACTTTGACTTTAACTTTGACTTTGATATTAACTTTAACTTTAACTTTTTGTTTAAAATTTTGATTTACAATTCGATTTTGAATTTGACATAAACTTTGATTTTAACTTTGATTTTAACTTTGACTTTAAGTTTGAATTTAATTTTGTCTTTGACTTTGATTTTGATTTTAACTTTTTGTTTAAAATTTAGACTTTCGATTTGATTTTGACTTTGACATTGACTTTAATTTTAACTTTGACTTTAAATGTGACTTTAACTTTGACTTTAATTTTGTCTTTGACTTGAACTTTGATTTGAAGTTTTTCTTCAAAATGTTGACTTTCGATTCGATTTTGACTTTGACATTGACTTTGATTTTAACTTCGACTGCAACTTTGACTTCAAGTTTGACTTTAACATTGACTTTAACTTTGACATTAACTTTGACATTGGCATTTTGTCTTCAATTTTATTTTTGATTTTGATTTTAACTTTGACTTTGATTTTAACTTTGTCATTAACTTTGACTTTAACTTTGACATTGACTTTTTGTCTTTAATTTTGTCTTTGACTTTGATTTTAACTTTGACATTGATTTTAACTTTGACTTTAACTTTAACTTTAAGTTTGAATTTAATTTTCTCTTTGACTTTGACTTTGATTTTAACTTCGTCATTAATTTTTATTTTAACTTTGACTTTAACTTTGACATTGACTTTTTGTCTTTAATTTTGTCTTTGACTTTGATTTTTAATTCGATTTTTATTTTCACATTCACTTTTTGACATTGACTTTGACATTGACTTTAACTTTGACTTTAACTTTGACTTTAACTTTAACTTTAACTTTGACTACAACTTTGTCTTTTTGTCTTTAATTTCGACTTTAACATTGACTTTTTGACTTTAATTTTGTCATTGACTTTAACTTGAGTTTGACTCTGACTCGGATTTTAACTTTGACTCAAATCAATTCGAAATCAAAATGAAAGTCTAAGTGTAGGTTATAGTGAAAGTAAAAGTGAAAATAAAAATTCTCTACACTTTTCAGAAAACAATTAAAATTAAATTCATCATTCACGTAACTTTCCGTTGATGGAAAATAATCATTCTTAAAAGTTATTTAATTATAAAATAGAATCTAAAAATATTTGACCGCATCAGAGAATTATCAATTAGCAAAAAAGTGTAAATTACGTAATTGATGTGCATTAATTATAACACAGGCACACAAAAAAAAAAAAGTGTCGTGGCCGAGACACTACAGTAGTATATTCCCATGTATTTTTGGCCGCTGAATCCGAATTTGAAGTCCGAATGCTCAAATTGGTTCTTTTTTATGAGTTATACTCAAAAAACGACTCAAAACACGAATTTGAACCAAAAAAATTAAAAATTTTTTTTGTAACATGACAATAGCATATTTCCATGTATTTTTTCCCGCTGAATCCGGATTCGAAGTCAGAATTGACAGATGTGCTCAAAATTATGAGCTACACTCAAAAAACGACTCAAAAAACCGAATTAAAATGACGAAAATGAAAAATTTTTTCTGTGACACTGCAAAAGTATATTCCTATGTATTTTTTCACGCTGAATCCGAATTCGAAGTCAAAATAGACAGATTTGCTCAAAATTTTGAGATAAACTCAAAAAACCACTCAAAAAAAGACTCAAAAAACCGAATTAAGATGAAAAAATTTTTTTATGACACTACACTACTATATTCCCATGTACTTTTTCCCGCTGAATCCGAATTCGCAGTCAGAATTGACAGATTTGCTCAAAATTTTGAGATAAGCTCAAAGAACTGATAAAAAAGCGATTTAAAATAAAGAAATGGAAATTTTTTGCTATGACACTACATTACAGTATTTCCATATCGGATCTCGCATTTAAAGTCAGAATTGACAGATTTCTGACTGATTTGCTTAAAATTTTGAGATATACTCAAAAAACTGATAAAAATGTAATTTAATATGAATAAAGGAAATTTTTTGCTATGACACTACAAGTGGCTCAAAATTTTGGATTTCATTAAAAGTGCTCAAAAACACGCATGCTTGTACCTGTAACCAGGGTTTGAGTTCTAAAAAATTTTATGTTATTCTGATAATTCTAACATCGAGTTTGTATTCAGCGTATATAAAATTCATGGCAATACACTACAGAATACCAAAAAAATGAACTCTTTTGCATTAAATTAAATTTTGAGCATTTTTGGATTTAACTTAAAATTTTGAGCCAATTTAATAATTTTAACTTTGAATTTAGAAGAAGATGTAAAAACATGAGAATATACTAATGTAGTGTACTAGCAAGAAAAGTAGAGTTTCTTGACTTCAATTTTTGTAACTTAACAGATTTTCTTGTGTGTCTCAAAATTTTGAGCCATTAGAATGGAAATACTAGAAATACTGTAATGTAGAAATACTGTAATGTAGTGTCATAGCAAAAAATTTCCATTTCTTTATTTTAAATCGCTTTTTTTATCAGTTCTTTGAGCTTATCTCAAAATTTTGACCAAATCTGTCAATTCTGACTGCGAATTCGGATTCAGCGGAAAAAAGTACATGGGAATATAGTAGTGTAGTGTCATAAAAAATTTTTTCATCTTAATTCGGTTTCTTGAGTCTTTTTTTGAGTGGTTTTTTGAGTTTATCTCAATATTTTGAGCAAATCTGTCTATTTTGACTTCGAATTCGGATTCAGCGTGAAAAAATACATAGGAATATACTTTTGCAGTGACACAGAAAAAATTTTTCATTTTCGTCATTTTAATTCGGTTTTTTGAGTCGTTTTTTGAGTGTAGCTCATAATTTTGAGCACATCTGTCAATTCTGACTTCGAATCCGGATTCAGCGGGAAAAAATACATGGAAATATGCTATTGTCATGTCACAAAAAAAATTTTTAATTTTTTTGGTTCAAATTCGTGTTTTGAGTCGTTTTTTGAGTATAACTCATAAAAAAGAACCAATTTGAGCATTCGGACTTCAGATTCGGATTCAGCGGCCAAAAATACATGGGAATATACTACTGTAGTGTCTCGGCCACGACACTTTTTTTTTTTGTGTGCCTGTGTTATTAATCAACTTCTTTTCTAACTGTTTTAATAAAATATTCTGACATAAATCTAAATTTTTCAATAACCATATATACAAACTATAAAAAGGCTTTTAAAAGTATTTCACAAAAAACAGAAGCAATACTACAGTAAAAATATAGAATCTATTTAAAAGAATTTCTCTTGAAGTAAAATATAATTAAAATTCTCTCCTTTTTTTTGTACTATATAATAAAATGTGTAAATTTTTTTCCGAACCGAGCGCGATAGTGAGAAAATCGTTTCGAGAGTCTTTAAAGCTATATGGGGAATTTGCACTTGAACTACCTTCATTGATTTTCGTGTTAACGCAAATCTTAAATCTCAAGTGAGAAAAACATTACGAGTAACAATAAAAACTTTTTAAAAAAAACTTAAAAAACAGGAGGCTTAACAATTCTGTTCAGTTTATTTTCTCTCTCTCTCTCTTTCCTTCTTTCCTTCTTTACATTTTTTGTCCCTTTTTTTATTCGATGCACAGCTGGAGGGCGAAATCTTTTTGTAACGTTAAAATAAGTATCAATATATTTTGGTCGGTTATAATTTTTTCTTTTTTAAAGTCTTAAGGCACTTCTACAATTCTGAATTATAAACAATTGGTGAATAGAAAAACTATGATCGTTAAGTTTAGGGAAAATTTTCTAATTTTTTATTCACCGTTTTTAAGTGCAGGTCAATTCTTTCCGTGGAAAAAAGGAGAAAAAAAATATATATACACACACCTAACGCTTTTGAATCGATATCACTACCTCCAAGGAAGGAAGCTTTGGATAAACACACTTACTGTAGACTGTGCTCGAATAAGAGAAAATTGCTTGCTCTCGTGTGTTATTGGAACCTGAGATGCTATCGGATATCCATCCAATTGCCCTACAAACCCGTATTAATATTAACATTTCCACTTACAAAAAACTCACTGTAAAAAAAAGGAAGAAAATAATTCTCATGCCAGATTTTTATTTTAATCAATTTCAGTTATTTGACTGTATCACGGTAGAGTTATTCGACAAATTACGATATAATTTCTTTTTCTAAAACGAGTATGTAATTTTTCGTTCATTTAATTAATTATTTAAAAAAATGTTTCATTTTGATAGCGTATGAATAAAGAATTATTAATTTAAAGATTTTAAACTAATGGGAATTATTAAAATTATAATTAGTTATTAAATTTTCTTAATATTGAGAGGAAAAATTTATTTTTAATATTTGTCATTAAATAATAATGAACTTTAATTACTCGTGATTAAACTTCATTCGCGTTGTGATTTTATTTTTTATTCATCTTAATTCAATCATAATATGGTTAATTTTAAATACACTAAGACATTATTTAATTGATTCAAATCAATGATTGCAGGGTTTCTACACGACAGGAAAGTCAGGAATTTTTATTAAAAGTAATGGAAAAAATTTAATTTTTAGAATCCATGAGAAAATTATGAATTTTTCTTTTTCTTTTTGTTTGCCTTATAAACTATGAATTTATTACGAATTTTAATACAAAATCTTTAATTTTATCTATTTCTGACTAATTTCTTTTTAAATAACTTTTTTTTATTTAGAAAAACTAAAAAAAAAATTAAATTTTGGAGAAATTACAAATAATTTCAGAAATTCAATTATTTTCCAAAACTAATAAAATTCATTGTGGAAATTCAATCATGTTCAAAAATTTTTAAAAATGATTGTCAAAATTTCAATTATTTTAAGAAATAATTAAATTCTTTTCCGGCATTCAATTATTTTTAAAAATTTTACAGAAATTCAATTAATACCAAATTTCTTATAAATTTCTTCGCAAGAATTCAATTACTTTCGTAAATAATAAAGTTCTTTTCAAAAATTCAATTATGTTAAAAAATTTTTAAAATTTTTTGTCAAAATTTCAATTATGTTTAGAAATAATAAAATTCTTCTCCAAAATTCAATTAGATTCAAAAATTTTAATAAAATTCTGTGCCGAAATTTCAGTTATTTTCAAAAAACTTTCTCAGTTAAATGATTTTCAATATCTATTATTTTATTCAAAAATTCCAAAAGAATTTCATTTTTTTAAAAAAATTGTTTGATAAAATTCTACTTAAATATTTAATTATTTTCATAAATAATAAAAATTTCACAGGAATTCAATTATTTTACAATTTCTTTTGTAAATTTCTTTACAATAATTCAATTATTTTCACAAGTAATAAAACTGATCGCAGAATTTCAATTGTTAATTATTAAAAATAATTATTAATTAATAAAATTTCTTTCGCAATAATTTAATTATTTTCTTAAATAGTAAAATTCTTTTTGGGAATTCAATTAATTTCGTAAATAATAATATTCTTTTTGGGAAATTAATTATTTTCGTAAATAATAAAAATCATCGAAGAATTTCAATTATTTTTAATACAATTTTAATCGAATTTCTCGAAATTCTCGTCAAAATTTCAATTATTTTCAGAAATAATTAAATTCTTCTCCAAAGTTCAATTATTTTCAAAAATTTTATTAAATTTCTTGGCGAAACTTCAATTATTTTCAAAAATTTTCCTTAATTCAATGATTTTTAATATCTACTATATTAATAAAATTTTCCAAAAGAATTCATTATTTAAAAAAAATTATTTTAAAATTTGTTGATAAAATCGTTATAGGAATTGAATTTTAAGAAACATGCAATTATTCAATTAATTGTCATTTTTGTATTTAAATAATTAAATTCTAGTAGAATTTTTTAATAAAAAATTGATTTAATAATGAATTTAAAAATTTAGATTATAATTGAAAATTAAAAGCATTAGAGCGTGAATTTTTAGAAATAATTGGATTTTTAAAAGGTTTCAAATTAAAATCTTTGAAAATCTGAATTTTTCATATTTTTAACTAACAATTCTCTGGAATTAATTTTTTTTAAAGTTTAATTGCTGATTTTTTTTTTTTTTGAAATTATTTCAAGATTTTATTTTCTAATATATATTTAATTGAAGAATTTATGAATTATTGAAATTTTATAAAATTGAACTGTAAACAAATGAATTTGAAAATTCTCAAAGAACTTTTTCAAAAATTATTAAAAATAATGCATTTATAGAAGAATGTTTGTTAAAAACACGAAAAAAATTTTAATTTTGCAAAAGAAAGAAATTATTGCTGAAATTCAATTATTTTCAAGAGTAATAATATTCTTTGCAAAAAATTACATATTGTTTAAAAATGATAAAATTCTTCTTAGGGATTCAATTATTTTCATAAATAATAAAATTTTTACAGGGATTCAATTATTTTTGTAGATAATAAAATTTTTTTTAGAAATTCAATTATTTTCACAAATAATAAAACCCATCGGAGAATTTCAATTATTTTTTATTCAATTTTTTTTTTTATTAGAATTTTCTAATAAAAATTGATTTTAAAATGAATTTCAGTTAAAATTTTAGATTATAATTGAATTTTAAAAACAATATTATCACTCGGTCATGTTTTATAGTTTTAAAAAATTTTATTTATAGTTTTAACTTTTAATTAAAATATTCTCTTATTTTTATTTTCTAATATTTAATTGAAGAATTTCCAAATATATGATTTTATCACTCGGTAATCTTTAATTGTTATAAAACAGGATAATATTTTCCTTAATTTTTTCTTTAAACTTTTCTTTAATCTGGACTTTTTTTTATTGATATGTTAGATTTTTTTGTCAGTTTTTGAAAATATTAAGGATTTTTCCTAAATATTTTCAAAAACCGATCAAAAAAATCGAACATATTAATAAAAAAAACGTCGAGAGAGAGAGAGAGAGAGAGAGAGAGAGAGAAGAAAATAAAGAGTGGGGATGATAAAAACAGAAAAGAAAAGAAAAAGAAGAAAAAGAAGGGGAAGAAGTAAAAGCTTAATATATATGGAAGAGATATAAAAGTCGAAGAGAGGTGCGGAAGAGAAAAAAGTCAGAAGAGAAAGAGTAGTTTAAAGCTCGCGCAAAGATATTCCTCTTGGCGTTCGACTATTGAATTTCTGTGTTCGTGTCTCGTGGAAATGTGCACCTATCCACTTATCTACTTTACTCCTTTGCACGTGTTTAAGTAACCAGGAGTACTCAAGTGCGTCACTGGCGAAGATGAGGGAAAAAGGAACGCATTAAAGACTTCCGAGAGAGATTCCCGCGCTCGCTAAGGAATAAGGGATAAGCATTGTATTTAAATTGAAATTGAACCTTCTGCCGCAGAGAGAGAGAGAGAAGTTTTTCCAAAGATTTCAACTTAAAATCCCTGCGCCACGTCATTCTAAGTATTTCAAGCAACGGGAGGCGCACTTTTCGAAATTGGCTTCTAAATCGCGAACGGCTATTCGATCCATCGGTTTTTGTACCTAAATTATTGTCTTCTGCTGAAAATGCATTTCGGTTTGTCTCGAGCTTTCTTTCTCAAACATTCATTTCCATCATCATCATCATCATCTTCTTCTTCTCTGGTTGCTACTTCTTCTTTCTCTTCTTCCTCTGATTTTTCTCCTATTTCTTCTGTTCCTTCTTCTCCTATTTCTTCTTCTCTTTTTTCTTCATCTACACAGAGAAAAGCGAGTGTTGTTTTTGATGCGGGTAAATTTTGGTAGGGTAATTTTAGTGAGGATAAATTTTCTATAATAGAAAATTTACCTTATTTTCAGTGTTAAAATAACACTTCCGAGCTAAAGTTTGATGCAGACACTTTTAACACCGAATTCAGTGTTAAAATAACACTCACTTTTTTCTGTGTACTTTTCTCTGTCTTCTTTCTCCTTTTTATTGGTTTATATTTTTTTATTTACCTTTATCTGATATTTCTTCTCCTTATTGTTCTTTTACCTCTCTTTCCTCTTTTTTTCTTCTTCTTTTTATCTTTCTTCTCCTTTTTCGATTTTATCAGTTTCCTTTTGCTCTTGCTAATATCTTGTCTCTTCATCTGCGCCTCACACAATTCGAGATCGTATCACCAAGCTCGCGGCAAATGCAAATGTAAATGATTGCTTTATTAATAACACACTTGCAGTCTTCAATTGTCGGTTGTCATCCGGCTTTGTGAATAATTTCGCACCAAGTGTTTCTCTCCCCACCCCCCTTTGATTCGAGATTTTTTTTTTTTTTAAAAGTCAACCTAAGGCGCACGAAATTTTCTCCGAAAATCCAAAAAGTTCACTAAACAATTACTCCAATTCCAATGTATAAAAGCCAAAAGTTCGAATGTTGGTTTGATCGCAAAAAAGTTCGCATCTTTATTAAAGTACTGGAAAAAATTGAATTTTAGAGAAGTTAAAAATTGTTGCATAAATTCAATTATGTTCAAAAATTTAAAAGAAATTCTCGTCAAAATTCAATTATCTTTAAAAATAATAAAATTCTTCTCCGAATTTCAATTATTTTCAAAAATTTTAATAAAATTCTTTGCAAAATTTTAATTATTTCAATTATTTCAATTATTTTTTATGCAATTTCAATTATTTTCTTCAATTCAATATTTTTCAATACCTATTTTAATAAAATTTTTCAAAGAAATTCAATTATTTAAAACAAAAATGTTGATAGAATCCTAAGCAAACAATAAATTATTTTCAAAAATAATAAAAATTCCACAGGAATTATATAAAATAATTTTTTACAAAAATTCAATTATTTTCATGAACAATAAAACTCATCATAGAATTTCAATTATTTTTAATACAATTTTAAAAGAATTCCTCGAAAAATTTAATTATTCTTAAAAATTTTATTAAAATTCCTCAAAAAAATTCAATTTTGTTGATCAAATTCTTTAAAATAATTCGATTTCGAGAAACATTCAATTATTCAATAAATTATTTATTTTTGCATTTAAATAATATTGAATTCTCGTAGAATTTTCCAATTAAAATTGATTTAAAAATGAATATCAGTTAAAATTTTAAATAATAATTGAATATTAAAAGCATTATAGCATGAATTTTAAAAAATAATTGATAATTGAATTCTTTCGAAGAATTTTAATAAAATTTTTGAAAATAATTACATTTTTCGAAAAATTTACTTAAAATTGTATTAAAAATAATTGAAATCATGTAAAGAATTTTATTAATTTATTAAAGTAATTGAATTCTTGCAGAAATTCAGTTTTGTTGAAAAATTTTTAAAAATTCTCGTCAAAATTCAATTATCTTTAAAAATAATAAAATTCTTCTCTAATTTTCAATTCTTTTCAAAAATTTTAATAAAATTCTTTGAAAAATTTCAATTGTTTTCAAAAAATTTTTCTCAATTCAATGATTTTCAATATCTACTATTTTAATAAAATTTTTCAAAAGAATTCAATTTTTTCAAAAAAAAGGTTGATAAAATTCTAAGCAAACTTCGCAATAATTCAATTATTTTCATGAATATTTAAACTCAGCGGAGAATTTCAATTATTTTTAATACAATTGTAATTGAATTCCTTGAAAAATTTAATTTTTATTAAAATTCCTCGAAAAAATTCAATTTTGTTGATAAATTCTTTATAATAATTCAATTTCGAGAAACATTAATTTGTTCAATAAATTATTTATTTTTGTATTTAAATAATTGAATTCTGGTAGAATTTTCCAATTAAAATTGATTTAAAAATGAATATCAGTTAAAATTTTAGATATTAATTGAATATTAAAAGCATTATAGCATGAATTTTTAAAAATAATTGATAATTGAATTCTTTCGAAGGATTTTAATAAAATTTTTGAAAATAATTACATTTTTCGAAGAATTTGCTTAAAATTGTATTAAAAATAATTCAAATCCTGCAACGAATTATATTACATTTTTTTATATAATTTAATTCTTTTGAGAACTTTTATTGAAATAGTAAATTTTGAAAATTTTTTAATTTTAGCGAAGAACTTCATTATTTGTGAAATGTAATTTAATTCTTGCAAAAAAATTTTTGTTAATAATTTAATTTTTTTGAAAAATTGTGATATTTTTATGTTTTATAATAATATTCTTATAAGATGTTGTATTTTAAAAATGTTTGAATTTGAATGTTTTGAAGAATTTGAATTCCTATGGAAAAATAATAATTAAATACTTATTTAAAAATTTAGTAATTGTTTGCGAATAATTTTACAATTTAAGAAATTCGGAGGTAAATTTTAATAGAATGTTTTTTTGAGTATAAAATTTTGTCTGGAAATCAGAAAATAGTCAGGGAAAAACAAAATTAATTTTTCGTGTCAACCCTGTCTAATTAAGAATAATTATTTAGATTTTTCATTAAATTTACGCTTTAAATTTGAAGAAAAACGGCTTTATTTAGAAATCCATAAGGAAAGTTCGTCCCCTCTAATTCGAAATGCATTTTTAATTACAATTAACACAAAAATATCCATTCTGTAGTCGGATAATTAAATCGAGTTAATTATCATTACAGTAACAGGTGGGACAGTCGTGATATCAATCAACTGGAAACGATTAAGGGGAGAAAACTATAAACACATTCTACTTGGGTTAATTTTGGATATTATTACTTCTATATTTCCCTCTGCTCATTGCGTATAATATTTATTAATAATTATTCTCTAATTTTGATTGATAATGCTAAAAATGTTGACTTCCGCAAAAAATTGTCTGGAAAATTTAATTTCAAGATTGATCTAAATACTTCTACTGTAAGATTCAATAATTAGTGAATGATTTATTTTTGAGTTCCATTTGTCAATTTAGTCCTTACGTTAAAATTTTACTTATTTTGGCGACATATCTCAATTTTTATGACAAATTATTTTTACTATTCGAGATTGAATTCTGATAAAGAATTTTATTAATAATTTTTTAAATAGTTGAATTCTTTTGACGAATTTTAATAAAATTTTTAAGAATAATTACATTTACGGACCTAGTTCGAACACTGATGGTTACAAAAATTTTTCTAATTTCTCTTAAACGAAAAAGGGGAAAAAATAAAATGAAAAATCACATTTTCCATCGTCTGAGGAGAGACTTTTTTTAGTGTTGAATTTTTTAGTTCTTGATTTTGGATTCTCTTTTTGAACAAGAATGGAGAAGCTCGTTGTTTCGTGATAGGGTTTGGGAGATCCAATCTCTATTTCAGGTCCCAAGGGATTTGCTTATGTATATACCACCATCACCTCTTTCTCTCCTTCTCACACACCAGTGTGGTAAGTGAAATTTTGACTGTTCCACCAGGGTGGAAGATCCAATAATCCTGGGTTTCGACTTTAGGCTCGTCTACTTAATCCACAAGGGATGTATTTTTACCCCTTTTTCCTTTTGATTCCTGACTATCGCAACACCACAAAAGTTATATTGTCTACCTCTTCTATATATATATGGTCACGTCTCGAAAATTATATCGATTCAATTTTATTTTCAAAATTCCCTCTCTCCCTCACAATATGTGTGTATTTATCGAGTTATATGTATACTTGAACGGGAAGGAAAGAACCCTTTTTCGGAAATATTATTACTTTCTCAGACTTTGCACTCAATAATTAATTTCAAAAAAGTAGCAAAAATTAGCTTTCAAACTAAAACAAAGTAGTAAAAAGTAGCTATTGAAAAATTAAACATGACGACCAAAAAAATCGTTTTAGAAACTTCACAAAACTGACAAAAATTCCATTCTATATTTTATTTTCCTGACTTTTTCCTAATTTCCATCAAAAATATTTATTCCTTTCTTCACCTGCTAATAAATTTAATTCCTGCAATGAATTTAATTATTCATGAAAGAATTTAAATATTTAGAAAAATAGTTTAATTCTTGACAAGAATTTTATAAAACTTTTTAAATAATTGATTTCTTTCTACAAACTTTATGCAAATTATAATTTAATGAATTGAATTCCTGAGAAATTTTTATAACTCATAAAAAGAATTGAATTCTAACGAAGATTTTAAGAAAAAATTTTTTAATAATTGAATTCTATTTCGAAATATTATGAAAATAGAAGGTATTGAAAATCATTGAATTGCAAAAAGTTTTTTAAATTAATTAAATTTTACAAAGAATTCTATTAAAATTTTTGACAATAATTAAATTTCTGTGTGGCATTTTATTACTTTTTTTTTAAATAATTGAATTTTATAAAAAATTTTTAAAATAATTGAATTTCCGAGAAAAAATTTATTGCTTCTAAAAATAATTGAATTCTTGTGATATTTATGAAAATAATTGAACTTTGCAAAGAATTTTATTAAAATGCCTCAAAATAATTGAATTTTCGAGAATAATTCTTGTTATTTTTCTTTAATAATTGAATTCTTTCGAAGAATTATTTCTATAAATAATTGAACTCTTCATAAGAATTTTATTAAAATCTAAAAGAATAATTGAATTTTGAAATGAATTTTATTAAAATTCCTGAAAATAATTGAATGTTGTCGAAGAATTTTGCTATTCATTTATAAAGATAATTAGATTTTTTGAAAATAATTGAATTCCTGAGAATAATTTTATTAAAATGTTTAAAAAGAATTGAATTTCTGTAAAAAATTTTGTTCTCTTTCAAAATAATTGAATTTTACAAAGAATTCTATTAAAATTTTTGACAATAATTGAATTTTCGGGAATAATTTTGAAATTTATCGAAATAATTGAATTCTTTCGAATAATTTTATTAAAATATTTGAAAAAAAATTGAAATCCTGTTAAAAATTCTAATATTTTTGTAAATAATTGAATTTTTCCAAAGAATTTAAAAAAAACATTTTTTAAATTCATAATAATTAATTAATTAATTAATTAATTAATTAATTAATTAATCAAATAATTGATTTTTTCGAGAAAACGAAATTAAATTTTTAAGAATAATTACATTTTTTAAGCAATTCCTGTAAAATTGTATAAAAAATAATTGAAATCCTGCGATAAATTTTATTATTTAAAAACAAATTGAATAGTTGCAGATAAATAATTATTGAAATTTAATAATATTATTAAAATTAAGTAATTATTGAATTATATCGAAGAATTTTATTAATTATGAAAATAATTGAATTATTGCGAAAAATTTTATTAAAATGTTTAAAAAGAATTGAATTTATGTGAAAAATTTTGTTATTTTTAAAACTAATTGCATTTTTCGTAAGAATTTTATAAACATTGTTTTAAATAATTAATTTTTCCGAAGTATAATAAATATTATGGAAATTTTATTTTAAATAATAGAATTCTTGTGGAAAACTTTATTTGTGAAAATAATTGAATTTTTCGATTAATTAATTAAAAATAGTATTAAAAAAATTGAAATTCTTCAATAAGTTTTATTATTTATAAAAGAAAATTGAATTCTTGCTTAGAATTTTATCAAAAATATTTTTGAAGAATGTAAAAATTAAATTTCCATGAAAAATATTATTATTATTATTAGTGAAAGTAATTAAATTATTCTGAAGAATTGTATAAAAATTTTGTTATATAATTGATTTTTTCGAAATTTTGTTGAAAATCATATTCTAAAATAATTGAACTCCTGTGGAAATTTTATTATTTTTGAAAATAATTGAATTTTAGATGAGTAAGAAGCCTGCTTTTTGGAATTTCGTTTAATTGATTCAAACCGAGGGGCGAAATTTTTTTTTATGGTTTTGACTGTAAATTATTTTGTCTAACAATTATTTTGATTTAACATCATTTTGACTGAAAATCGTATCGAGTGAAAAGTATTTTTAATAAAAATTTAATCCGAAAATAGTAAAAATTGATATTAACAGTAGAGGTGCGTTTCAGAAAATTTAGATTTTACTTCGCAAATAAAGTTACTGTATTTTTTTCCATCTATACAAAATCTATTATTTAAAAATAAAAAATTGCTTCTTTTTTGAACGAAAAAAAAATTTCAACCGTTGGTGAAAATGCTCTTTTGAGAAAATTTCCCCGTAATGTTTAAATCAACAAATTTTAGTAAAGAGGAAGGAAATAAGATCATGTACTCTTATCAGACAAGCTTGTGCTTGCCTTCGGAACTTCACTGGTAAATTTGCCAATTTATATGTTTGGCAAACAACACAGAGGCATGTCAACAAATTAAGTCTCGGGCAGCAACACAAAGATGGAGTGGTAAGAGAGCGAGAGCGAGAGAGAGAGAGAGAGTAAGTGTGAGAGAGCGAGTAGGAAAATCAACCAAGGAGGTCCCAGTGGTAAGCTTAAAGTCAATAAGAGCGCGACATCTCAGAGTGGTAAGCCAAAGAAAAAGAAAAGTTTCGACAAGTTTCGCAGATTCCTCGCTCAAAAGATTTAATTCTCGAGGATTGACTGACGAAAAGAATTGAACGATTTAACTCTGGAAAAATACTTCACTAAACTTGAGATAAAATAAAGAATACCACCTTCTCTCTTTTACTTTTCCACCAAACATTTTCAACCCCTTCGAAAAAAGAGGATATTTTAACATTTAGACTATCAATTTTAACCGATGCACTACTGATTTTTAATTTTTTTTTAATTTCTCAAAACAATTTATTTTAGGTTAATTTTAGGTAGTCGGTCCGTAAAATGGTCCATAAATTTTCATTTTTGTTTCTTAAAGTCCGTATTTTTAAATAAATTCATTGTTTCGAGTCCTAAACTATTTTCCCTCTCCAGATGGTCAAAATTTTTAATTTCATCAAAAAGACACAAAGAATACTTTTCGAAAAACCATATTGAAAGTGTTGCCACAGGTAACTAATTTTTTTCTCCAGAAACTTCATAGAAAAACAAAAAAAATTAATTTTTATTTGAAAACTATTCCCGCACATTTATTCGAAAAGCAGAACAAAAAACACATTCCAACCAATAAATAATATTATCATTTGACTGCGGACTCGAGAGGGAAATCGTGTAAATTCACACAGGCGGCAAAAAATCTGTCACTAAAAGTTTTGTAACAATAAGCGGAGAATTATTTTCATTTTCACGAAAGCAAACGCAAAAAAAAAGAAAAATGAAAACACGCAAAAAAAAAAAAAAAAAAACTGTCGTATAATGTAAAAATTTTTTGGTGACTCTTAAGCTGTGTAGTAAAAGTAGCGTAAATTATATAAAATTTATTCCTTCGAATTAAAAGAGAAATACACGGTAATGAAATATTTTTATGGCCACGAGAAATTTAAGCTATTATAAATTTTTTGTTTTTTCATTATTTTCTTCTTGTTCTTTTTTTTTTTTTATTTTAAAAAAATAAAGAAAACTACATAAATATCCATATATGTAGGTACAACAACATGTGGAACTGTTCATCATAATGTTAAAGCGTATATTCTCCATATCTTTCCTTAAACGACATAAAATATGCTTGTCATAATTAATTTCAAGGAATAATAACAGAGTACCTTTTTTTTAGGTTTCATATATTTATGAGATTACAAAAAAATCTCCGTGGCTTTTGGGAATTTTTAATTTTATGTCAACATTAATTTAATATTTTTAGGATTTAATAATAATTTTATTCTTATTTGATTTCCCTGTTTTTTTCCCTCATTTCCAGACAAAATTCTGACTTCTTCCCTGACACAAAAGAATATTCTGATTCACTCTAAAAATTATTATATACTCAAAAAAATATTTAATTATTTTCATAAATAATAAGATTCTTTACATTATTTCAATTATTTAAAAAAAATACGTATACTTCAAAATACTAATGTCTGACTATAATTGACTTTTACTACTAATACTCTAAAATTTCAAGCCTTTTTAATGAGGCTTTTAAAGAAGAAAAATACAAAATACCTAAAAAGTTTTAAAATATAAAAAAAATTCTAAATTCTAATGTCTGACTATAATTTACTTTAACTACTAATACTCAAAAATATCCAGTCCAACTAAAATTCTCATTTACTGCTGTATTCTCAAAATTTCAAGCACTGCTTATGACTCTTATGAGGCTTTTAAAAATGAAAAATTACAAAACAGAATGTTTAAAAATATAAAAGCTATTTTAATTTCTAATGTCTGACTATAATTTACTTTTACTACTCTTACTCTAAAATTTCAAGCCCTTCTAATGAGGCTTTTAAAAATAAAAAATTACAAAATACAATGTTTTAAAATATAAAAACAATTCTAAACTCTAATGTCTGACTATAATTGATTTTCACTACTGATGCTCTAAAATTTCACGTCCTTCTAAAAAAAAATTTCTAGTACTCAAATTCATTGCAGGAATTCAATTATTTTTACAAGTAATAAAATTTTTCACATGAATTCAATTATTATTATTAAAAATTCTACGATAATTCAATTATTTGAATACAAAAATAAATAATTTATTGAATAAATGAATGTTTCTCGAAATTGAAATATCATAAAGAACATTATCAACAAAATTGAATTTCTTCGAGGAATTTTAATAAAATTTTCAGAAATAATTAAATTTTTTGAGGAATTCAATTAAAATTCTATTAAAAATAATTAAAATGCTATTATGAGTTGTATTATTCATAAAAATAATTGAATTTTTGTGATAAAAGTGTTATTATTTATGAAAATAATTGAATAATTGCTAAGATTGGTTAGAATTTTAAAACTTTTTTTTTTTTTTTAATAATTGAATTCTTTTGAAAAATTTTATTAAAATTGCAGATATTGAAAATTATTTAATTGAGGAAAATTTTTTGAAAATAATTAAAATTCGGAGAAGAGTTTTATTATTTTTAAAGATACCCAATGGGAAATGCCAGTGTAGTGCCGATGTTCACCACTGGCTTAGTACTCAGACGATTGTTCGGCGTAGTCTAGCCGAGCCTCGACAATTAGTGCTGGCGCAGTACAGAATTTTTGTTTCGCCAAAGCTTGGACAAGCCACGGCGGCAAGTGCTAGCTGAGTATAGAAAAATTGTTCACAACGCTCTTTGCCAACACTGCTTTTTTGACATAAACTTGAAAAAAATTATTAAAAAAGTTTATAAATGTTTATAAATATAAATTTATTGAAAAAAATTAATATTTTACTTTTCAGTTGTTCATTTTTTATTCTTATTAAATTTAATAATAACAATTTAACACAATTGTCTAATTTTGTAAATAATAAATTATTTAAACAAATTAAAATTATAAACAAAATTTAAACTTTAATCTCAATAATAATTTGGTTCCTATTAAAATACTATTATACTTCTTACTATGAATAACAAATTATTAAAAAATTACCACGTAATTTAAGAATTACGTAAAATGTTAAATGCAATAAGTAAAGTAAAATTACTTAATTTAATTATAAAAAATTTAGTTTAATTTATTTTATTTCAATTTATTATTTCTAACGTATCCCTATTTTTTTCTCATCTTTGACTCAATAATTGTATGTCTGAATGATACTGAGATGTTAATACTTTACAGTACACATGTGTCGTTAGCTTAGTGGTTAGAGCGTTAGTCTGTTAGTCCGTAGGTCGTAGGTTCGATTCCCCTCGTCAGCAATTTTGTTTATTTTCATAGGTTTGCGATATTTCTAGATTCCAATCGTTAGGTTCTAACGTATGAAAATCTAATGCACACTTACTGTAATTGTTTATTATTTAATTTTTAAATGTTATAAACAATTTTTTTCTACTTCATTTACTATATCCATTGTTAGTCTCCATCTTCAATACAATTTCTTTAAGAAGAGAAATATTTTATGAATAATAACTATTTATTAATATTATTTACCATTTTGTTGTTAAATTATTTATAATTATGAATTTACGACTAATTAATAGCAATACGGCATTTATTGCGGCAATATTCTCAGCCAGCACTGGTCCAGTGCTGCGCCAGCGCTGTCTGGCAGCACTGACAGACAGTACTTCGGCAGCGCCAGACGGCGTTATCATCCCAGTGCCATGCCAGTGCTGGCTCTCAGCCTTGCCGCCAGTGCTGCCAGTGCTGGCGCAGTACTACGCCAGTTGTAAATTTCCCATTGGGTAATTGAATTTTGACGAGAATTTTTTTTAATTTTTGAACATAAGTGAATTTCTGCGAAGAATTTTATTATTATTTTTGAAAATAATTGAAATTTGCAGAAGAATTTTATTATTTTTAAAGATATTTGAATTTTGACAAGAATTTTTTTTAATTTTTGAACATAAGTGAATTTCTGCGAAGAATTTTATTATTATTTTTGAAAATAATTGAAATTTGCAGAAGAATTTTATTATTTTTAAAGATAATTGAATTTTGACAAAAATTTTTTTTAATTTTTGAACATAATTGAATTTCTGTAAAGAATTTTATTAGTTTTGAAAATAATTGAATTTGGAGAAGAATTTTATTATTTTTAAAGATAATTGAATTTTGACGAGAATATTTTTTAATTTTTTAACATAATTGAATTTGGAGAAGAATTTTATCATTTTTAAAGATAATTGAATTTTGACAAGAATGTTTATTAAATCTTTGAACATAATTGAATTTCTGCAAGAATTCAATTACTTTCATAGATGAAAATAACTGAATTATTGCGAAGAAATTTATAAAAAGTTTGTAAATATTGAATTCCTGTGAAATTCTTATTATTTATGAAAATAATTTAATGCTTGCTTAGAATTTTAAAACTTTTTTTTTTAAATAATTGAATTCTTTTGAAAAATTTTATTAAAATAATAGATACTGAAAATTATTGAATTGAGTAAAATCTTTTAAAAATAATTGAATTTGGAGAAGAATTTTTTTATTTTTATAGATAATTGAATTTTGACGGGAATTTTTTTAAATTTTTGAACATAATTGAATTTCTGCGAAGAATTTTATTAGTTTTGAAAATAATTAAATTTGGAGAAGAATTTTATTACTTTTGAAAATAATTGAATTTCTGCAATCATTTGTAACTTCTTCAAAATTCAATTTTCTCCAGTACTTTAATAAAAATCCCTGTCTTATTGCTGATTTCCCTGACCAATTTTACTTTCCACAATTTTTCCTTAATTTCCCTGCTTTTTCTGACCTTGTGGCAACCCTGATCAATTAACTGCTCAGTTTGAAAGTTGAACTGATCATGGACAAATTTAATCTCGACTGAAGTGCTGGTGGTGGTGGTAATGTAGTACATTTTGTCCTCGGACAGCTAGAATGCTATAACGGAGGGCATGGAGCAAAATGCTTCCACCTATACGTGGGTGGGTGTATTGAGAAAGGAGTATGAGAAGAAGATGACCGAGGGGAATCAGGGGGGTTGAAGACTACCCTCAGTAAATGTATAAGCGTATGTGCGACGAATACTCGAGAAAATGACCCTGTGGTTTCGCCATTCGGTGAACTCTGACCTCGAGGTTTGGTCGACCAGTTGGCCAGTCGCTCGTTAGAACGATCTCAGAGCTAAAGCCCTCGCGAATTTATGCCACGTCCGGAGGACTACTCTTATCGTCACGGGAATTTCCGATACATATAGGTATATAAATAGAAAACGAATTTTATTATAATTTTTGTAAATAATTTAATTTTTTTTGAAAAATTTTGTGAAAATTAAAATTTTTTAAAACACGAAGATATCAATTACTCCGAGTCGAAAACTCGGAGTGATTAATATCGTTTTTCATATAATTGGAAAATTATGAATCAACATTTTAGTGTTTTGAAAAACCTCTCCTTTAAAAAAAAAAAAAAAAAAAAAAAATTCAAACAAGACGATAAAAGAAACAGAGATTTCCAAGTAAAATGAAGGAATTTCAGTGCGCATAATAAGTCGTAACCTAGGGGAAAAGAGAGAGAAAGAGATTTTTTTTTCTATTAATTTCTTTCTTTCTTTCTTTTCTCTCTCTCGCTTTTTTTTATTATTTTTTCCGTTCGTAGGGACGTTCGACGAATAAAATCAGTTTTCTCCGGAGAAATTTTCCATTGGGAGATCCGTGAAGCAGAAAAAGAAAAGAATGAAAAGCGAGTTGGTAATGCCGGGATATCGCCGGAAGAGCTTGAAAGTTATTCGGCTCACAGTGCAAACTAATAACGACGTTTAAAAACTCTAATATTTCCCGCCGCGAGTTCGCCAAACCGATGGCGTTCGGTGAGGGGAGGGGAGGGGGGGAAGGAGAAAAAGGTTTTCGCGCACACTGGGAAACTTTAGATCTTATAAGAAAAGTTACCACTCTTTGGGCCTTCGTTTTACTTTCTATCTTCTCGTGACTTATTCCTTGGGTTTGGCTCTTCTACAATTTTGAAGAAACCTTCTTTCTCTCTCTCTCTCTCTCTCTCTCTCTCTTTCTCTCTTTTACAAACGCCATTTGGATTTTTCTTTCTTTTTTTTCCCCCCCTTCCCCTTTTTAAACTGAAAACCCTCGGGCACTTTCCGACCGCGGTTTTTGCCCCCTCTCTCACTCTCTTACTCTCAAGCCTTCGTTTCCCCGGATATAATACACCTTTAATTTCCGGATTATAAAGTCCCGGTCGACGCGCCTCGGTTAATTTACCGTTCTCACGCGCGATGCTTATAAGCTGAGAGTCGACTTAGCAACGAATCGCGCCAATCGACCTGCTTGCATTATGTATTTCTCGTTTACCACCCTCCAACGTGCCGACGTTTATAGGAACTTTAGGAAATATGAATATCCCTTATTCCACAATCCAATATTCGAGGATCGTTTCGAGCTTTAAAATTAATCACTTATCTATATAAAATAAAAATTCACAGAAATCGCCATTTATTTTCTTAAAATAAAAAAAACGTTTTATGTTCTATTTATATTCATTTTCTCTTCGAATGAAAAATCTATTAAACATTTTTATCTAAATCGAATGATAATAGGGGAACATAGGGTTGGACCAACATTTGAACTTTATAAATTTCTTTAAAATAATTTTATAGCCAGAGTTGCCCTATCCCACATCGAAAACTTTCATGGAAGTGCCCCCTGGAAATTCCGAGGAACATCTCCATGGAATTTCCGTGGAGTTTCCATGGAAAATCTGCAAGTTATTTATTTTAAAAAAAAAATTGTAACAAATTCTTCGCAGAATTTCCATTATTTTCAAGAATTAAAAAAAATTCTCGTAAAAATTTCAATTATCTTTAAAAGTAATAAAATTTTTCTCCGCATTTCAATTATTTTTAAAAGATTCTCCTCAATTCAATGATTTTCAATATCTACTATTTTAATAAAATTTTTCAAAATAATTCAATTATTTAAAAAAAAAGTTTGATAAAATTCTAAGCAAACATTAAATTATTTTCATAAATAATAAAAATTTAACGGGAATTCAACTATTTACAAATTTTTTATAAATTTCTTCGCAATAATTCAGTTATTTTTTATAAATAATAACATTCTTTACAAAAATTCAATTATTTTCATAAATAATAAAACTCATCATAGAATTTGAATTATTTTTATTACAATTTTAATTGAATTCCTCGAATAATTATTCCTGAAAATTTTATTAAAATTCCTCAAAAAATTCTGTTGATAAAATTCTGTATAGTAATTCGTTTCGAGAGACATTCATTTATTCAATAAATTATTTATTTTTGTATTTAAATAATAGAATTCTCATAGAATTTTCCAATAAAAATTGATTTATAAATGAATATCAGTTAAAATTTTTGATCTCAATTGAATATTAAAAGCATTATAGCATGAAGTTTTAAAAATAATAATTGATAATTGAATTCTTTCCAAGAATTTTAATAAAATTTTTGAAAATAATTACATTTTTCGAAGAATTTACTTAAAATTGTATTAAAAATAATTGAAATTCTGCAACGAATTATATTAATTTATAAAAGTAATTGAATTCTTGCAATGAATTTAAAAAGATTTTTTTTAAATAATTGAAATAATGTAAAGAATCTTATTATTTAATTGAAAAATTTTCAAACTATTGAAATCTCTTAAAATTAAATTGCAATCAAGTAGATTTCAGAAATATTTTATATCAATTTTTATGTATTTAAATAAATAATAGAATTCTGAAGGAACTTTCCTCAAAATTTATTAAAAATAATTGAATTAGAGAAGAATTTTAGTTAAAAATTCTAGAAGATAATCGAATTAAAATCTTAGAAATAATTTTTCACTAGTTACAGTATTAATTCTTATAAATTATTGAATCTCAAAGAATTTGAAATTAAAAATTTTTTAATTTTTGTAGAAAAATAGTAATGATTTAATATTTATTCTTAAAAATACTGTCGTTGTTCGGGATAATTTTACAATTATAGATATTCAAAAATAAATGTATTACACACATTTTTTGTGCATCTAATTATTTTTAGAGTGAAATAAAATATTCTTTAGGGTCAGGAAAAAGTTCAAAAATTAGTATATGAAAAATCAGGAAAAAATCAAATCAAATTTTTGTATTATTATTTTAACATTAAAAAACTTTTTCACTTCAAATTAACTAGCGTGATTATTTCATGAAATATTTAATCCTAGGAAAGAAAAAAACCAACTTTTGAAAACTTCAATTCATTAGTTTCCAAAAAAAGAAGAAAATCTTAAAACTTATATTAATTAAGGTAGAATTTTATTAATTTTACGGATAACTTGATAATTACCGTAGTCATTCATTCATTAATAATTTAATAAACTAGTAATTAAAAATTAACTAATAAAAAATAACCATTCTTTAACTAACTAAAATTATTTTCTTAAAAATAAAGGACTAAAATTTATGTAATTTGTGTTTCATAATTTCAAAGATGTAAAATTACTAATTGATTTACTTAAGCACATTAATTGCTCTTAATAAATGTAAAAGTTTCGAGACTATCGACACCCAGTAAAGTTTCATTTCCCTCAACTTTCCACAATGCTAAGTTTTCATAATTGAAGTTTTCATTGCCCGAAGACTTTCGTCAAGTTTCCAACGTTAAGTTTACTTTAAAGAATCCTAAAGAGATCTCATGTTTACAATGTGTGCCTGAAATTCAAGGCTCCCATCAACATTTACAAAAAAAACAAAGGAAAAAAGAAAAACTATATCCCATTATGAACTTTGAGTTACAAACTTCAGAAAGATTATTAACTCTTAGGAGAACAATTCTTTCGTAGAGGAAAATGTTGAAAAAAATTATATAATAGAACTTGAAAATTTGCAACGAAGGCAAAAATGTAAATAGTGGACGGAAAATTAATAATTTAGGAAATGTCAACTTTTTCTTAATTATCTCTCTATAAAAAAATAAAATTAAACGCGAGACTTTGAACAATGTTAGGAAACACATTTACAAAATTCGAAAGCGCATCTATGGGAATTAAAGCTAAATTCTATTTCCAGAACCGACTATTCGTCTGCTTCAAATAAAGTTGGGTTACATTAACAGGATTTTCTCACCCGATTACGGAAATCCTCTTAATTTAGTAGAATTCCCGCAGCCAGTGCCGAAAACCTCACTATTCAAATGAAAATTATCCATTAGCAGATTTTAGATTAAAAATTTAAGTAGTTAAGTAACTTTCCTAATATAGAGAGAGAGAGGCAAAGAATAAAAAAAAGATGAAAATATGAATCAAGATCATTCATCAATGAACTTGTGGCAACGAAAAAAAAAACTTCCTCTACTGTGTTGAAAAGAAGAGAGAGAGAGAGAGAGAGCGAGAAAAAAAATGTAAAGAGCAAGAAAAATACTTTTATCTGACTCAAACACTCACTGAACTTGGGTTTCGAAGATGGAAGACTTGGAGAAACTCAACATCCAAGTTTGACCATTTAACGAACAACGTTGCATATATATCTATAGATGATATTTCGAATGGATGTATTCGAACAAGCAGCATCTTTGCATAGATTCAAACTTCAAGTGTACGTGTGTAAATGCAAGATATTTCAAAACTACTTGCTAACTACTCGACTCCTACCAGTTCATACAATTCAAGATATTTCTGCAAGTGACTTTTGCCTCTCTGTTAAATCAAATTATTTTCTTGTACAATTTCCATCTTTGTTGTTTTATACAAAAAAAGAAATTCTCACACAAAAAAAAGTTTAATTACAGTTTGCAGGAATTTAAATGAAATTGAAGAAAAAGTTTGGTTGTCATAAATTTTGTGACTAATGCGACAATTTGACAATCCGGATAAGTTACCACTTATCCAATTTACCAAACCTTTCCAATTCGGATTCTTACATTTTTTCCATTCTCGTCAATGTCGATATTTTCCTTCGATTTTGAATCTTCTAATTCTTCCAACCAAAAATTTAAAAAATTTCTGACCCAATAACACATCTTCATAAAAATATTTTTAAACATCCAAATACCAAAAACTAATTACGGAATTACAGACCAAAAATTTTTCTTACTTAGAGATTTTTATATGGCAATGAGATAAAAACAATTCCAATTACAGGGTTGCCACAAAATATTTAATTTTATTTTTCCCTGACTTTTCCCTGATTTCCAGACAAAATTCTCACTTTTTCCCTGACCCTAAAAAATATTCTGATTCACTCTAAAAATTATTAGATACTCAAAAAAATGTTCTATTACATTTACATACGAATTTCTTAAATTGTAAAATTATTCAAAAACATAAATAATTTCTTTTTAAAATAAATATTTAATCATTATTATTTTTCCGTAGAAATTAAAATTCTTCAATACATTCAAATTCGAACCTTTTAATTATAATTATAATTTAAATTAAAAATTACCATGAAATTTTTCAAAAAAAAAAAAAATTAAACTATTTACAAAAATTTTAATACAAATCCTTCCCAAGAATTCAATTATTTTTACAAGTAATAAAATTTTTCAGAGAAATTCAATTATTTTTAAAAATAAAATAAAATTCGTTCTAAGAATTCAATTATTTTCATAAATATTAAAAATTTTCATAGGATTTCAATTATTTTTATTCTATTTTTACATAAATTTCTCAAAAAATTCAATTACTTTCAAAAATTTTTGCAGGAAATCAATTACATTTCACAAATAATGATTCGCTGAAATTCATATATTTTTAAAATTTAGTATTTTAATAAAAATTCTTAAATTAATTCAATTATTTGAAAAAATTTAATAAAATGATTTTCAAGAATTCAATTATTTTTATAAATAATACAATTCTTTGCAGGATTTCAATTATTAAAAATTAATTTAATAAAAAATCGTTGCAAAAATTGAACTATTTTCATAAATAATAAAATTTTTCAAAGGACTTCAATTATTTAAAAAAAAATGTAATAAAAATTCTTAACAAGAATTCAATTATTTTCCTAAATAATAAAATTCTTCACAGGATTTGAATTATTTTTAATAAAATTTTAAGTACCCTCCAAAAAATGTAATTATTTTAAAAAATATTCAAAATTTAATTATTTTTAAAAATTTATCCTATAATGCTTTTAATATTCAATTATTATGTAAAATTTTAAATGAAATTCATTGTTAAATCAATTTTTATTAGAAAAATTAACGAGAAATCAATTATTTAAATACACAAATAAATAATTTATCGAATGAATGAATGTTTTTCAAAATTAAATCCTCTAAAGAATTTTATCAACAATTTTTAAAATAATTGCATTATTTCGACGAATTTTTATAAAATTTTCAAGAATAATTACATTTTGCCGGAGGAATGCGATTAAAATTGTACTAAAAATAATTGAAATTCTATGATGAGTTTTATTATTCATGGTAATAGTTGAATCTCGGTAACAAATTTTATTATTTTTAAAATAATTGAATTATTTTTACAAGTAATAAAATTTTTCACATTAATTCAATTATAAAAAAAAAATGGATAAAATTCGTTGTAAGAATTCCATTATTTTCATTAATAATTATAAAATTTTCCTGAGGGTTTCTATTATTTTATTTATTTATAATACAATTTAAAGAAAATTCCTAGAAAAATAGAATTATTTTCTTAAATTTTCTGCAAGAATTTAATTATATTTCACGAATATAATGAAATTGTTTTATTATTTATAAAGATAATTGAAATTTTGACAAGAATTTTTTTTTAATTTTTGAACATAATTGAATTCCTGTGAAAATTTTATTATTTATGAAAATAATTTATTTTGTTCGAAGAAATTTATTAAAAATTTTGTCAATTATTGAATTCCTGTGAAATTTTGACAAGAATTTTTTATAAAGTTTTTTAAAATAATTCAATTTCGAAGAAGAATTGTATTATTTATAAAAATAATTGAAATTTTGAGGAGAATTTTTAAAAGAATTTTTGAACATAATTTAATTTTGGAGAAGAAGTTTATTATTTTTAAAGATATAATTAAAATGACCAGAATTTTTTTTAATTTTTGAATATAATTGTTGCGAAAAATTTTATTACTTTTGAAAATAATTGAATTTCTGGAATTATTTGTAACTTTTTCAAAATTCAATTTTTTTTGGTATTTTTAACTAAAATTCTTCTATTAATCTAGTAGTTACGAAAATTTAAAAAATGATTCATTAAATAATTTATTTCTAAGTCATAATTTTATATCATACTTCTTGTTAAATTAAGTTATTTAAAAAGAAATTATTGTCTGAAATAGAAAAAATTCAAGGTTTTGTATTAAAATTCGTGGTAATTTCATAGTTTACGAGGCAAACAAAAAAAAACATCAAAACTCAGAGTTTTTTCATGAATTTCTAAAATTCAATTTTTTCCACTACTTTTACTAAAAATCCCTGACTTTTCCCTGACTTCCCTGACCAATTTTACTTTCCCTGACTTTTTCCTGAATTCCCTGACTTCCCTGACCTTTGGCAACCCTGAATTAATATCTGGGTCATCAAATTTCATTTAATTCACAATTCATAAAAAGTAACCACAGCCGATAATCAGCAGAAGATGAAAAAATTATTTTGGGAGCGAACTTTATCTTCAGTTTACCAACAGTTGTTAGTTCAAAAATTGTTTACTGGTCCCAAACTATTACTAGAACAATTCCAATAATTATCTTAGTCATCAAAATTAATTTAATTCACAATTTATAAAAAGATACAACAATCAAATGCGATTTAATAATTACTTCATTAGGTTTTTTTTTTTTAAAGGAAAATATTAATTTGAAAGGATATGCTATATTCGTGTAGAAAAAAAACCTTGTAATAATTTTCAATTATTGATAATAATTCATCATCTTTTGTATGATAGCAGTTTATTTTTTGTTTTCTATTTATTTTTGTTTGCATCAGTACGTGTTAATTGTCACCGCAAAATGTTCACTATGCTGTCAATTAGAAGGATGTTAATTTTCTCTTAATGGACATCACGCAGTGAACGTATAGATAATTAATCAATTACTAGAATTTACGAAAGCTATATACATATACATATAGCATTTGCGTGATGGAAAAGTTTTTGAGGTGAAACGATTAGCTGTGTTTGAGCATCGTAAAATGCCTGCTTTAAATTATTATTTGAACATCGTGCGTTGAATTTCATCGCGTCTACGGGTGATGCATTATTATATATTGCGCGCGTAAGGAGATAAAATTACACGGTTGAATACCAAAGTAACTCACTCGAAACATCGACGCTGATATTTTATAATTCAAACTCTGCGGATATATACATATATATACATATCACTATGTATATGGTTTTCAAATACACTTATACATTTTCTTTTTATTTTCAAAGTTTACGCGAGAGATTTTCAGTCACGATGATCCTCCCGTCTCTCACATTGCATGCCCGCCGACATAATTGAACACGAGAGAGAGTTTAACAAAACTTTTCGCATCGCTCTCATTAGTCAGCGATAGGCCGACACGAGGAAGGAAGAAACTGCCTCAAGCTATCATGAATTCTGGTTGCCTTCTGGAATTTTCAATCACTATCCAACTTTTGAAAAGTTTTTTAAGTCGCGAAAAAAGAAATTAATTCTTGGTTCTTAGATTTTAATTTCATGATTGACCGGTAAATTAGAATTTTAATCGAATATTTTGCCAAAAGGAATAGAGGTGATTTCTTTTGTTGAAGGAAACTGGAAAAAAAATGGGACAGGAGTAAGAATAGTATTTTTTCTTTTGGGGTGAATTTGTCCAAGAGGTGGATATCGAAACACGTTAAGAGAAAAACGAGCAGATCTTTGCATTTTCCCTTTAGTTTGGAATGAAAATTCCAGGGGATGCGAAGCCAGCAATAACCAGGGCGGTCGAGAAATCGATTTGGAAATGGCGATGGGGAAGGTAATAAGGTGGCCGTTTGTCGCTCGAGGTGTCAAATAAGCGCATCGAAGTTTCAGCCTTCACCTAGCTCAATTCTTCTCTCGACGCTTTTAAACTACTTTGCCCCTTGTCACATTCCAGCGGTTCTTTTTCACCTTCTTCTTGTTTTTCTTTCTTTCAACCCCTGCACACTCAATATTTAATATCGAGTATTATTTTTCTAGAATTAGTTCCCTAATAGTCACTAATAGTTCTAATAATCCCTAATATTCTTCCTTCTATTTACTTTTTATTTTCAATTATATTAAATTTGGATTTTTTTCCCATTTTCAATTGTTTTCTTTAATATTAAAAACAGTATTTGATAATTAACCAGGGGTGCGATTTTGTAATAAGACTTTGACATTTGATTCAATTTTGACGTTGACTTTCATTTGAAATTTCACTTTAGCTTTCACTTTGAAATTCAATTATTTTCAAAAATTTTAATAAAATTCTTTCCAAAAATTCAATTATTTTCAAAAAATTTCCTCAATTCAATGATTTTTATTATCTACCTACTATTTTAACAAAATTTTCCAAAAAAAATTTAATTATTTGAAAAAAAAATTTAATAAAATTTTACGTAAACCTTTAATTATTTTCATAAATAATAGTATTCATCACAAGAATTCAATTATTTTCAAAAGTAATAAAATTTTTGAAAATTTTACTAAAATGCATTCATTAACAAAATTTCAATTATTTTGAAAAATTTTTTTCAATTAAATGATTTTTAATATTCAATTATTTTAATAAAATTATCCAAAAGAATTCAATTATTAAACAAAAATTTTGATAATATTCCACACAAACATTCAATTATTTACAAAAAAAAAAATTTCACAGAAATTCAATTATTTACAATAGTATTTGCATAAATTTTTTTGAAAAAATCAAATGTTTTAAAATTTAGCAATAAATTCTTCGCAGTAATTCAATTATTTTCATAAATTTTAAAATACTTTTCAAGGATTTAATTATTTTCATAAATTTTAAAATACTTTTCAGGGATTTAATTATTTTCATAAATAATAAAATCATTCGAAGGAAATCAATTGTTTTCATAAATAACAATATTCATCACGAGAATTCAATTATTTTGAAAATTCTTAAAATTATTCGCAGAAGTTCAATTATTTCAAAAAAAATTTTTTTAATTGTCGTCAACATTTAAATTATCTTTAGAAATTAATAGCAAAATTCATGGACAAAATTTAATTAATCTCAGGAATTTTAATAAAATTCATTGCAAAATTCAATTATTTTCGTAAATAATAACATTCATCACAAGAATTCAATTATTTTCAGAAGTAATAAAATTTAATTATTGAAACAATTATAAAATTCTACACAAACCTTCAATTATTTTCATAAAATAATAAAAATTTTACAGGAATTCAATTATTTACAAATTTTTTATTAATTTCTTTACAATCATTCAATTATTTTCATAAATATTTAAACTTTTTAGATTAATTCAATTATTTTGAAAAGAATTGTAATAAAACTCTTTGCAGGAATTTACTTATTTTCGTAAATAATAAAATTCTTCCGAGGAATAATCAATTATTGTTAAAAATTTCTATAAAATTTTTTATAAGAATTCAATTACTGTCAATACAGTAATACAGTAATAAAAATATTACAAAAATTCCAAAAAGTAATATGAAAAATTAGCCCGTTTACTACGTAAATAAATAAATAAATAAAATTAAAAATGTTTAAAATTAATGTTCTAGAAATTTTGAATTAATAAAATTTCATTAAAAATCCAGGAAAAATTAGTTTTTTTGAAAAATTGTTATTAACATTTTTTTTAAATTAGTTGAAATTTTTAATATATGTTTCATTAAAAATATTATTTTATGAAAATAATCATTGTATTCATAAAACAAATTTTAATAAAATTTTTTGAAATAATTGAATTCTTGGAAAAATTTCATTTTATTTGCGAAAAAAATTAAATTCTTGCAAAAAATTTTATGAAAATAGTATTCTAAACTTCTAAATAATTGAATTTTTAAAAAAATATTATTTACTGAAAATAATTAAATTTTTGCTCTAAAAAATTGTATCAAAAATTCTAAAAAAATAATTGAATTTTTTCGAAGAATTTCAAGTAAATTTTAAGAGTTGCATTTTTCAAGAAATTTATTTAAAATTGAATTAAAAATAATTGAAATTCTGCAAAGAATTTTATACCTAATTAATGAAAATAATGTTGTATTCTTGCAAAAAATGTTTTTAATTTTTTTTCTGAATAAATTACATTTTTATGAAAAATTTCTTAACAAAAACTTTAAAAATAAATAAATAATTCAATTCTTTCAGAGAATTAAATTAAATTGATATTAAAAATAGTTGAATTATTATAAACAAACTTTATTAAAATTATTATAAATAATTCCTTTTCTCTTTGAATTTTATAAAATTTTTTTTAAATAATCAATTTCATTCAAAAAAAATTTGATTAAAATAGTATTATAATGAGTTGCATTTTTGAGTAGAATTTTAAGAAAATTATCATAAATTTCACCATAAATTTTGACGTATAAGTAAAAACTAAAAAGTAATTTTGCTCAGCAGCAATTTTTTTATATTTTTGATATTTGTTTCGTTTGTTTCCTTCAAGTATTCTTCAAATACCCCGGTGGTTTAATGAACTAAAATAAAAAATCCATAGATTTATCTCGAATTTCATCTAAATTTTCCTAGAGCAAAATTTGGAATATTTTATTTTCAAATTAATTGAAAATTTCCAACGGTATTTCCTCAAGAAGATCTTGAGTGATTGACTTTCTTTTTTTTCTCTTGTCCATTCAGTACTTTTACAGTGACTTATCATGGTGACTATCCATTCAGTTGGGATTCACATAAGTGTGCGGACACCCTTACGACGATCTTCTTCAATTTGTCTTGGAATGAAAAATTGATCGCTTGTACGTTTGCTGCCATCAAAGTAGATCCATTTGGGAATGGTGAAATTGATCAGGGACAAGTTGCAATGGTAAAGTTACTGATTTCAAGTCTAACAAAAATCTATTTTTCCCTTCACTTTATATTCTTGAGAAGTTTTTTTTTGAAACCATTTTTTGAATCACGAGTTAATGGTTGTATATCTTAATTATAATATTGAATACGTTGATAATTTATTTTTTATTTCATAATTCGTCGTATTTTTTATTTTGTTTATTTATTTTTTGTTTACTCTATTTACCATTCACCATATATTAATGGTAAATATTATCATATTAACTGGTTTTTATTAAATAAGGAAAATATGTAGTAAATTAGTGATCGCAGCTTTATTGACATGTTTTTGAATTAATTTTTTTGTTGTTTTCAACTTCTTGAAAAAAGAATGTTGTACATGAATTTAATTTCCGCTTGGAGCTTTTACAGATTTATAAACTGTAATCTGCAGCGTGAAATAAAAATTTAAAAAAGAATTTTTAAGAGAGAAAATTTCATTCCATAAAAATTAAAGAGAAAATATTTCTTTCTTTTTTGTTTTTAGAATTTAATTTTTAAGTGTAATGTGATGTTATATTTTTTCTGACAGTCGTTAAAAGCGACAATTTTCCACTATGATTTTTGTTTTAAAATTCTCTTTTTATTTTTTTTTTTTTGACGTGTATTTTATTTTTAATATTAGTGATTTCTTTTGTGGACGAATAAGCAATTGCTAGTTTCTATTACTGTGTCTCGGATCTCTATAGAAATTCTTTGAAGCTCACTTCAGTTCAATACTTCGACAATTTGCCATCGTTTCGGACACGCAGCCGTTTAACTTTCTCCCTCACTTTTTTTTCCCCACTATTTTACGTTATCCATCGGAACATAGAAACCGGAGTGCGAAAAAATGTTATATCGTATAACAATTTTTTTTCTTTTTTTTTTGTTGGTATGAAGTTGCGCTTGTTTCATATAATATACGATTCAACTGGTAGAAAATAAAATTCTTATCGTTTACTTGATAGCGGATAATTAGTACATTTAATAAAAATATGGAAAAGCGAATAAGAAATAATTGTTTAAAATTTTTTAATTATCGAAATTAATCAAATATTTAAAAAAAACTGTTTCGTGCAAGGAAAATTTTTCTTTTTCATTTTGGTTCATTGTTAAATAACAATGGTGTCTGTTTACGAGAGTTTTGATATTTTGATCTCGCACATCAGACGAGATTAAAAAAAAAAAGAATTTAGAAATGTTAATTTTTAGTTAAATTTTGTTTTGTATCATATTATACCTCATTAGAAGGGAATTTAATTATAATTTTCTGATCTACTCAACGAGCCACTTCATTTTCTCGAATCAAAAATGTTCAGCTGATAACGGTTTTAACGAGACTTAAGTTTTAATGGGCTACATAAGCTAATTATGAGAATTTACGTGAAAATGCTGATGAACGTTACTATTCTTGAAAGGAGGAATGTCGATGTTAGCAAACTGAAATAGAAGTAAAAATATTTTTGCTGAAAAGTTTCGTTTACTCATTCATTTAACGTTTATTCGGTATTTTCTATTTCTTTAAGGATTATTTTTTCCTCCTTTTTGATTTTATTTTACATTTAAATTCGCGGGTATTAAGAGAAAATTAAAAAAGGTTTTTCAAAATTAAAATAAATTAAATATGCCAGCGATAGAACACTAAAAAAGAGTATATACTAAACTACCGAAACGGAAATAGATATACGCAATAATTACATTTTCGAAATCCTTTATCCGGATTTCACAAGATTCTACCGCACTAAGCGATGTCTGAAAGCCCTAGACAAGTGTTCATTTTCTCCTGATTCGACTTCTCAAAAGTTAGTTCACGAAATCTTGTCTTGAGATATAGTACTGTTGGAGTGAAGCTCAAGGAAAACTTTTCAGATATCCGGAAAAAAAGTCTGAGCAAGAAATTCACGCAAAGCCATATAAAATGTTACAACGTTCCAATTTTTTTTCTCTTCTCTTCTCTTCTCTTCTCTTCTCTTTTTTTTTTTGACCCCGTGGAACTATATCCACGAAAATTAGAGGTCCTAAATTTTCATTTCATAGTTTCAAGTTTTTACATCTTTCGCGCTCACAAAAAAAGAATATAAGAATATACTGTAAGAAAGAATATGTATATAAAAACAATTTTCTCCCACAAGGGAAAGAAAAGCCATTCTCCCTGATTAACTCGACTTTATGTACAATAACTTTCCTTAAAAAAAAATTTTATCACTAAGTGTAAAAATAGAAAATTACAAGACGAAAATAAAATCTTAAATTTTCTCCCAAATTCCAGTGGTATCTAAAAACTAAAAAAATGTTTATAAAATTTGAAACAATTTTTTTTTACATTAGTAATTCGAATTCTAAGTGTAGAGAAACGTAAAAAAAAGAGATGAGAAAAAGAAAACAAAAGCGGACCTAGATTCAAAAAAAAAAAAAGACAACTAGCAAATGTACAATAGTGAAATTCAAGTCTCTGAAACGATTGCGAATCAATATGTGTCGGATTCAACGACGAATCGACATTTCCCATTTCGCATGATTACCTACTGCTATCGACTTGCATTGAAATGATGTCTATGAGCCTGAGAATCAGTACCAACGATGATTTATATCACGACTAAAGCGAAATGCGTATAAGAAATATACATATGTAGACACAGTGGCAGAGGGAGAGATAAACCGGAAACACCGGAAACGAACCCGTCATTTCCTCTACTTCGTTTTATATTACCTATATACCACCCTCTTTTCAACCCCTATCCCTCCTCCTCTACCACCTCATGCCACCTATAAATTCAGAGGGAGAGAGGGTTTATTCACGCCCGATTTCAGAGTCATTCATCCGAACCAATACACACAAAATGCCGCAGAGCTCTTTCTCTGTAATCACTAATCAACATTCATCAAGAGTTCACGCAAGCGTTGATTGGTCGATTCCAAGAGTCATTAATTAAGAATCCCATCGAATGCAGACCATTTTATTCAGCTTGTAAATGCCATGCGAAATCCACTGATCTGTTCAACCAATGACAGGAGTCTTGAATTATTTTACAAAAGCCATGAGCAATTTACATTGTTTGTGAATTATTTTCAAAATAAAATTCACATGTTAAATTGTCATAATTCAGTCAAAAGGATAAATAAATGAAAAATAATGGAAGAACTAGAAATAATAATACTTTTTTAAAATTTTATAATAAAGAGATAAAGTATTTTTAAAAAAAATATTTTTTAGGCATTATATCAACAAAATGTTTAGGTTAAATTTTACCTATAGGCTAACGGACATTTAAATGTTATTTCTTCATTACGTTTTGCAAAAATTTAGGTCAAATTTACCTTTTTTTGACCTTGAGGTCAAGGGTCATTTAAAGTTACGACCCCCTGGGGCCCAGTTACACAGTTTGAAAAATTGACATTTAACAAAATTGACAAATAATTGACAACTTAACCGAATAGCAGATTAACCAGATTGACAAAATTCTACTCCACCGAATTGACACTTAACGATATTGTCACAAAATTCAATTGCCGATTAACCGGTTTGGCAAAATAATTAAATCTCCGCTTAAACGAATAAAGAATTAACCTCATTACAAAATCGACAATTAATAATTTTTCTAAATAAGAAAATTACTACTTAACTGAATTTCCGATTAACTGAATTGACACTTAACGATATTGCCACTTAATTCAATTGCCGATTAACCGGATTAGCAAAATAATTAAATTTCTGCTTAAACGAATTGAAGATTAACCACATTACCAAATTGACGATTAATAGTTTTTCTAAATAACAAAATTACTACTTAACCGATGATTTACCGAATTACTAAATTACCATTTAACCAACTTGAAGATTAATTGGATTGCCAAATTTACACTCAACCTAATAGTCGATTATCAGAATTGCCAAATTGCCACTAAACAGAATTGATGATTAACTGGATTCCTAAATGATCGAATTACCACTTAACCAATTAGCTGATAAATCGGATTTAAAAATAGCTAATAAACTGAATAACCGAGTTCTCAAATTGATGCTTAACTGAATTGAGGATTAGTCAAATTTACGCTTTATCGAATTGACAATTAACCGATTGCCAGATGACCAAAATTTCACTTAACCGAATAGCCGACAATCCGAATTTAAAAATTGATATTTAGCTAAATATTCGGATTGTAAAATTCGCTACTCAACCAAATAGTCGATTAACCCGATTATGATAATGGGGTCAATCGGTTATCTATACTTAAGCCGTTATTTGTCGATTTGCTGTACCGTTAGTTTGACTAATTGTTTTTTTATATGGTGATTCAATTAAGCAATTTTTCAATAAAAAGGATGTGCGAATTAACAATAGTTTAGGCAATCAATAAATTGGAAATTCGGTTAATTGTCAGTCCGGTTATTCGACAAGTTTCTAATTTAGAAATCCGGTTCTGGTATCCGATTAATAAAAATTCGGATATTTTAATTTAGCTAAAAGGGAATTTGGTTAATTCGCAGTTTAAGTGACAGCCAATTAACCAAATCAAGTTAGCTAACTAATAAGTTCTTTTACTATCTGGTTAATCGGCAATTTGGTTAAATAACAATTCGGTAATTTGGAAATCTGAATAAACGACTATTTGGAAAAGTAGAATTTTTGGAATTCGGTTAGTAGACACTTTGGTCATCTATCAATTCGGCAAATTATCAATTTACTCATTTGGTAATCCTCTTAATTTGCAATTTGCTAATTTGATTGTTAGGTTAATCGGCTATTCGGTTAAATGTCAATTTAGTTATCTGTAAATCTGGTTAATTATCAGTTGGGTAATTTGTTAAATTGGACAATCTGGTTATTCAGTTAGCTGATAATTTTTAAATCCTGGGCACCGGCTATTTGGTTAAGAGGCAATTGGGTCATTTGGCAATCCAGTTAATCGTCAATTCAGTTAAATCTAAATCCTGTTATCTGGAAATCTGGTTAAACGCCAATTCGACAATCCGGTTATTCAGTTAACTGTTTATTTTTGTATCCGGTTTATCGGCTATTTGGTTTAGTGACAATTTGGTTATTGAGCAATCCGGTTAATCAGTACTTCAGTTAAATAAAAATTTGCTGATTTGCCAATCCGGTTAATTGACATGTTCAGTTAAGTGGTATTTTAGTCATCTGGCAATCTGATTTATTGTCAATTTGGTTAAGCGTCTTTTTGACAATCTGGTTATTCCGTTAATTGGAAATTTGGTCCGTTGTCAATATGGTGAATCCTCATTTCTGTTAAGCAGCAATTTGCCAATTTGGTTATTCAGATAAGTGACAATTTTTAAGTCCAGTTAATCAGCTATTTGGTCAAGTGTCAATGGGGTCATTTGCCAATCCAGCTAATCGGCAATTTAGTTAAGTGGAAATTCGGTTAATTGACTATTCGGTTAAGCGGCAATTTAATCATCTGCCAATCTTTTTAATGGTCACTTCGGCAAAGCGTCAATTTGACAATCTGGTTAGTCTGTTAAGTATCAATTTGGTCAGCAGGCAATCTGGTTAATCGTGAATTCTGTTAAGCCGCAATTCGACAATTCGGTTAAGTGGCAATTTTCAAATCCGGTTTATCGACTTTTCGGCTAAGTGGCAATCAGGTCTTTTGACAATCCTAATTAATTTTATTTGCTATTCGTTTGTATATTATTAATTACCATCATCCACAATCTCAATTATTTTTTATCAAATAAACTTTAAATATAGTTAAAAATAAATCTATCTTTCTTTCCTTTTTGAAAACATTTTTCCTCACATTTACGAAACTTAATCATTAATTCCACAAATCATTATTAAAGACCATTTTAAATGAAGTTTCACAGAATAGAATTTCTCGAAACGTGAAATGTTAATAACGAACCCAAAAATAAACGAGCTTGCAAGAGAAAGAGAGTGAGAGCAATGGCAAACAAACTTTGAAGCGAGAGGTCACTTTTATTTGAATTTAACGTTCGTAGATTATTTGGAGAATAAATTCAATGCGCACGGGATGTTGAAATTAGTTCTTGAAAAACGTCGGAACAGCGAGGCGGAACATTTTCCAGGGCGAGAGAGAGAGAGAGAGAGAGAGAGAGAGAGAGAGAGAGAGAGAGAGAGAGAGAGTTAACATCATATGTAACAGTTTTATTTCATGAATAAAAAAGTCTTAAATTAACTAAAGACTTCTCTTTTAATGTTGAAATGTGTATTTGCCTATTGGGTGGGAGGGATATGTGTAATAGGAATGTACATCGAGCCGTGAATTTTATCCTGTCATAACGCAAACCAAGCGCACATTTTTTATTCCCTCCATGATGTCTTCTATATATATTCTCTATGTACCATATTTATGAACCAGTAAACGATCAAATGAGTTAAAATGACTCTTCACGGTCTGCACCACCAGAAAAAAGACCGACTAACATGAAAAAAAATACCTTTTAATAGTATTTTCATGCGCATATTTAGGATTCTCTCTTCCATTATATTAGTGACGCGTGTTTTTTCTTTATCAAAAACCGGAATCGCGTATAACGCTAGATGAACAACACACGACGATTTCTTTTACTTTTATATATAATATACATACACATAAAGCTTGCTAAAAATTTACTGAAATTTCTTTATCGCGACGAGTATTCTCGGACGTTTATGAATAGTTTACAATCCACTCCCGAGTTGTTACGGGCAACCTGCAAAAGTGCTTGCCATTCTCTTTTTTTTCAAGTTTCCGCCTCTCGCTTTTATAGGGATAAAAAGCCGAAATTGAATTTGCCGCGCAAGCATACTTTTATTTATAGTTCATCTTGATGAATGGTAGATTTACAAACCACTGGAAAAATGGTGAAATTCTTTGTTGAAAATTCTTTTCAATTTTCGCAACCTTTCATATATAATGATTAGTGTCCCCGGCTCTTCGAAAACGAATTCATTTTTTCTAAACGAATTATAGTGTGACCAGTTTACAAAAAAGAATTCATTAGATAAAAATTAAAAATTGATTTTTTCGATTCTGTTAATCTGTTGACTGTTCTGACCCCAAACTCAGATGTTGATAAATATTTACACGTGACGAGAGAATGTACGTACATTAATAATTAACTAGTTGCTATATTAAACATGAGATGGAAATTTCTATAAATGACTTACAGTGAGAAGACAGTGACCTTAATTGTTCCTGTTTTGGTATCTGAAATAAAAAAACATATTTATTAATATTTCTATTTTTACTTGAGAAGAAATTCAACGGTTAATCGTTATACTATAAAAGAAGTGAAATATTTTGCACTCTAAGTAGAAAATAATAATAGAAAATTGTATAGAAGGAGAGGTAGAAAGTTTTCTACATTCTAAATCATTGTGCTTGTTTAATTTTTATGGTCCATTAAAAAACACTAAACCAACAGAGTCTGGGGTTAGAGTATATACAAACAAGTTTAGAAATTAGAGCAGCTTTCATAATGCTTTAGAATAAGGATTGAATGAAATTTAGAGTTTGATTTACAATAGTGAATATTAACTCTATAATTGCCAAAATAATGTGTATAATAGTTGTCGGCCAAATAACGGGACATTCCATCGTGAACCCTTTTGCCTCGTCCTGGTTCCATTTTCCTTCCCCCCCTCCCCTTACTTTTGCCGACGACCGTCGCGAAAATTCGTTGCTATATACCCTCGCCAACCGAGTCGGAAGCCATATTAATAGTCGGCACTTAAGAGTTTCATTAAGTCCCAACCGCTCGATCACTGCCTTTTGCTATACATATATATGTGGAATATCCCCTTTTCAAACTCATACCATCAAAATTCTGTTAACAGTTTCATGCTTTACCTTTGGTGTGTATGTGAGAGAGAGAGAGAGAAAGAGACTCTTTTCAAACTTGGTGTGTTATACTTGCATCTTACGTTTCGTATATTTGCGATAATTATTCTTAAATGACTTTCACATTAACATGAGCAAAGATTTCTGAATAATGAACGATGTAACTTTCAAACAGATAAGAAGTTTTAATTCGCCTTGAGAAATTGCCATGGTACATGTGATATCTTAATAGAAGCATTCACAGACCTTTTTCTTATTGCCTACTCCACTTTCTTCTTCTTATTCTTCTTCTTCTTCTTCTTTCGCTGAAACTCACTTGTAACAAGTAAATGACTTAACTTTTCCTTCTTCTACTTTTCATTTGGACAATCTTTTCTCTAATTAAAATACAAGTTTCTGTGTGACAATGGTTTTACTACGTGTGTAAAAATTATGTTTAGATTTTTTCGATGTGTTTCATTTCATTTGGTTTATTGTTGGATTAACCGGAATGGAAAATAACCAAATTGACACTTAACCGGATTACCAAATTGTCGAATTCACGAACAGAACAGAATTCACGATTAACTAAATTGCCTACTGACCGAATTGATACTTAACAGAATAACCAGATTGTCAAATTGACGCTTTGCCCAAGTGACCATTAACCAGATTGGCAGATGACTAAATTGCCACTAAACCGAATAGTCAATTAACCGAATTTCCACTTAACCAAACTGCCGATTAGCTGGATTGGCAAATGACCCCATTGACACTTGACCGAATAGCTGATTAACCGGACTTAAAAATTGCCACTTATCTGAATAACCGAATTGTCAAATTGCTGCTTAACAGAAATGAGGATTCACCATATTGACAACGGACCAAATTTCCAATTAACGGAATAACCAGATTGTCAAAAAGACGCTTAACCGAATTGACAATAAAACAGATTGACAGATGACTAAAATACTACTTAACTGAACATGTCAATTAACCGGATTGGCAAATCAGCAAATTTTTATTTAACTGAAGTACTGATTAACCGGATTGCTCAATAACCCAATTGACACTTAACCAAATAGCCGATAAACCGGATACAAAAATAAACACTTAACTGAATAACCGGATTGTCGAATTGGCGTTTAACGAGATTTCCAGATAACAGGATTTAGATTTAACTGAATCGACGATTAACTAGATTGCCAAATGACCCAATTGCCTCTTAACCAAATAGCCGGTGCCCAGGATTTAAAAATTATCAGCTAACTGAATAACCAGATTGTCCAATTTAACAAATTACCCAACTGATAATTAACCTGATTTCCAGATAACTAAATTGCCATTTAACCGAATAGCCGATTAAACAAACTATCGAATTAGCAAATTGCAAATTAAGAGGAATACCAAATGACTAAATTGACAATTTGCCGAATTGCTAGATGACTAAACTGTCTACTAACCGAATTCAAAAAATTCTACTTTTCCAAATAGTCGTTTATTCAGATTTCTAAATTACCGAATTGTCATTTAACCAAATTGACGATTAACCGGTTAGTAAAAGAACTTAATAGTTAGCTAACCTCATTTGGTTAATTGGCTGTCATTTAATCTGCGAATTAACCAAATTGCCCTTTAGCTAAACTGAAATAACCGAATTCCCATTAATCAGATTCCATAACAGGATTTCTAAATAAGAAAAATGCCGAATAGCATTTTCAAAAATATTTCGAAAAAATCATTTATTTAACTAAATTTCTATACAATTTTTCACAATAATTCAATTACTTTCACTAATAATAGCATTTTTCATAGAAATTCAATTTTTACATTCTTTAAAAAATTTTCTAATAAAATTTTAAGCAAGAATTCAATTATTTTCATAAATAATAAAACTCATCGAAGAATTTCAATTATATTTAATATTATTTTAAATTAATTAATCGAAAAATTCAATTACTTTCACAAATTAAGTTCTTTACGAGAATTCAATTATTTAAAATAAAATTTTCATAATATTTATTATATTTAGAAACAAATTAATTATTTTAAACATTATTGTTTATAAAATTCTTATGAAGAATTGAATTATATTTTTAAAAATAACAAAATTTTTCACAGAAATTCAATTCTTTTTAAACATTTTAATTAAATTTTTCGCAATAATTCAATTATTTTCATAAATAATAAAATTCTTCAAGGAATTCAATTATTTTTGAAAATTTTAATAAAATTTTTAGCAACTATTCAATTATTTTCATAAAAAATAAAGGATTTAAATTATTTTTAATACAATTTTAGGAGAATTGCTCAAAAAATGTAATTATTTTTAAAAATTTAATTTCACTTTCTCGAAAAAATCAATTACTTAAAAAACAATGTTTTTTTTTAATTTTTGGGAAGAATTCAATTATTTACAAAAATATTAAAATTTTCCACAGGAATTCAATTATTTTAAAATATTTTAATGGTCAAAATTCAAATATTTTCAAAAATTTATATAAAATTCTATATAGAATTTCAATCATTTTAAAAAAATCCTCAATTCAATTATTATAAAAACTATCCTCTATTAATCCGACTTTATTAATTTAAGAAAACACTCTCTTTTTATTTTAAATAAAATAATTATATTTAGTTCAATAATTATAAAAACAAGTCACACTCTACTCTTTTACAAAACGACTCGATAGCCACACACAGAAAACACACGTTATACTTATAATCTCTTTTTCTACTCGGCAAAAACTATTCAATACTTTCCGAATCCTCGGCAAAGCATGTTCGCTCAAACGCATCCCAATTCGGACTGAATTACGGGCCTACCCCCACTCTTACACACACACATTTATTAAAGACACATTCATTTAAGTAGAGCGCGAATATTTAAAATAGCAAAGAAATACAATTAATATTATAATACAATGTTTTTCAATATCTGCGCTATTTTAATAAAATTTCGTAAAAGTATTCAATTATTTTAAAACAGTTTTAATAGAATTCTAAGCAAACATTTAATTATTTTCAGAAATATTAAAAATTTCACAAAAATTTAATTATTTAAAATAGAATTTATAAATAGTTCTGAAAAAAATTAATTATTCAAATTTTTTTATAAAATTCTTTCCAATAATTCAATTATTTCCAAATGTTTTAAAATTCTTTTTTGGGATTCAATTATTGTCATAAACAATAAAATTTCTTTGAGGAATTTAATTATTTTCATTGCAGGATTTCAATTATTTTTAAAATTAATAAATTTCTTCTTGGGAATTTAATTATTTTCTTCATTGTTATTCTGAGAAATTCAATTATTATTTAAAAAAATTTGAATAAAATTCTTCACAAGAAATTAATTATTTTCATAATAAATAATATTATTTTTCTCTGGAATTCAATTATTTTTACAAATAAAATTCAATTCTTCAAAAAAATTGTTTAATAAAATTCGTTGCAAGAATTCAATTAAATTTTTATAAACAACAAAAGCTTAAGGCAGAATTTCAATTATTTTTTATGCAATTTTAAATAAAATGATAGAAAATTGCATTTATTCTTAAAAATTTTTTTTAAAGTCTCGGAGACTTTTTTCGAAGACAAAAAAAAACTATCGTCTTTCCTGCACGAGAATTTATGAGCTTTGTCTCACCGAGGTGATCCAGATGACTCGAGATACATTCAGACCAGACTACATACTACCAAGATCTATCTACTTCACTTTGATAATACCGATCCTGTAGCTTCCAGGGATAAAATGTTCAAATCGAAGAGATCGATTAACTTTGATTCGAGAGATACGGGAAAAAAGAGAAAAGAAAAACGAAAAAAAAAGAATTTTCTGCATATAGTTACAAATAGTTGCAATTATTAACTATTTGCAAATAGTTACAATTATTAACTAATTGCAAACAGTTACAATTATTAAACATTTGCAAATAATTACAATCAACTAATTTCAAACAATTACAATTGTTAATTATAAAGAATAATTGTTAATTATTATTAAAGAATCTTAAATTTTTAAAATTCACATCTTTTTAATCCAAACGAAACAAATTGTATTTGAAAGTAAATCGATAAAATTGTAATTTATATTTATATGCAAAATAAATAATCAAAAATAACCGGTGATTGTTTTGCGACCAAAAATAGTAAACTCCGTATTAAGCTAATTTGATCTCTATTTTCGTAAATTATTGATCTTCCATTGTTGCCGCAATACAACATGAACTGCATAATATTAAATATAAACTATCAGGATCTACATGTTCAGAGGAAGCTTTAAGATGATAGGAAGGTAACTTTAATAAATTACGTGGTATAGCGTAATTTCGGTACTAAATCGATACATAATTTACATTTTCTATTAAGAGGCAAAACATCATTTCCAATAATTCTAATTAATCCCGGACCCACTTTGATTGCAACAGAGAATAATAAATTGACGAAAACAGAAATAATAGACAAATATTCAATATCTATATTGATAATAAATATAAATTAAAGTCAATTACAAAATTTGCATTATTAATATTCATCGTTTTCTAAAATAATAAAAATTCTAACTAAAGCTATACAGAAAAATTACAATTTTAAATTCTGATTTTGGACAATTGTATAATTTATTAATTTTTACTTTTTTTAGTATTTAATAACAAAAATATTTTTATTTGAAGTTGATAGAAGAATATTTTAAGTTCACCACAAAATGCTCGTCTCATTTTCAAACGCTAATTCCGAGTGCATCTCTCTCTCGCTCTCTCTTGTGATGAAGTATATTTTTGCTTTCGTATGTCCGCTCGGTAAATTAGCATTCATGGCAGTGCATAAAAGATTAGCGAAACTTTTATATTCCCTTAACGTTTTCATTATGCCGGGATGGCATTCAAGGGGCACACAAGTTCCGGGTATTTCATTTATACAAACAGAAATAGAGCATTATATGAAAGTTGCGGAAAAATTATAAATGTATGGACCACAATTTATCCGGGTTAAATTCCTTAGACTTGGGTAAATATTTAAATGAGAAACGACCCCCCACGACTACTATAATAAAGGATAAGTCTTTGAAACTTTGAATTCGACAAAAATTGCATATACTCTGCTTTTCTTTCATTTTACTTTTCCCCAAAAAAAAAAATAAAATAAAAAATCATCGTGTCTCTACGATCGAACCATTCGTCTCACCTGACTCACTTCCCCTACACGTCCCCTAGTATACGAACTCCACTCGAGAATCTTCATTCTAAAGTACAATACTGTTTCCGTAAAACGACACTTTCTACCTGTTGACGATCCAACTTGTGTTTTATATCCTCGTCGTCTCTACCCTCAGGGCAATCCATAAATAATGTCACAAATTTCCTTTTACTCTTACAACTTTTCAAATATACCACAACTCTTTTTCTATTAACAATGACAATTTGTTTCCATAAATTCTAAATCTAAAAGATCAGGGTTGCCGAAAAAAATTTGATTTTATTATTCCCTGATTTTGAGACTAAACTCCGACTATTTTCCTGAACTAAAACAATATTTTATTTCAAAATTAATTAGATACACAAAAAAATGTTTGTAATACATTTATTTTTGAGTACCTTTATTTGTACAATTGATCTGAACATTTGTTTTTACCAAATGAAAAATTCATATAAATTTATTATTTTTAATAATTTTTGAAAAAGAAATATATAATTGAATTTAAAAAAAAAATTATTTATTTAAAGAAATAAAAAGTTTACCACTAATATTTTTGAAATCCACTTGTTTACAATTCAATTTCATGAAATTCTAATAATTTGAAAATTTTTCAATTTTAATATTTTTAAAAATACTACTAATTTCAAAAAACTTTTAATAAAAATGTTTCAAAAAACTAACTTTTTTAGAATTTTTAAATAAAATTTTTTTAATATTCAACTTTTCTGGAACTTAAATTTGAAAGGTTTTGAAATTCAATCTATATTAATAATATTAGTAATAATAATTGAACATTTGAAAATATAAAAATATTTTTGAATTTTTGATAATTTCCGAAAATTTTAGATTTTTCATGAAAGAATCAAGACTATTTAATAAGTAAAGTATTTTCCAAGAGCACAAAAATAATGAAGTTAAATCCCATAAAAGAGAAGCAAAAATGTTAAATTTTAAGAAATTCGGTTTTTTGAATTTTTGATAATTTCCGAAAATTTTAGATTTTTTATGAAAGATTCAAGACTATTTAATAAGTAAAGTATTTTCCAAGAGCACAAAAATATTGAAGTTGAATCTTATAATAGAGAGGAAAAAATGTTGAATTTTAAGAAATTCGGTTTTTTGAATTTTTTCGAATTTTTGATAATTTTAGATTTTTTACCAAAGAGTCGAGACTATTAAATAAGTAAAGTATTTTCCAAGAGCACAAAAATAATGAAGTTAAATTCCATAAAAGAGAGGAAAAAATGTTGAATTTTAAGAAATTCGGTTTTTTGAATTTTTTCGAATTTTTGATAATTTTAGATTTTTTACCAAAGAGTCGAGACTATTAAATAAGTAAAGTATTTTCCAAGAGCACAAAAATAATGAAGTTAAATTCCATAAAAGAGAGGAAAAAATGTTCAATTTTAAGAAATTCGGTTTTTTGAATTTTTTCGAATTTTTGATAATTTTAGATTTTTTACCAAAGATTCGAGACTATTAAATAAGTAAAGTATTTTCCAAGAGCACAAAAATAATGAAGTTAAATTCCATAAAAGAGAGGAAAAAAAGTTGAATTTTAAGAAATTCGGATTTTTGAATTTTTGATAATTTCCGATAATTTTAGATTTTTTATTAAAGAGTCAAGACTATTTAATAAGTAAAGTATTTTCCAAGAGCACAAAAATAATGAAGTTAAATTCCATAAAAGAGAGGAAAAAATGTTGAATTTTAAGAAATTCGGTTTTTTGAATTTTTTCGAATTTTTGATAATTTTAGATTTTTTACCAAAGAGTCGAGACTATTAAATAAGTAAAGTATTTTCCAAGAGCACAAAAATAATGAAGTTAAATTCCATAAAAGAGAGGAAAAAATGTTGAATTTTAAGAAATTCGGTTTTTTGAATTTTTTCGAATTTTTGATAATTTTAGATTTTTTACCAAAGAGTCGAGACTATTAAATAAGTAAAGTATTTTCCAAGAGCACAAAAATAATGAAGTTAAATTCCATAAAAGAGAGGAAAAAATGTTGAATTTTAACAAATTCGGTTTTTTGAATTTTTTCGAATTTTTGATAATTTTAGATTTTTTACCAAAGATTCGAGACTATTAAATAAGTAAAGTATTTTCCAAGAGCACAAAAATAATGAAGTTAAATTCCATAAAAGAGAGGAAAAAAAGTAGAATTTTAAGAAATTCGGATTTTTGAATTTTTGATAATTTCCGATAATTTTAGATTTTTTATTAAAGAGTCAAGACTATTTAATAAGTAAAGTATTTTCCAAGAGCACAAAAATTATGAAGTTAAATCCCATAAAAGAGAAGCAAAAATGTTAAATTTTAAGAAATTCGGTTTTTTGAATTTTTGATAATTTCCGATAATTTTAGATTTTTTATTAAAGAGTCAAGACTATTTAATAAGTAAAGTATTTTCCAAAAGCACAAAAATAATAAAGTTAAATTCTATAAAAGAGAGAAAAAAATGTTGAATTTTAAGAAATTCGGTTTTTTGAATTTTTTCGAATTTTTGATAATTTTAGATTTTTTACCAAAGAGTCGAGACTATTAAATAAGTAAAGTATTTTCCAAGAGCACAAAAATAATAAAGTTAAATTCCATAAAAGAGAGGAAAAAATGTTGAATTTTAAGAAATTCGGTTTTTTGAATTTTTTCGAATTTTTGATAATTTTAGATTTTTTACCAAAGAGTCGAGACTATTAAATAAGTAAAGTATTTTCCAAGAGCACAAAAATAATGAAGTTAAATTCCATAAAAGAGAGGAAAAAATGTTGAATTTTAAGAAATTCGGTTTTTTGAATTTTTTCGAATTTTTGATAATTTTAGATTTTTTACCAAAGATTCGAGACTATTAAATAAGTAAAGTATTTTCCAAGAGCACAAAAATAATGAAGTTAAATTCCATAAAAGAGAGGAAAAAATGTTGCATTTTAAGAAATTCGGTTTTTTGAATTTTTTCGAATTTTTGATAATTTTAGATTTTTTACCAAAGATTCGAGACTATTAAATAAGTAAAGTATTTTCCAAGAGCACAAAAATAATGAAGTTAAATTCCATAAAAGAGAGGAAAAAAAGTTGAATTTTAAGAAATTCGGATTTTTGAATTTTTGATAATTTCCGATAATTTTACATTTTTTATTAAAGAGTCAAGACTATTTAATAAGTAAAGTATTTTTCAAGAGCACAAAAATAATGAAGTCAAATCTTATAATAGAGAGGAAAAAATGTTGAATTTTAAGAAATTCGGTTTTTTGAATTTTTTAGAATTTTTGATAATTTTAGATTTTTTATTAAAGAGTCAAGACTATTTAATAAGTAAAGTATTTTCCAAAAGCACAAAAATAATGAAGTTAAATTCTATAAAAGAGAGAAAAAATGTTGAATTTTAAGAAATTCGGTTTTTTGAATTTTTTCGAATTTTTGATAATTTTAGATTTTTTATTAAAGAGTCAAGACTATTTAATAAGTAAAGTATTTTCCAAAAGCACAAAAATAATGAAGTTAAATTCTATAAAAGAGAGAAAAAAGTGTTGAATTTTAAGAAATTCGGTTTTTTGAATTTTTTCGAATTTTTGATAATTTTAGATTTTTTACCAAAGAGTCGAGACTATTAAATAAGTAAAGTATTTTCCAAGAGCACAAAAATAATGAAGTTAAATTCCATAAAAGAGAGGAAAAAAAGTAGAATTTTAAGAAATTCGGATTTTTGAATTTTTGATAATTTCCGATAATTTTAGATTTTTTATTAAAGATTCAAGACTATTTAATAAGTAAAGTATTTTCCAAAAGCACAAAAATAATGAAGTTAAATTCTATAAAAGAGAGAAAAAATGTTGAATTTTAAGAAATTCGGTTTTTTGAATTTTTTCGAATTTTTGATAATTTTAGATTTTTTATTAAAGAGTCAAGACTATTTAATAAGTAAAGTATTTTCCAAGAGCACAAAAATAATGAAGTTAAATTCCATAAAAGAGAGGAAAAAAAGTAGAATTTTAAGAAATTCGGATTTTTGAATTTTTGATAATTTCCGATAATTTTAGATTTTTTATTAAAGATTCAAGACTATTTAATAAGTAAAGTATTTTCCAAAAGCACAAAAATAATGAAGTTAAATTCTATAAAAGAGAGAAAAAATGTTGAATTTTAAGAAATTCGGTTTTTTGAATTTTTTCGAATTTTTGATAATTTTAGATTTTTTATTAAAGAGTCAAGACTATTTAATAAGTAAAGTATTTTCCAAAAGCACAAAAATAATGAAGTTAAATTCTATAAAAGAGAGAAAAAAGTGTTGAATTTTAAGAAATTCGGTTTTTTGAATTTTTTCGAATTTTTGATAATTTTAGATTTTTTACCAAAGAGTCGAGACTATTAAATAAGTAAAGTATTTTCCAAGAGCACAAAAATAATGAAGTTAAATTCCATAAAAGAGAGGAAAAAATGTTGAATTTTAAGAAATTCGGTTTTTTGAATTTTTTCGAATTTTTGATAATTTTAGATTTTTTATTAAAGAGTCAAGACTATTTAATAAGTAAAGTATTTTCTAAGAGCACAAAAATAATGAAGTTAAATTCCATAAAAGATAGAAAAAAATGCTGAATTTTACGAAATTCGGTTTTTTGAATTTTTGATAATTTCCGATAATTTTAGATTTTTTATTAAAGAGTCAAGACTATTTAATAAGTAAAGTATTTTCCAAAAGCACAAAAATAATAAAGTTAAATTCTATAAAAGAGAGAAAAAAATGTTGAATTTTAAGAAATTCGGTTTTTTGAATTTTTTCGAATTTTTGATAATTTTAGATTTTTTACCAAAGAGTCGAGACTATTAAATAAGTAAAGTATTTTCCAAGAGCACAAAAATATTGAAGTTGAATCTTATAATAGAGAGGAAAAAATGTTGAATTTTAAGAAATTCGGTTTTTTGAATTTTTTAGAATTTTTGAATTCTCATGAAGAATTTAAAAAATTTTTTTTAATAATTGAATTCTGTCAAGAACTATTACTAAAATTATTTTAAAAATAATTGAATTCCTACAAAGAATTTTACCAAAATTGTATATTTTTTATAAAAATTGAAAGTGCAACTTTTGTAAAATTTAATTATTGGTAAAATAATTTATAAAAAATATTTTTTTGAGTTTATCAAGAATTAAAATATTTAGAATAAATTCAATTTTAAATCTGTATAGTTCAATTATTATTATTGTTAGAAATTGAAAGAATTTAATATTTAATACAATTTTTTAAAAATTTTTCCAGTACTTTTGATAATATTCCCTGACTTTTCCCCAATCAATTTTACTTCCCCTGAATTTCCTGATTTCCCTGACCTTTGGCAACCCTAAAAATAAATATTTGAGTAAAAAATAAATAAAAATAGGTCATAAAGACAAAATGGGCAGAAAATCAAATTTTTTTTCTTACTACAAAAACAACTAATTGTAAATTTTGCCAAAATGGAGGGAGAAAGTTTCCAATCGATATTTTTAATCTCTGCCAACTGTCACTGTATCAATTTAACTCTAATCCCTATCGGATTAAAATCTTTTCCTTTTGCTGGAAAATTTATTTCTTGTAAACTCTCGAATACTCCAATATTTTAATCTTAATCCCAACTTGAAGAATTAAACAAAAAGAAAGAAATTCGCTCCTACGATATAAATTGTGCGGTAATACGCAATAATTATCAAATACAAGAAAAGAAGAGTGACTTTTAATTTAAAATTACAATTTCACAATGTTTTAGAGTATATTAAAATTTTAAAAGCGGATCAAGTGTAATTTGAAGCGAAAAAAAATAAACATGACTCATTTCTTTTAGTATGACTCACTTGGCAACCCTCTGCAATTGTAAAATTGGCGGAAATATAGTTAAAAGGGGTTTTTATAGTTATCGCGTAAACGTATACATAGGTCAACGTGCTGCATTAGAATAATTACACATGCCAACCCTCACGCTCGCTAACTCTATTCGTTTTGCTTAATAACAATGTAATCTGAAAATGAACTCTCACTAAATTAATGAAACAAAAAAAAGAAAGAAAGAAAGAAAAATTCTCTCTTTTTGTTTGCTAAAATTCGAAAAAAATAACATTTCCCTAATATACAGAAATTTAAATAATTAAATTTTCCTGTTTCCATTGGCACTTGTTTTTACAACCACTAAACCCAAAAACCTTAAAATTTTGTGTGCCACTCAAGAATTTTAGTGGAAATTTCGAATTTTCTCCCTCATCACTTAAAATATTTGCATTTTAGAGTCACTTTGAATATTTACTCATAAGTGAATATAAAATCGTAAAACCAAGTTGTAATAAGTTTTTAATACATATAAAAGTTGTCAAGTATTTAATTAACAGGGCAAACAACTATTATTTAGCTAATAAGATCAAATTTTCTCTTTAATATCATGGGGATAATATCATCAGAAGAGTAGGATACCAGAAGATTAATTAATCTATTTTTTACAACAACTTCTTTTGATGAATTTTTTTCTTTTTTCATTATTCAAAGTTGGAAGTTACAATCTAATAAGAGAGAGAAATAAACAAGGTGGTATATAAGAAAAGAAACGATGCATTTAAAAAACGACGTTGGCTAAGCCAAATGTAGTATATAGAAGAATAAACGAATTTTATGCTTGATACTTTGAGTTTGAGGTTATGCACCATGAAAGCTCGTAACGAAAAACGTAACGAATATAAGAAAGGATAGAATAACGTGTACTTTACGAGACTTTTCTTAACGATTTCGTTAAGCGACCAGCCTATAACTGAAGCTTTTCTCTAATGAAACATTTTACCCCAGCAATTAACGCAAACTTTTATTTTCAGATGTTATAGATTATATTTCGCAAATTATTTTTTCAGCTTTGTAATTAAAAATGAAAGTTATAATAGCAGCTGGTTCTTTTTTATTCTTAAATTTAGATTCAATTTTGAATTCACTACAATTTGGTGGTAAAATTCTTTTTTCTTTATACCACATGGTAAGTTTTCGAGACTGTCAGACTTCGCACTCGATAATTAATTTTAAAAAAGTAGCAAAAAGTAGTTTTCAAACTAAAAAAAAGTAGCTATCGAAAAAATAAACGTGATAACCAAAAAAACTTATTTTTGAAACGTCACAAAAATTCCATTCTATATTTTATTTTCCTAACTTTTTCCTAATTTTCATCAAAAATATTTACTTCTTTCTTCACCTGCTAATAAATTTAATTCCTGCAGCGAATTTTATCATTTATGAAAGAATTTAAATATTTAGAAAAATAATTTAATTCTTGCGCAAAATTTTATAAAAATTTTTAAATAATTGATTTCTTTCGACTAATTTTTTGCAAATTCTAATTTAAAGAATTAAATTCTTACGAAGATTTTATTAGAATTATTTAAAATAATTTAAATTCTTGAGATGAATATTGTTATTTATGAAAATAATTGAATTTCGCAAAGAATTTTATTAAAATGCCTCAAAATAATTGAATTTTCAGAAATAACTTTTTTATTTATCTTTAATAATTGAATTCTTTCGAGAAATTATTTATGTAAATAATTGACTTCTTGGGAAGAATTTTATTAAAATCTAAAAGAATTATTTGAATTATTTCAGAAAAATTAAATGAAAATTGTATTTAATTTGAGAATAATTTGATTTCTGTGTGGAATTTTATTACATTTTTTTGAAAATAATTAAATTCCTTCCTAAAAAGTATTTTATTATTTATGAAAATAATTGAATTCTTGCGAACGATTTCATTAGAATTATTTTAAATAATTGAATTACTAAAAGAAAAATTTATTACTTTTAAAAATAATTGAATTCTTGAGATGAATACTGTTATTTATGAAAATAATTGAATTTTGCAAAGAATTTTATTAAAACGCCTCAAAATAATTGAATTTTCGGGAATAATTTTTTTATTTATTTTTAATAATTGAATTCTTTCGAGGAATTATTCATGTAAATAATTGATTTCTTGAAAAGAATTTTATTAAAATCTAAAAGAATATTTGAATTATTTCAAAAAAATTTAATTAAAATTGTATTTAAAATAATTTATTTCTTTCGAACAATTTTATTAAAATGTTTGAAAAAAAATTGAATTCCAGTGAAAAATTCTAATATTATTATAAATAATAGAATTTTTCCAAAGAATTTTAAAAAAACATTTTTTTAAATATTAGATTTTTTCGAGGAACTGAAATTAAATTTTTTTAAGAATAATTACATTTTTTGAGCAATGCCTGTAAAATTGTATAAAAAATAATTGAAATCCTGCGATGAATTTTATTATTTAAAAACAAATTGAATAGTTGCAAAGAAATAATTATTGAAATTTAATAATATTATTAAAATTAAGTAATTATTAAATTCCATCGAAGAATTTTATTATTTATGAAAATAATTGAATTATTGCGAAAAATTTTATTAAAATGTTTAAAAAGAATTGAATTTCTGTGAAAAATTTTATTATTTTTAAAAATAATTGAATTCTTTATAAGAATTTTATAAACATTGTTTTAAATAATTAATTTTTCCGAAATATAATAAATATTATGGAAATTTTATTTTAAATAATAGAATTCTTCTGGAAAACTTTATATTTGTGAAAATAATTGAATTTTTCGATTAATTAATTTAAAATAGTATTAAAAATAATTGAAATTATTCGATAAGTTTTATTATTTATAAAAGAAAATTGAATTCTTGCTTAGAATTTTATCAAAAATTTTTTTAAAGAATGTAAAAATTAAATTTCCATGAAAAATGTTATTATTAGTGAAAGTAGTTAAATTATTCTGAAGAACAGTATAAAAATTTTGTTATATAATTCATTTTCTCAAAATTTTACTGAAAATGATATTCTAAATTAATTGAATTCCTGTGGAAATTTTATTATTTTTGAAAATAATTGAATTTTGGATTCTTATCAATTTTTTTTTTTAATAATTGAATTCTTTTGCGAAATTTTAATAAAATACTAGACACTGAATATATTAATTGAATTTCGATTATTTTTCGAAAATAATTGAATCGTTTTAAAGAATTCGATTATAATTTTTGAAAATAGTTTTTTGATTTCTAGTATTAGCGAATTTAAAGTATTGGGAATTCTAAAAAAACAGAAATAGTAGCTTTTAGTGGCTGAAATCTGAAAAAAGTACCCAAATTTGTAGCATCTCAAGCTAAATTTGTGGAATGTGTGAAAAATATGTTGTCAGCTTACGAGAGCACAATTGATCATGTCAGTTTATATATTATTTTTTTTATTTTCCTCTTTTTTTATTTTCTCAATAGTTTAGTTCTTGTTATATAAGTTAGCTAAATTTTACATATATTTTGTTCCATATAATTTTTTTTTGTTCATTAAATTCATTAAATTCATTAAATTGCCTATGGATCCTGTTCTACTTTCTAATACACTTCTTGGTTTTCTAGTTCAGAAACTATTACAATTTGTTAAGTTATTTATGTAACAATTTCCTGTTAATTGACAACTTTAATTCATTGTTATTATAATTTTTTATTATTATTACAATTCTGTTATTTGTTAATTATAATTTATTTATTCTCTTAATGAGAAAACTGCAAGGAGCTCGGCAAGGAGTTGCGAACAGAATGAATTCGAAGACTATTATAGTACAACATTTTCTATCAACTCGACAAGAAGGGGAAATTTTGAACCAAATCTAAAGTGAAGTCAACCGAGTGAAAACTGAAAAACAAACACAATAATCAATAGAACATTAAATTTACTAACATGTTTGGGGGGAAGGGGAGAGGAACGCCTTTGACATATTTCCTTATTAATCAAAATTCAAGGTATGTAATTATCTACTCAATCATTTTCTAGTGCATCTACATCTTCAATTAGAATGTGTACGACTGTATTATACAATGTTTGCAAAGGAAACGTGCGCTGATTAATAATATCAGGCAAATACACATAAAACTAAGTGAAGCATATAGGTATGTGTGATGAATATGGCACGGAACATCAATGAAGCAGCATGTGTACATGGAGAGAACAGGTAGTGAACGAAGCAACTTATCACCCTCGAGCATTCGCATTCGCATTGCATCCATGGCACATTCTCTTTTGTTTACATCACGAGTACCAAGGTTGGCGGTACAAGCCTAGGTACTACCCCGCAACCCACTCGTCGCGTAGTCGTCGACGTTCTCTCCGTTATCCAAAGCTCGACATGAGGGAGGAGAAAACCATATAATTACGGGAAAAGGCGGTGACACTCGACGCCACGAATTATCCGCAATTACCGTCTACCTTCGTCTCTCTCTCTCTCTTATTCCATACACACCATTCTCCCAAAGAAAAAAAAATTCTCCCCAATTCGAATCATTTAAAATTCAAAATTTTCCCCAAAACTAAAAGAATATAACATAATCACGTAACCATAGAAACAGAAGTGAACTAATTAATACAGTGACGATAAGAATTTTAAGAATGAATTGAATATAAAAATAATGAAAAACTTTTTTGAAAGTAAAAGGAGATGGTATAGTAATTAAAGCACCGTGAGAGCACCGTGAGACAGAGACTGAGGATTCATAGAGACTGAAGTGAGTGTGTCAATTAAAAATAATAATTTGTCGAGAAAATAAAGCCCGAATGAAATTATCAAAGAGAAAAATACAATAGAATAGAAAATATATAAAATAAAATATTTAATTATAAAACAATATCTACAACATACTCAAAATTTTTAATTTCCAACCGTATCAACACTGTAAAAAGTAAGGTATCAATTTAGTACCAATTTTAGTACTAAATCGTCATTTGCTTCTATTTTAATACCGAAAATCAGCTCTAGAACCTTTTATTTACAGTGAATCTTTAATCTTTAAAAATAGGTTTAAAATTTAAAAATTTGGCTATAATGTACTTTCTTCGCTATCGATTTTTCCTTTAAACTCTTTGGTGTATCATTTACGAACTACTTGATAAAACTGAGGCTATTAAAAATTAAATTACGCTTTGTTAGTATTAAGAGGAGAGAACCCACTGCGAAAATGAATTTAAATTAAAATATGAACCCCTCCCTTTTGAATAATCTCTGTAATATTGTGTTTGTTTCAGGACTCACTTCTATATCTGTATAGATTGAACCGACCTTAATCGTCATTCGCTAGGCAATTCACTTTGGAACACCCTCGGGCAAAATTTGACGATCGTTATTAATTTCTTAGGTCGACTTACGCCCGCAGCAAAGCTTATTCTTTGGTTGAAATACAATTATTCTACTTCATTCATGATTCACTAGTGACTCAATGAGAATTGAAGGGTACTTCGAAATTTTAAGGTCCCGATTCATTGCGTATACCTGTGTGTTTTAATATAATGTTAAGCAAACACGCACTGGGGTTAAGAAACGAAAAAGTAAAAAATTCATTATCGATTTCTTTTTATTATTCGAGTGAAAAGCAGACATTTTTTTTCTGATAATTAAATATTTAAAAATGAAACTAATAATATCTGAGATTAGTATTCGACGTCTAGATGTTATTTTCCTCAATTATTAAAGTCGACTTTTGCAAACAACTGAATAATTTTATTTCCAATATTAATTTTCATATTATTTTTAACTGTTACTTAATTTCATTCAATTGACATTTCATTTTTAATTTTTCTAATTTAAGAAAAAATTATAATTAATTTAGTGTAAACTTTATATAAAATTGTTACAATTTAAGTTTAATTTACAGTTTATATCAAATCAAATAAATTTCCAATTAATTAAAATAAAATTTCAAATCGATTTAAGTTTAATTTAGAGTTAATTTCAAATGTATTTAATATACGTTAAATCTCAAATTAATTACAATTTAAAGTAAAACTACTCTCAAATTATGTTAATATTAATTTGATTTAAAAGCTAATTTCAATTCAATTTGAGTTTAAATAAAAATTCAAATCAATATAGGTTTAATTTAGAATTAATTTCAAATCATTTTAATTAAAATATTTAAAATAAATTTTAACTCAATTTTAAAACGATTTAATTTTAGTTTAATTTAAAGTTAATTTCAATTTAATTTATAATTAATTTCAAGGTACAAAGTTGAATTTCAAATTAATTTAAAAAAAGTTACTTTAAAGTTAATTTCCAATTTAATTAATTTAAAGTTTATTTAGAATTAATTGTAGATCAATTTTAATTAAATTTTTAAAATAAATTTAAAATTGATTTAATTTTATTTTAATTTATTACTGATTTATAAATAAATTTAATTTAAAGTTAATTTCAAAACGATTTAATTTTAGTTTAATTTAAAGTTAATTTCAATTTAATTTAAAACAAATTTTAATGTACAAAGATGATTTTCAAATTAATTTAAAAAAAATAGTATCTTCATGTTAATTTCCAATTTAATTAATTTAAAGTTAACTTAGAATTAATTGTAAATCTCCTTTAAATTAAGTTTAATTTAGAATCAATTGTAAATCAATTTAAATTTCATTTAAAATTAATTTGAAATCGATTTAATTTTAGTTTAATTTATTATTGATTTATAAATTAATTTCAATTTAATTTAATAAAAAGTTACTTTAATGTTAATTTTCAATTTAATTAATTTAAGATTAATTCAGAATTAATTGTAAAACTAATTTAAATTAAATTTAGAAGTAATTGTAAATCAATTTTAATTTCACTAAATATTAATTTAAAATAAATTTAATTTCAGTTTAATTTATTATCGATTTATAGAGCAATTTAATTTAAACTTAATTTTAAATCAAACAAATTAAAGTTTAATTTAGAATTAATTTCAAATAAATTTAATATAAATTTATTTTAAAGTCAATTACGAATAGATTTAATTCAAATTTAATTTATAATTAATTTCAAAGCAATTTAATTTTAATTTAAAGTTAATTTTCAATCGAGTTAACTTCAATTTAACTTATTAATGATTTCATATCAATTTAATTTAAAATTATTATAAATGTAAAACTTTAATATTAAATTAATTATAGTTAATTTCAAATCTATTTAATTTAAGTTTAATTTTAAATTAATTTCTATTTCTCTATTAATTTTAATTTTAGATTCAATAATTTTTTTTTTTTTAATTTAAAAAATTAATTTTGCTAGTGTTTTGAAGCAATAATTATATTTTCTACAATAATAATGAAACCAATTTACACAGTAATATCAGATCTTGTTGATACAAAACTGAAAATAATTCAGTGTGGTTCATCTACCTTCAACCGTAGTCAGCAGAGTAATGAAGGAACAGTGACAAGCACTTTATTTATATACCCCGTAAGATATATGGAGGGGGTAGCCCTTCCAACGGGGTGAGAGCCAATGGGCGCTCTCGAGTTCCCCCTCCACGCGACGCATGCGCGGCGAAGAAGAAAGAAAGAAGAGCAGAGGATAGAAAAGGCGCGCTTATTTAAAACGCCTAAAAATAAAAATACAGTAAAACCGTCTAAATAACAATTTTTACCTATTAAATTAATTCCTTTTTTTACATTTCGACAGAAATACGTTTCAATTGAAATATTTATTTGAGTACTTCAAGATAAATTAAATACTACAAGATAAATTAAATACTTTAAGATAAATTAAATGAGTCTAAGATAATTTAATTTAAGTAAAAAAAAATTTAATAACACAGGGATACTTTTCACTTCGTATCAAAAGATAATTTCGTTAGGGAAAGAAAATTCATTATTTTTTCTCTTCTCAGAAAAGTGTAGAAATGAAATAATATGAAGAGAAGTCTGAATGAACATTTTTAGTCCTGTTTTTATCTCTCGGAAAGTACTCAAGTTAGGTATTCATGTAAGCTGGAGATGAATAGGGACAACTGTTGCCGGTGTCCATATACATACGTCTTCGGGACGTTCACTCGGTAATCGCTGTACCGAGGGAAAGGAAAAGGTGGGTGGGTTATGTGGAAGTGGAAAGCATAAGCGAGCAGAGATGAATTATCGCTGGTACCACAAGTTGAAAGTTCCAAATTCCCATTTCCCCAAGGCGACCGGCCAGAAACCAATAGATTATAGTCACCTACTATCAAAGAACCAAAGTGCCAGACTTCAATCCCTATGTATATCCACCCCCAAACCTCCCATATGCCCTTAATTGCCATTTATTCTGTATTTTCGAGCAACATTAATTAGTGAAATTAAAACATTAAAAAAAAAAATTGAATCAGAAAACAAAATATAAATTGCAGAAAATAAATACCACAAATATATAAAAGCGAACTACTGACACAATTTAATTAATTGTAAATTGAAATTGACATAACAATTTAATTATAAACATACGACACTGTAGATTTTAAATTGTAAAATAATAAAATTTTCAATAATAATAATAATAATAATATCAGGAAATAGAATGGAAATCGCTATATTCGTTGACGTTGATATTGATGACAAAAATATCTGCCCTGCATTGGAAATCAGTTTAAAATAAATTTGGCTTATTTATTTAAGATATAAGATATCGAGACTAGAAAATATTGATTTTAAAATTTCGGAATTCCTCACTCTTGATGTTTCTCAATCTTGAATAAAATTCTTAAATTTTGATAAAAATAAAAACAAAAATGAAACAACATTTTTTCTAATTAAAAAAAATTATTTTAGGTGAAACAATTTTTTCTTTTTACAATAAAAGAGAAAGAAAATCAAATATCTTTTTTCCAGAAAGGTTTTTCTTGACCCCTTTATTGAAATAACGATTGCAAAATGGAAAAAATTCAAACTGAAGAGACGTTAAAGGAAACAGAATGTGAGAAAAGATTTTTATTCCGATAGTTGAGAGAGGCTAGAAGCAATATCCTGACAATATTGAAATCAACGGGCGGAAAACAAAAGTTGAAACACACCTGACTCGACGCATTCGTGCAAATCGTAGTTGAAAAAAGAAATGCAAAAAACAGAAGCTCTTAAAAGTGAGGAATTTTCATTGACATTTAACTTCAATTTATCCGTTTAAGAAAACGAAGTTTAAATACCTCCGGTATTATTTATATTAAAAATAGATTTTTTCTATTTATAGTTTAATCGAGATAAAATATTTTATTTCCAACACTGAACAAAAACATTAATTTGAATCAAGTAATCGATTACTTGACTGTTATCAAATAAATAATAAATTGAATCAAATAATTTTTATTCGAAAGTCAATTAAATAGTATTTGCTTCAAATACTGAAATTATTGGTTAAAAAATTATTTGATTAAAGTAAATATTTATTTGGTTATAGACAAGTAATCAATTATTTGAATAAAATTAATTTTTTCAGTTGAAAAAATATTTTATCTTATAAAAAAAATAACAAATAAGTAATGAAAAAAGATAATAAATAGTACGAATAACATAAAAACTAGCCAAATCTTCGAATTTAGAAAATATTCAGAGCTCAAAGCAGTGAAAGAATTTAAAAATACGGACATTTTACTTAAAACTATAAATTAAATTTTGTATAACGATAAAACATGAAGATATCGATAACTCCGAGTCTTCGACTCGGAGTGATCGATTTCTTCATGTTTTATAATAATTAAAATTAATTGAGTGATAAAATTTAAATTCAAAAATAAATAATTTATTGAATTAATTTTAAAAAAATGTAATAAAATTCGTTGTGTAAGAATTCAATTATTTTCATAAATAAATAAAATTTCTTTAAAAAATGTAATTATTCTTAAAAAGTTTTATTAAAATTCTTGGAAAGAAATCAATTATTAATTATTTTTAATAAATTTTGTAAAAGTTCCTTGACAATTTTAAAATTCAGTTGTTTACAATTCAATTTTACAAAATTTCAATTATTCGTAAATTCTTTAATTAAATATATATTAGAAAATAAAAACTTAAAATAATTTAAAAAAAAAATCGCAATTAAACTGTCTTAAAAAATTAATTCCACAAAATTGTTAGTTAAAAAAATGAGAAATTCAGATTTCCAAAGATTTTAATTTTCAACCTTTTCACAATTCAATTATTTCTAAAAATTAACGCTCTAATGCTTTTAATATTCAATTATATAATCTAGACTTTTAACTGAAATTCATTTTTAAATCAATTTTTATTAAAAAATTCTACTAGAATTCAATTATTTAAATACAAAAATTAATAATTTATTGAATTAAATTAAAAAAAGTAATGAAATTAGTGTAAGAATTCAATTATTTTCATAAATAAATTAATTTTTTCACAGGATTTCAATTATTTTTAAAACAATTTTAAATAAATTCCTGGAAAAATGTAATTAATTTCAAAAATGTTATGCAAGAATTCAATTAAATTTCACAAATAATCAAATTCTTTGCTGAATTTCAAATATTTTCAAAATCTACTATTTCAATAAAATTTCTCAAATGAATTCAATTATTAAAAGAAAATGTAATAGAATTCGTTGCAAGAATTCAAATTATTTTCATAAATAATAAAATTCTTTTACAGAATTTCAATTAATAAAATGAAATGTTTAAAAAATTCGTTGCAATATTTCAATTATTTTTCTAAATAATAAAATTCTTCACAGGATTTCAATTATTTTTAAAACATTTTTAAGTAGTTTCTTTGAAAAATGTAATTAAAAATCTTCAAAATAAATCAATTATTAGGTATTTATTTTTACTGAATAATTGTTTATTAAAATTGAATTCTCGTAAAGAATTTTGTCAATAAATTTTTTAAATAATTGAATTCTTTTGACGAATTTTAATAACATTTTTAAAAATAATTACATTTTTCGAGAAATTCGATTAAAATTGTATTAAAAATAATTGAATTCCTAAAAAGAATTTTATTATTTACGAAAATAATTAAATCCCTATGAAAATTTTATTAATTATGAAAATAATTGAATGTTTGCGAAGAAATTTATAAAAAATTTGTGAATAATTGAATTCCTGTGAAATTATTTTGAAAATAATAAAAGGTTTGAGTAGAATTTTATTAAATTTTTTTAAATAATTGAATTCATTTGGAAAATTTGATTAAAATAGTAGATATTAAAAATTATTGAATTGAGGAAAAATTTTGAAAATAATTGAAATTTTGCCAAGAATTTTATTAAAATTTTTGAAAATAATTGAATTTCGAAGAAAAATTTAATTATTTCTAAAAATAATTGAATTTCTCAGAAGAATTTTATTACTTTTGAAAATAATTGAATTTCTGCAATCATTTCCAATTTAAATAATTAAATATTAATTAAATATTAAATAAATAAATATTCTCAAAGGACTATTTTACTGATTATCTGTCAAAAGTAGTATAAATCTGTTAAAAAATATTTATCACAAGAGAATAATTTTTTTTCCCCTGACATACCGAAAAAGAAGCATTACAAAAGTTAGAGAATCATAAATATGGCAAAATTCAACTGTCACCGAAAATAGCATTCAAAGCTATTTCAACCAATAAAAAGTTGCTTCAACTATGCATAATATAAAATTTTTCGGCAAACAATTTTTTTTATTATTTCAATTTTAAAAAAACTTTGGATAATTATTTTCGTGCGTTTGACACATATATTAAAAGAAGGGGGGAGGGGGGTTTGAATAAGGAAACTCGCGGTGCACAGTTTCGTTCGCAATTACACCAACAGCGCACACCTTCTTTCGCCTTGTACCCCCTCACCCAACCCTCTCTCTCTCTTTCTCTCTCTTCTACTCAAACTCTATAGGGCAAACCACCGCGAACGCCCATTTAATTAATAGTTGCCAAGCATTCGTTGCTTCACTGCTTACGGAATTTTACCCGTGATTTTCGCCCAGTGGTTAATTATAGAATTATGTTTGTAATTCGCTCGAGAAATTCGATGCGAACTGACATTGACAATTATAATTGTTTTCATATTCTCGAAATAGTGGGAAAAAAAATAAAAGATAAACAATTTTTAACCATTTATGCAAATATTTTAATGTGTAATTAAGAAGAATAGTTTAAAAACATTTTTTTTAATTTAATAAAATTTAGATAATCGAGTAGAATTTAGTCGAGAGCGTCAAAACAATGAAATATGACAAATCAGCTGATGAGAGGACGGCCATTTTGTAAAATTTGTATCGAATACAGCGCCTCGGGTGGAGAAGCAACAAACTACAGTTTCGAAAATAAAAATAATTCTGCTTCTTTTTAGTACATTCTAACTATTTCTGACTATTCAGAAAAATATTACGAAAAACTTTTGATAAAAAAATCACTGAAAAAAAATTAATTAATTCAAATTATTTGAAAATATTTACTTGGTTCAACTAATTTTTATTTGGATCTAAAAAATATATATTTGATTTAAATAACTTGAATTAGTTCAATTACATTGACTCGAACCAACTAAATCATGATTTGCTAAATATTTACTTAATATTTAAATAAATATTTAAAACTAAATAGACAAGTAAATAAATTAAATTATTTTATTCCTATAGAGTTGTACGATAGTAAAAAAATTACAAGTACAAAAAAATAAATAATCAGGAGTAAGTAATGTATAATTAATTATAACAAGTAAACTTAATAACAAAAAAACTTTATAACAAGTAAAAATTAGTTATAACAAGTAAACTATTCCATTGAAACAAGTAATTTTTATTTCATACAAATAATTTTTTTTCAAGCGCAATTACGAATAATTGTAAATCATTTTATCCCTACAGTTGTACGATAGTAAAAAATTACAAGTACAAAAAAATAAATAATCAGGTCTAATTAATGTATAATATTCACAAAAGAGAATAACATCTCAATGTATAATCAAGTGAAAATTTCATTATGTTGTTCTTCACAGACAGCATTGTTAATCAATGAGAAAAGGTTAAAAGGGATTTTCAGATCTCTGTTCAGAGTGAGTGCGTTATAACTCTGGACGTGTGGCTGACCTAAATCAGAAGTAACTACTGGTTTTTGATACATGCCGTAATTACCGTATTTCTTCAAAACGAGTTTCAAATTTAAAAAAAGTTTCACGTTTAAAAACCCTCGAAGAGTGGAATTTTGATTATAAATATTTTTTTCCATTTTTATTTTCAATTTATGAATATTTAATAATTATTAACTATAATAATCTTCGTATTTCATTCTTTATAATAATATAATATAATTATATTCCCGTTTCTTAATATTTTTGTAGAAAATTATCAATTTTCATAAGGAAATAGTTTGTATCATTCCTATTTACTAATTAAAATTATTGCTTTAATAAAATGCAAAGCTTTTTAAAAATAAAGAAAAAAAATATTTATAAATTCTCTATCAATTACAAATTTTAATTCAAAATGAAATTCAAACTTTAAAAATTTTTACAAACTAAGGAAAAAAATTTTACTCAAAAAAATGTTCTCTTACATTTATTTACGAATTTCTTTAATTGTAAAATTATTCAAAAACATCAATAACTTCTTTTTTAAATAAATATTTAATTATTATTATTTTCCCACAGGAATTAAGACTTTTATAAATGTCAAATTATCATTATCATTTATATTAAGAATATTGTTACTGTAACTTCCTAAAAATTATTTTTATCATTTCAATTCAATTATTATTTTCTATAATTTTTAACTAAAATTTTTCTTTAAATCAAAATATTTAAAATTTTTTTAAAGTTCTTTGAAAATTTTTAAAACTATTTGTTTACAATTCAATTCTACGAAATTTCGATTATTCGGAAATTCTTCAATTAAATACACTGTAAGAACAATTTTGAAAATTTTCAAAAAAAATTTAGGAAGCCATTGAAAGTAAAGAAAAGTCTTATTTTCAAATATTTTTATTTGAAAACTTTTCAAAATTATTCACTTATTTAAATACAAAAGTAAATAATTTATTGAATTAATTGAATTGTTTTGACGAATTTTAATATAATTTTTAAGAATAATTACATTTTTCGAGAAATTCGATTAAAATTGTACTAAATATAATTAAAATTCTGCGATGAACTTTATTATTTATGAAAATAATTGAATTCCTAAAATAAATTTATTATTCATAAAACTAAATGAATTCCTAAAATAAATTTATTATTTATAAAAATAATTGAATTCCTAAAACAAATTTATTATTATGAAATTAATTGAATTATTGAGAAGAAATTTACAAAAAAATTTGTTAATAATTGAATTCATGTGCAATTTTTATTATTTATGAAAATAATTTGTAAATGTTTGAGTACATTTTTATTAAAAAATTTAATTCTTTTAGGAAATTTATTAAAATAGTAGATATTGAAAATCATTAAATTGAGAAAAATCTTTTGAAAATAATTGAAATTCAGAGAAGAATTTGATTATTTATAAAGAAATAAAATTTTGACGAGAATTTTTTTTAATTTTTGAACATAATTGAATTTCTGCGAAGAATTTTATTACTTTTGAAAATAATTGAATTCCTTAAAAAAAATTTTTATTATTTATGAAAATAATTAAATTATTGCGAAGAAATTTATAAAAAAAAATTTTTTAAATAATTGAATTCCTGCGTGAAATTTTTATTACTTATGAAAATAATTATGCGTACAATGTTATTAAATTTTTTTTTTAAATAATTGAATTATTTTCGGAAAAATTTATTTAACTAGTACCAAGATATTGAAAATCATTGAAATGAGAAAAATTTTTGAAAATAATTGAAATTAGGCCAAGAATTTTATTGACATTTTCGAAAATAATTGAACTTTGGGGAAGAATTTTTTATTTATAAAGATTTTGACGAGAATATTTTCTTAAATTTTGAACATAATTGAATTTTATGAGAAGAATTTTATTACGTTTGAAAATAATTGAATTTCTGCAATTATTTCTAATTTCTCCAAAATTGAATTTTTTAGGTGTTTTCAACAAAAATTTGAATTAAAAATTTATAAATTCTATTGTTTTTAAATTGCTTATTATACTCAAAAAAGCAAGTAAAAAGTTGTCAGCGCGCTTCAGCGCCCGAATTTTTGCTATTTATTATTAAATTTAACAATTCAATGATTAAATTTTATTTGAAAATAAATATATTAATTATTAAATATACATATAATTAATATTTAATAATTTAAATAAATAAATTTAAATAAATTGAAAATAAAAATGGAAAATCCAAAAGAAAAAGAATTGTATACAAAAATAAGGTCGGAAATAAAATTCCTGGTGAATATAAAACTCTATACTGTTTTTTTTTTTCTCTTTTTTTCCTTTCCTTTTTTTTATCGATTTATAACCATCGATTCATGATGGAATCAGGGGGTTCGCTTTTCGAAATACTAGCGAGTTGTTACAGTAGTTTCGCGAAGGTAAACTTTAGCCCAAGTTGGGTATTGCGAGAGGATGCCTTGGAGTTTGAGTCACACCATCATCGCATGAATACGTAATACAGTAATCTTATGCACCGCTCGACAACTTTCAACCAAGATTGTGACACGCGCTTCCGTTTTCCCGTGGAAAGCTCTGCAATGATCGCGTCACCCATTCTCGTAAATCTAACCAGGACGAACTTTTTGAATAGTGCAAAAAAAAAAAAAGAAAAACAAAAGAAAGAGGATATAAGGACAATTCTCGACAACATTTATCGTTGTACTAACCAAATAGTAGTCACAACTATTCATTTCTCGTTTACTAACCAAATAGTAGTCACAACTATTCATTTCTCGTTTACTAACCAAATAGTAGTCACAACTATTCATTTCTCTCAGTGTATAGAAAAAAAAATATCGCTAGAATATTACAGTAAAACAAAATACTCAACCCATCATTCGGAGTACATTGTTCCAAATTAAAATAAACCCTATATGCATATAATATCACAATAATTGTAAAATGAAAAAGTGATTTTAATTTAAAATGATCGTAACATAGATTTTAATAATGAAACACAATTTGGTTGGGTAATTAATAAACCATTATTTCATTCGTGTGCATCATTCTCTTTTTAGAGAGTGAGGGGGGGGGGAGCACGTAACATAAATATATATATATATATACAGAGTGTGTGGGTCAAATTTAATATCGGTGTTGTATAGCTCACTTGCGGAAACTCGTTTATGGCAAACTTTTGAGCATGATAGCGCTCCGGTTTTGGACGTTAACATGAATTGTGGGCCATGTCGATCCACGATCACGCACCTCATCATTTTCACACTTGCTTTTATATACAATCTTGTATATGTGTTGCATGGTAACCACTTGCATGAGGGGGGAGGAGGGTATCGTATTAGATTTGGCACCTGTAAGAGCGACGTACGTCGTTCTCCATCCGGTAAACTAGCCGCGTAATTAGCCCGACTAATTGATTTACCGGAATGAGGAAGTCCTAAGAGAGAAATAGCACATGTAATGCTCAACTGAAACAGGAGAGAGATAGAATTTCTGAGTGAAGAGAGAAAAGTCGAGTTGAGAAAAGAGAGAGAAAGAAAGAAAGAGAGAGAGAGAGAGACCTATTGGTAGCAAAGCGAAATGTGGTTGAAACCTCGTTTATTACGAACTCTAATGAAACTTCGACAATGCCACAGCTCTTTTCGAACAAGCGATGCCTTATACACTTCTCTCCATTTTACCTTTCTCTTCTAATTCCATCTGCTCTAAGCTCTTTTGTTACTTAATTTAATATTATCTCATTTCTCCATTTGTGTTGAAATTTCATTTATTAATGTTTGTTATAAATGATTCTAAAGAAAACTTGTTATGAGCAATGAATTTTACTAAAATTTCGTCCTATTTCCATTTTTCCAAATAAATTAATAAATATCCCCTTAATCATTAATTTTATACTAACTTTGATTTCAAGTCTAGTTTTAATTAATTTTATTCAACTTCAAATTTAATTAATTTTAATTTTCTATTTCCTTTCATTAACTTTCTTTTACAACTATTATTTTTTCAATTCTCTTTAATGCCAAGCTACGAGGTATTACAAAGCGTTGGATCTTAAATTTATACACAAAATTAAAATAATGTAAATTTATACACAAAATTAAAATAATCTAAATTAATTTTTTCTACGACAAAAATGTGTCTAAATCAAAAGCAAATAATTTGGTAAACCATTTTGAAAAAAAAATTGATTAATTCTAATTTCAATTAATTTTATTTTTCAATTAATTTTTCAACATCTTATAATTAATTCGAATTTTAAATAATTTTCTTCATCAATTTCTCTAAACTAATTCTAATATTAATAAATAATTTAATTTATCACACAGTCGTCATAGTTACTATTTGAAAATTAATAATTCTAATATTATATTTTAATTTTCTATTACTTGTAATTAATTCAAATTTTAATTCAATTTATTTATCAATTTCTCTTAATTAATTATAATTTAAATTAAATTTATTTTTCTATTTTTCTCAATTAATTTAATTTTTCAATTTCTTTCAATTAAGTTTTATTTTTTTTATTATGTTTAAGTAACTAGTGTAAATATCCATGCGTGAAAATTTATTATTTTTAAAAAATATAATTTTTCGAAATATAATTCTTCAAAAATACGATTAGAATTTCAATAGAAATTTTAAAAGTACCTAATAAAATTAAATTTTTTCAAATATCAATTTTATTTCAATGAAATTTGACAAAACTCTAAATTATTTCAGTTTCTCTTAATTATTTACAGAAAATTAATTATCTCAATCATTTTAATACTAATCTTCCAAAACTTTTAGTTACAATTTTTCAAGAACCTAATTTTCCTTAGAATCTCTACCGTAAATTATTCAATAATAATTTTTGTTAAGCAAATATTTAAAAACTTATTAATTATTATTTTCCCAATTTTCAGTCACAATTCTTCAAAAAATAATAAAATAATATTTAAAAATAATTTTTTAAAGTAAGAAAAAAAATTCTTTGAAATATAAAATTTATTTTAATGAAATTTGAGAAAATTTCCTATTTTTCAATATTTTAAAATTATTTTCCAAAATTTAACTATTTTCAAAAAATTTTAATTAAGATTCTTTAAAACTCACATTTTTTCTGAATTTCTAAATCAAATTTTTCAAATTTAATTAATTTTTGTTTAATATTTATTAAACAAAAATTAATTAATTTGAAAAATTTTATTTTAATGTTTATTGTTATTTATTTTCAGGAATTTTTTTTTTATAATGAAGACCAAGAATTAAAATTTTAAAATACTTTCAATGTAAAACTTTTTGAAATTTAATTACTTCTAATAATTAAAACTGCAATTCTTCCAATTCTTGAATTTTTTTTTCAAAAATTTTACTTGAAACTCATTTTCAAATTAATTGTTATCAAAAAATTCTATGAGAATTCTAAAAAATACTAAAATAAGTGATAAAATCATTGATTGTTTCTCAAAATTGCAACTCTAACTCTAGTTATAAATTTTTTATAATTCGAGAAAGATAATTCATAGACAAATCTCAAAATTCTAGGGGAATTAATTTCAAATATGAATTTTTGAATAATTTCAGATTCAAACTTTTAAAAATTCAACTATTAACTAATTTACTAATTAATTATTCTTCTTTATTAATTTCAGAAATTTTAATAAAATTCTTCACCGAATTCAATTATTTTCATAAATGAATTCTTCGTTAGAATTCAATTATTTTTATAAAAAGTAAAATTCTTTGCAAAAATTTAATTATTTTCAAAAAAATTTAACGATAGAATTTAATTTTTTCTTAAATCGTTATAAAATCTTTGAAAAAATCAATTATTCTCAAGACAGTTTTACGAAGGAATTCAATTTTTTCTTAATTCATTATAAAATCTTTCCAAAAATTCAATTATTTTCAAAAAATTTTACGAAAGTATTCAATTTTTTTTAATACGTTATAAAATATTTCAAAAAAATTCAATTATTATCTAAAATTTTAATAAATCCTGTGAAACAATTCATTTTTTTTGTAAATAGTAAAATTCTTTGCAAAAATTCAATTATTTTCAAAAAATTTTACGAAAGAATTCAATTTTTTTTAATTCGTTATAAAATATTCCAAAAGAATTCAATTATTTTCTAAAATTTTAATAAATCCTTCGAAACAATTCAATTTTTTTTGTAAATAGTAAAAGTCTTTGCAAAAATTTAATTATTTAAAAAAAAATCCACGAAAGAATTCATTTTTTTTTCTTAATTCATTATAAATTTTTTCAAAATTCAATTACTTTTAAAAATTTTTTTAAAATTCAATAATTAAATATTTAATTTTAATTTTCAACAAACACGATTATTTAAAAACCTTGAAAGAAATTATTCATAAAATTCAATTATTTTAAAAATTTTTAATTAGAATTATTATAGAAACTGCGAACATATTACCGGAATACAACGATTATTAATATCTTAGTTTTTTCAATTTCTATTAATTACCTACTTTTATTTCAAATTTTTTTAATTAATTTTATCCTTTAATTTCTTTTAAACAATTTTATTTACAATTTCTTTCAATTAGTTTTATTTTTTAATTTTATTTAATTAATTTTGTTCTCCAATTTCATTTAATTAATTTTCTTTTAATTTCTTTTAATTAATTTTCTTTTAAATTCTTTTAATTAATTTTCTTTTAATTTCTTTTAATTAATTTCAGTTTTAATTAAATATTTACAAAAACTAAAAAAAAATGATCTATTGTAATTCAGTTTATTTACTTGCTATGCGATTATAAAAGAAGGGGAATTTTTTTTCTATGGGAAAAGTATATAGAAGCATCACGTTTAGAGGTTGTGGTTTATATAAAGAACTTTTAAAGTTTTCCGCAAAACTAAAGTGCCTTAAAACGTCGTTACAGTAGCCAAGAGGACATGAAGTTTTAGTTGAATTTTGAAGTGCCTTTTAAATTATTATTAAAATTGCTACTTCGTTTACTTTGAAGCGCAATAAAAATCTTAAGTATCACACGTGACGGTAATTTTATGTTTCGCGTCTAAACTTCAAGTTTTAAAAAAAGGGCATTTATAATTAAAGTTTTAGAATTAAATATATTATGAAGATATTAAAGAATTAAAAAAGCACCTATTTCCCTCTCACTCCCTTTAAGAGCATCCATTATAAAAAGATTGTTTTAATTTCTTATCGGTTTTGGAAATAATTTTATATACATGCCTGAGACAGATATTTCCTTCTTTTTTTTTTCTTTTTTTTTGTTTTTGTCATATCTCACTCATTAATATTATATATAAGAAGAACGTCAAGATGATGAATATGCATTAAGCTAAAGTATAACGCTCCCCTTTTTCAACACGATGACCTAAAGCTTTCTACACGGATTAAAAGTGAACTGAGAAAACTAAATATTCATGAATGAGAAAAATGCTCCGAAAAGCAATTTCTAACCATAATTTTTCGATTAATAATTATTCGGCATTGCGAACTGTCTTCGTAAGTTTCCTCTCTGCTCGAAAATGATTTGCAATTTAAAAATAATAAAATAGAAAAAATGAAGAGTATACGTAGATCCTTTGCTTTTAGTTTTTCGATTCGAGATTCGCTATGCTTTTGAACATCTTGATAAACTTGGTGATAAAAAAAATTCTTTTTGGTTGCACCTGCTTTTTTAATTAGAACGGTTCCTCTAGTTCTTTTGGTCTTTAATCTTTGGCATTAAAATTTAGAGCCAAAATTTCATTTTAGTATTTCAAAAGTAAATTTTAGTAAAAATTAATAAAATTAACTTCGAACGTAAAAAAATGATTAGATACTCAAAAAAAAAACATTCTATTACATTTACTCACGAATTTCTTAAATTTGAAAATTATTCGTAAACATCAATAACTAAATTTTTAAATAAGTATTTAATTATTATTTCTCCACAGGAATTAAAATTCTTCAAAACATTCAAATTCAAACATTTTTAAAATTCAACAACTAATAAGAATATTTTTATAAAACATGAAGATATCAATCACTCCGAGTCTTCGACTCGAATTAATTGATATCTTCATGTTTTATAAAAATTTAAACTCCCATAAAATTTTTCAAAAAAAAATTAAATTATTTACAAAAATTAGAATAAAATTCGTTGCAAAAATTCAATTCTTTTCATAAATAATAAAATTCTTTACAGGATTTCAATTATTTTTAATACAATTTTAAATAAATTTCTCGAAAAATGAAATTATCTTCAAAAATTTTTTACAAGAATTAAATTAGGTACATTTCACAAATAATGAAATTCTTCGCTGAAATTCAAAAGTTTCAAAATTTACCATTTTAATAAAAGTTCTCAAAAGAATTTAATTATTCAAATAAAATGTAATAAAATTCGTTGCAGAAATTCAATTATTTTTACAAGTAATAAAATTTTTCACATGAATTCAATTATTTAAGAAAAAAATTGATAAAATTCTTTGTAAGAATTCCATTATTTTTATAAATTATAAAATTTTTCTGAGGATTTTTAAATTCATTTGTTTACAAATTAATTTTACGTAAAATTTCAAATATTCGAAAGATCTTCAATTAGATATACTTTAGAAAATAAAAACTAGAAATAACTTTAAAAAATTCCGATTATACTTTTTTAAAAAAATTAGTTACATGGGATTTTTAATTAAAAAGTATGAAAAATTCAGATTTTTAAAAATTTTAATTTGAAACCTTTACAAAATTCAATTATTACTAAAAATTGCAATTATTACTAACTTCTCATAAATTCAATTATTATTTGAAACTTTAACTGAAATTAATTTTTAAATCAATTTTTATTAGAAAATTCTACGAGAATTCAATTATTTATATACAAACATAGATAATTTATTGGATAATTGAATATTTTTTTAACATTGTATTCTTTATTCTTATACATAATTCTATCAACAAATTTTAAAATAATTGAATTCATTCGACGAATTTTAATAAAATTTTTAAGAATAATTACATTTTTCGAGGAATTCAATTAAAATTGTATTAAAAATAATTGAAATTCTGCAATGAGTTATATTATTTATGAAAATAATTAAATTATTGCAAAGATTTAATTAAAAAGTTTCAAACAATTGATTTTCTTCGAAAAAATGTATCCAAATTCTATTTTTAAAAATTGAATTCCTGTGAAATTTTCATAATTTTAGAAAATAATTGAATATTCTTTTTGAACTTTGGCAAAATTATTTTCAAATAATTGAATTCTTTTGAGAAATTTTATTAAAATAATAGATATACAAATTATTGAATTAAGAAAATTTTTTGATAATAATTAAAATTTTGCCATGAATTTTATTAAAATTATTGAAAATAATTGAATTTTCTTACTTTTGAAATTATTTATGAAAATAATTGAATTCCTGCAACAAATTTTATTACATTTTTTTTAATAATTGAATTCTTTTGAGCACTTTTATTAAAATAGTAGATTTTGAAAATATTTAAATTTCAACGAAGAATTTCATTATATTCGTGAAATGTAATTAAATTCTTGCAAAAAATTTAAGAAAATAATTCCATTTTTTAGGAATTTACTTTAAAATGTATTATAAATAATTCAAATCCTCAGAAAAATTTTATAATTTATAAAAATAATGGAATTCCTACAACGAATTTTACCAATTTTTTAAAATAATTGAATTTATGTGAAAAATTGTATTACTTGTAAAAATAATTGAATTTCTGAAACGAATTTCATTACATTTTATTCAAATAATTAAATTCTTTTGAGAATTTTTATTAAAATAATAGATATACAAATTATTGAATTAAGAAAATTTTTTAAAAATAATTGAAATTTTGCCATGAATTTTATTAAAAATATTGAAAATAAGTGAATTTTCTTACTTTTGAAAATAATTGAATTCTTGTGATAAATATTGTTATTTATAAAAATAATTTACTTCCTCCGAATTATTTTGTTATCTACGAAAATAATTAAATCCCTGAAAAGAATCTTAAAATTTATGAAAATAATTGAATTCCTGCGAAGAATTTAATGCCAAATTTTTAAATATTTAATTTTGTCGCGAAAATTTATGCAAATTCTATTTTAAATAATTGAATTCCTGTGAAATTTTTTTTTTTTTTTGGAAAATAATTGAATGTTCGTGTAGAATAATGTCAAAATTTTTGTTTAATACCTAATTTAATTCTTTAGGGAAATTTTTAAAAAATAGTAGAATATTGAAAGTCATTGAATGAAGAAACATTTTTGAAAATAATTGAATTTTCGCCATGAATTTTATTAAAAATTTTTAAAACAATTGAATTTTATTACTTTTGAAAATAATTAAATTCTCATGATAGTATTATTTTATGAAAATAATTGAATTTTACAATGAATTTTATTAAAATTCCGGAAAATAATTGAATTCTGTCGAAGAATTTTACAATTTATTTATAAATAAAATTGAATAGAAATAGTAGTAGTAAAAAAAATTCTCAAAAATTCTAGACTATTTTATTTTACTCTCTAAATATTAAAAATTACTCCTCTTTTTCCAAGTAATATTTTCTATAATTTTATCTAATTTTATACAATTTTTTCTAATATAAATTTTTTTTTAATATACTTTTTCTTTCGTAAACTTTTTCTTTCTAAATTCCAAGTCGAATTTAACAAAAAAAAAGATGATTTCGATTTTTTTTTTTCAAGGAAACTAGGATAAAATTATGGATGGAATATATTTTGTCCTGACAGCATATGCTCATATCCTTCCCAAATGTATAACATTGATTGAGCAACTTACAAGAATCAGTTCCATAACCCGCATATGTCACTCACTCCTACACGTATCTCTTCTGATGTAAATATCCCCGAACAAGCAAGCACTGCCCCAAAAACCACATTAAATCTCACGAGCCCTCCTTCTCTAGTGTCATAAAATTACGATTTCTTTTACAGACTTCACATCTGTAGATGAGAAAAATAATCTGATTTATATATAGTATACTTCTACTCTAGAAGACCATGTTGAAAAAAACTGTTCTATATTCTCCATTGATATAATTTCTCATACTCATAAACTTATTTAATAAATATTTGAATTATTTTACTTCCAGTACTTAAGAAAAATTCTCCTTTCGTTAAAAATAATTTTTAATTTAATTTTTATTTTTACAAATAATAGAATTTTTATTAAAAGTTTTCTCTAAAATTAATATATTAACTAACATTCATATATTATCAAAATTACCTAATAATATTACTTTATCAAACTTGGATAAATTAATCTGATTTAATATTCCCTTCTACTAGTTTAAACAGTAATGACATTTGTTATGTCGCAGTTTTTCCATAAAATACTTTTGCTTGGCATTCATTACTACATTTTTGCATTGCAATCGGAATTACGTTATCGTGCTCATAAATAATAAATTCTCCTGTATTTCCTGTACTATAAAGAAGCTATCCAAGTTCCCTTCTTTTTTCTCCTCCTTTTTTTATTAATTCAACTACAGAAGACAAAAGATACTTAAACAGAGTGTTCCTTTTTCAAACACTATAAAAATAAGAAACAAAAGTCTTGTTTTTTTTTCTCCATCCCCTTTTGACCATAGCAGCATTACAAAACTTTGTTATGTATTTTTATTACCAAAAATATTTTTCCGAAACAATCGTAAATTGCTATTAAGGGGTTATGTATTGAGAACGAGTTCAAGAAGACACAGAATTATTGAGATCGTAAAGTTTGATAAACATCTTAAGAGTAAAGTTCGAGGAAGTAATAAAGTGGAAGAGGGATGAAGAAAGAAAACAATGCGAAAAAAAGAAGAAAAACATATAACAACAGTATAGACCGAATGAGGAGATAAAAAACTAGTTCCAAATTTTCAATTAGTAAGCGACAAGTAAGAGGAAGCATTTTCTTTTTATATATATATATATATATATATATATAGTTGAGAAGATCAACAAGGAACTGGGTATTTATTCTGAAACTACCCTCTCGGGCATTTTCTTTCGTCGAAGATTGTTCCGTGGGATATTTTAATTTTCATAACTTCAGGAAGTTTCACATTTTTTGCGTATACATACTTTTTTACTTCTTCACTCAACTTGCGCTGTTAGTGCAAACTTTCTTTAAGGATTTTTCTCAGCCAGAGGAGACTTTTTTTCTTCTCTAAAAAGCAACTATATATCTAATCGGTTTTTTCTTCTTTTCTTTCAAGATGCGCCACATTTTTATATCAGATTATCTGATGAAAATTATCATCATCATAATTAAAAAAATGGTGATAATTTTAAACGATCGTAATTTATAAGTGGCTTTAATTAAAAATTCGAATTTATAAAATTAATCCAATTAATTAATTAATTAACACCGTCATACACTGTAAAAAGAAAGGTACTAATTTTGTATCAATTTTGGGTACTAAATCGTCACTTGGTTCTATTTTAATACCGGAAATCAGCTCTTATTTAGAACCTTTTATTTACAGTGTAGTTAATAAATACTATCATAGTTAATAAATACTATCATATTAATTAACCATATAATTCGTTAATAATTAAAAAAAATGGAAGTCATTGCAACAAATCGAAATAACTCCCTCGATCATTAAAAAAATAATAACAGATTACAAACTAGAGAAAAAAAAAATTATATAAACTTACAGAAGTTAACCTTAGGCTTGCAGAGGCATTCCAACGTTGTCATCTTTGGAAAACAAACAACAACACTCACTCGCGATTTCAGAAAATTTCGGACACTCCCGAACCACGTGTTAAAAACGAGGAAAAAAGGGAAAACTTTCTTTTTAATTCGATCGCGGTTTTAAGTATTACGACACTCCCGATATTTAAAAAAAAATACTAGAATTTAAAAATTAAAACACCCTAAATTTTAATCGATCGCGATTATAAGAATTTCGAGAATTACCGAAATTAACTACTTGGGGAAATAAAAAATTTAAAAACACGTGGTTGAACGAAATTCGCGATCACAATTTTTTTCGAATTGAATTTTAACTAACTAACTAACTAACTAACTAACTACTTAACTAATCTCTAACTAGCATTTCGATTCACATTTATTATGAATCAATCATTGACGAAGATCATTACAGTAATGTTCCACATTGTCCCACAGTGACGATCTGAAAATTAAAAATAAATTTAACACATTAATTTTTTTTATTATAATTATATGTAAAATAAATTTTATATGTAGTAGAATAAATTAAGTAATTGCAGAGCTCGAACCAGTGAAAGTATTTAAAAATAAGGACTTTACGTACCAAAAATGAAAAATTACAGACCAATTACTGACAAAAATATAACTAGTTCGAGTCAAATAAAATAACATTTTACTTAAAACTAGAAATTAAATTTCTAACAATAATTAAAGATGACCAAGTGATAAAATCATTATCAATTCAATTATTATTTTCAAGAATTTTGAACTAAAATTCTTTTTTAAATCAATTATTTTTAATAATTTTCGAAAAAGTTCTTTGACAATTTTCGAATCATTTTGCTGACAATATTCAATTTTACGAAATTCCAATTCTTCAATTAAATATATATTAGAAAATAAAAATTTCAATTAATATAAAAAAAATTTAATTCAACTTTTGAAAAAAAATTTAATTTCAAAATTCAATTATTTCTAAAAATTCACGCTATATTGCTTTTAATATTCAATTATTATCTAAAATTTTAACTTTAATTCATTTTTAAATCAATTTTTATTCGAGAATCCTACTAGAATTCAATTATTTAAAAACAAAAAAAAATAATTTATTGCATAATTGAATATTTCTTAAAATTCAATTCTCATAAAGAATTTTACCAATAAATTTTTAAATAATTGAATTCTATAGACAAAGTTTAATAAAATTTTTAAGAATAATTACATTTTTCGAGGAATTTGATTAAAATTATTGTATTAAAAATAATAGAATTCCTATGAAAAATTTTGTTATTTAGGAAAATAATTAAATTCTTGTAACGAATTTTAATAACATTTTTTTCAATAATTGAAATCCTGTGGAGAATTTTATTATTTACGAAAATAATTGAATTCTTGCAACAAATTTTATTACATTTTTTTAATAATTGAATTCTTTTGAGAAATATTATTAAAATAATAGATTTTGAAATTATTTCAATTTCAGCAAAGAATTTCATTATTTGTGAAATGTAATTGAATTCTTGAACGAAATTTTTGAAATTAATTATATTTTTCGAGAAATTTATTTAAAATTATATTAAAAATAATTGAAATTCATTTTTAAATCAATTTTTATTAGAAAATGTACGAGAGAATTCACTTATTATCGTGAATAATAAACTTTTTTACAGGATTTGAATTATTTAAAAAAAAATGTAATAAAAATTCGTTCCAAAAATTCAATTATTATCCAAAATACATAATAAAATTCTTCACAGGATTTTAATTATTTAAAAAAATTTCATCAAAATTCGTTGCAAAAATTCAATTATTTTCATAAATAATAAAATTCTTCACAGTATTTCAATGATTCAGAAAAATGTAATAAAAATTCGTTAGAAGAATTTAATTATATTCCTAAATAATAAAAATTTTTACAGAATTTCAATTATTTTTAATAAAATTTTAAGTCAATTCTTCGAAAAGTGTAATTATTTTCAAAAATGTTATTAAAATTCTTCAAAAGAAATCAATGATCAATTATCAATTATTTTTATTTTAATAATTTTTGCAAAAGGATAATTACATTTTTCGAGGAATTTAATTAAAATTGAATTAAAAATAGTTGAAATTCTACAATCAGTTCTATTATTCATGAAAATAATTGATTCTCTGTAAAAAAAATTTATTTATGAAAATAATTGAATCCCTGTAAAAAATTTTATTATTTATGAAAATAATAAAATTATTGCGAAGAAATTTATGAAAAATTTTGTAAATAATTGAATTCCTGTGAAATATTTATGAAAATAATTAAAGATTAGCGTAGAATTTTAATAAATTTTTGTTTAATAATTGAATTCTTTTGGAAAATTTTATTAAAATAGTAGATATTAAAAATCATTGAATTGAGGAAAATTTTTGAAAATAATTGAAATTTTGACAAGAATTGTATTAAAATTTTTGAAATTAATTAAATTTCGGAGAAAAATTTAATTATTTCTAAAAATAATTAAAATGTTGAATGAAAATTTAAAAAAAAATGTTGAACATAATTGAATTTTTGCCCTAATTTGTAATTTCTCTAAAATTCTCCAAATTATATCGTAAAATTTAACGATCTTTCACGGACTTTAAGCAAATTTACGGATTTTTTTACGAGTTTTACGAAATTTGACCTATTTCGAGCCCTATAATTGAAATTATTTAAATTATAGTAAAATAAAAAATAGAAATTGACAGAAAAATGTCTTAATACTAAATTTCTAATAACTCGAAGACAAGATAATAGGAAAAGTTATAGTTTGTGCTGAGAGGAAGTCGAAGCACTTAAACGACAATGGTTTTCATTCATCGTTGTCATCTTGACATCCACGCGGTGAGACAACAAAACGTCGCGTAATTACCAACGACCGAGAGCGGTAATACTGTCATAAGTAGTTTGCGATATTGTCCAACCACCAAGAGTGCAATTAAATGAACAGAAATTCAGTTTTCATATATATACATATATAGCTATAATGTCAAGGGGCTAACATTCCGAACAGATGGTTCCCCGTTATCAAATAACGTTTTCGATTCGCATATCAAAATCGATATATATTATATATACGTATGTGACAAAGTTTTGTTATTTAAACATGATTACATCATATTTAATAGCTGGGAATTAATCAATTCAACACTTTTCATTATTAATTTTCAGTGCAAATAATTTTACCATCAATTCTCTATATACATATTAGATATATATTAAATTTCAAAATTTAACTGATTGAAATTGATTCTATTATAATATTGTTCGTTTCGAGAAGGAAAATATGTTTATAATCCTTTTTCGCAAAAAGTTATAAACAATTTTAGTACCTATAATTACATTTATATTACAAGTAATCGTTTACTTAAATCAAATAAATTTTTTCAGTGTATATTTCAAGTGTCCCCGACGTTTATAATTTACTTTTTAATAAACACAATTTCCACGCACCTATTTTCTTATACAAAAAAACAAATTTTCATTTTTTTTTTTTTTTTTGCATATTATAAAACTGTTCGATAAAAGCAAGAAAATAGAAAAATGTCACGTTCGGAAAACACTTTAAGAAATGTAAAAAAGAAAAATAACGAGAAAAGACGTTAAAAAAATGTTATAAAATCATTCATTGATTTTGAATAAAAAAATTTTTATAATATCTTGAATAAAAATTTTGAATAAAAAGATTTTAAACAAATTATTATAAAACAAAAAGATAACGGACAATTGTCCCGTCAAACAAATTTATAAATAAGTCATTTATAAATAAATTTTTAAACAAAGATTAAACAAAAATTTCCAAAACAGAGATTGAAAAAAAGAGATTCAATAACAAAAAATGAAGAATGAAACTTTTTTTTTTCTTTCTCGCAGTCACAGAATGTATAATGAGATGCTGCTCCTGCAGTGCAAATGCGGCAAATTTGTAACGTTATGTATACATATATATAGAGAGACAAAATATAAAGGTTTCCGAGAAATTTATGGAAGGACAATAATAAACGATTATCGATTTCGTATCTGTCCTATATGTCAGATAGTTTCATTTCCATCGTTTGTCACTCAAATCCCAAAGCGATTATTACTAAATGCAATTACTTTACGCTTCCAGCCAATTTTCATTTCATCCAAATCGGGTTCAATCGTGTATGCACACGCAAGTTTCCATTCTGTTCAATACGTAATGTGGACATATTTCTGCGTCGCACGTACGCAACGATTTTACTACGTGCAAAAAGTTATACCTGGCCACTTTTAAATTCACTTGTTCTCACTTGTCGTCGCTCATTTATTGTATATATAAATATATATGTAAAAATTTCGGTAATAATTTAATATCGACAAATTAAAAAAAACAATGAAATAACAAAATAAAAAACAAGAAATAATTATTTTGTTTTTTCTTGACTTTTCCCTGATTTCCAGAAAATTTTTTTGACTCTTTTTTCCTGACCCTAAAAAATATTTTGATTCACTATAAATTATTAGATACTCAAAAAAAATGTTCTATTACACATATTTACGAATTTCTCTAATTGTAAAATTATTCAAAAACATATTTACGAATTTCTCTAATTGCAAAATTATTCAAAAACATCAATAGTTTTATAAAATATCAAGAAAATTATAAATCCTTCAAATCAAATATTTTCATCCAAGTCAATAGAGTTTTGTTTAAAATAAATATTTAATAAATATTATTTTTCCATGAGAATTAAAATTTTACAAAATTTCAAATTTAAACCTTTTGTAATTCTATAACTTTTAAAACAATTATTATAAAAGATGAAGAAATTGATCACTCCGAGTCTTCGACTTGGAGCAATCGTTATATTCATCTTTTATAATAATTTAAATTTTCATAAAATTTTCATAAAATTTTACAAAAAAAATATTAAATTATTTACAAAAATTTTAATAAAATTCTTCGCCAGAATTCAATTATTTTTACAAAAAATAAAATTTTCCACATGAATAATTCAATTATTTTAAAAAATAATAAAACTTATTGCTGAATTCCAATTATTTTTAATACAATTTTAAATAAATTCCTCGAAAATTGTAATTAATTTCAAAAATTTCTTGCAAGAATTACATTATTTTTATAAATAATAAAATTCTTCACAGGATTTCAATTATTTAAACAAAATATAATAAAAATTAGTTGCAAGAATTCAATTATTTTCCTAAATACATAATAAAATTCTTCACAGGATTTCAATTATTTAAAAAAAGTTTGTCAAAATTCGTTGCAAGAATTCAATTATTTAAATAAATAATAAAAATCTTTGCAACTATTTAATTATTTTCATAAATAATAAAATTCATCACAGGATTTCAATTATTTAAAAAAATATAATAAAAATTGGTTGCTAGAATTCAATTATTTTTACAAATAATAAAATTTTTCACATGAGTTCAATTATTTTCATAAATAACAACATTTTTCATAGAATTGCAATTATTTTTAATACAATTTTAATTGAATTCCTCGAAAAATATAATCAATTTCAAAAATTTCTTGCAAAAGTTCAATTACATTTCACAAATTGTAATGAAATTCTTTGCTGAAATTGAAATATTTTTAAAATCTACTATTTTAATAGTATTTCTCAAAAGAATTGAATTATTTAAAAAAAAATGTAATAGAATTCAGTGCTGGAATTCAATTATTTTCCTAAATAATAAAATTCTTCACAGCAATTAAATTATTTTAAAAAAATTAAATAAAAATTCGTTGCAAGAATTCAATTTTCCTAAATAATAAAACTATTCACAGGATTTCAATTTATTATTTTCAATATTTTAAGTAAATTCTTCAAAAAATGTAATTATTTTCAAAAAATTTATTAAAATTCTTCAAAAGAAATCAATTATCAATTATTTTTAATAATTTTTGCAAAAATGACTTGAGAATTTTCAAATCCATTTGCTTAGAATATTCAATTTTACAATATTTCGATTATTCGGAAATTTATCGATTAATTGTTTAGAAAATAAAAACTTGAAATAATTTATAAAATATTCAATTATTTTTTCAATTCAAAAAAATTAATTCTAGTTAAGTTATTTATTTTACAATCAATTACATAAAAAAATAAATAATTTATTGAATAATTGAATGTTTCTTATAATTCAATTCTCGTAAAGAATTTTATCAATTAGTTTTTAAATAATTCAATTCTTTCGACGAATTTTAATAACATTTTTAAGAATAATCACATTTTTTGAGGAATTTGATTAAAATTGAATTAAAAATAATTAAAATTCTGCGATGTGTTTTATTGTTCATAAAAATAATTGAATCTCTGTAAAAAATATTTATTGCTGAAAATAATTGAATCTCTGTAATAAATTTTATTGTTTATAAAAATAATGGAATTATTACGAAGAAATTTATAACAAATTTGTAAATAATTGATTTCCTGTTAAATTTGTATTATTTATGAAAATTGAAAATAATTAAAGGTTTCCTTAGAATTTTATCAAAATTTGTTTTAAATAATTGAATCCTTTTGGAAAATTTTATTAAAATAGTAGATATTGAAAATCATTGAATTGAGGAAAATTTTTGAAAATAATTAAATTTTGCCACGAATTTTTATTAACATTTTTGAAAATAATTGAATTTCAAAGAAGAATTATTTAAAAAAAAATTATTGTCAGAAATAGAAAAAATTGATGGTTTTTTATTTGAATTCGTGGTAATTTCATAGTTTATAAGTCAAATAAAAAAAGACAAAAAAATACAGAATTTTCTTATGAATTCTAAAAATTTAATTTTTTCCAGCTTTTAATAAAAATCCTAGACTTTTCCCTGAATTCCTTGACCTGTGGCAACCCTGGAGAAGCTTCTCTATATTAAATCTCAAGATAATTCTATAATTATTAATTTTTTAGATTTTGAAAAATAAAATATAAAAACTTCCATATCGAAATTGATTCACTTGAATTATTGATTTATTCGAAAGATACGAAATAAAAGCAGAAGGTTAAGTGGTCAAAACACAACTTTTGGAATGATTCGAAAAGAAATCGAATCGAAATATTACGTTAAATATAAATTTCTCGAAAATAGGTAAATATTCTTCTATTCGCTGCAGTATTGAATTAATTTTTACAGGATGGAATGCATTTTGTGTTTCTGTAAATACATCGTAATTTGTAGATATAAAGGCGGATCTTAGTCACCCACTATCTCAATCAACAGTCGATTGTTTATCGACTATCAGTCACCGGTACACGATTGCCAATTATCTTGTAATTTAGCAATTATGAATAGAACCTGACTCAAGGAAAGCCGTTCTCACCCTCACCTATATCTCTCTCTCTCACTAATTTCTTGCAATGTAATTCAATCATTACTGACAACACACTATCCATAAATTTAGGTCACATATACACAAGAGATTATTATTTTTTAAAAGAAGAATTTAATTATCCTTTTATTATTAAAAAATATTTCATCAATTTTACTTCTTTTTTCGTCTTAATTTTCATCATTTTATAAACGTTTCAAGGAAATAAATCGATAAATTCCATCAAGTTATTGACTTATTCATTTTAATTGAATAAATTCCGAGAGCATTTAATTTTATTCCTTTTTTTTTCTCTTGTCTAAAAAATATTGTTCTTAATTGATATCGAAAATAATTTTTTTTTATTAGTAAAATTAATAATGACAAAAGTATTTGTACGCTTCTTGTATTTTTCTTGAATTTAACGACTTCTCGGAATACTTGGAGATTGGAATTTAAATCAGCAAAAAGCTTTTAGTTACCAGTCTCTGCTCATGAACCTTTGAATTAAATCAAATCCACTTATAATCGAAGTGTATTGAAACTGAAATAGTTCTCCTCTCAACAAGTTCGATTCATCTTCGATTTAGTTACATCTTTTGTTATCTCTAATATTCGAGACAAAAAATATCAACAATTTTATCAAAATATTCTTAAAAAATAAATATAAATAAATAATAAAAATATTAAATATTAAATAAATAAAAATATCGTTTTAGGGATAAAATTTTAATAAGCAATATTCAGATTCTTTGTATTCTTCATTTCCGAGTCTATTGTGTATTTATCCGATAAATTGTTCAATTAGTGATTCAACAACCAAATTATTTTCCACCGAAGCAATTTATTAATGCTCTCTCCAATTAAACTAGAATATAAATTTAATTTTTATACCCCGAAAAAAAGCAAGTTAAAAAGTAAAAAAAAAAAAATTTACAAGTAATAATAAATATAGAAGAGAGAGAGAGAGAGAGAGAGAGAGAGAGAGCAGAAAAAAACATTGAGAATAATTGCAGTGATTATAAAGTTTTACTGGTATACACACATACAGACACTGACAAATGTTCAAACATTAGACACTCGAGAACTGAATGGTTTGTTTGCCAATTTAAACATTTGAAAATGATTCCATCAAATCCAAAACTTTAATGAAGTTGTAATCAAATATTTAGAAAACACACAATTGTGTATATATATACCAGTTTCATTTCGTCAACAATCGGAAATTTACTTTTAGATACTGCGAGCATTTTGAAATGGAAACTAAATATTTAGTTAAATGAAAAAAAAATTTTTTTATTAATTTTGACAAAAAAAAAAATAGAAAAAAAATAATAATTTTGACAAAAAAATGGAAAAAAATATTAATTTTAACAAAAAATAGAAAAAAATATTAATTTTGACAAAAAAAAATAAAAAAAAAATAGATTAAAGATAGAGATAAATTGGATATGTTAGAGATAGAATTATTAAAGTCCATTATCGATATAGAACTAACAATTGTAATAAAATTATTTTATATAACAAAAATGTTAATGTTCATTTTAAAATTCAAATGGAAGAAAAAAAGAATAAAACGTCAAGTTGAAAAATATTTTCCGTTTAGGTGACAACTGAAATTAAAATCTGAACAAAATGTGTATTTCGTCCATAGATATAAAAGTCGAAATTGACAAAACAATGAAGCGTGCATGTTCTCTTTGTTTTTTTTTTTTAATTAAACATCCTTCACACTTTTCGATACCGATTAAATTCTTTATACTTTAACAAAAAAAATGTATTTTATTATTATTCAGATGAATTTTTCTAAATGGAAATTGCAATTTTTTTCGAAACAAAGAGAAAAATATTAAACTTTTTTTTATTTTACTCGTGGGGTCGATTATGTAATTTCATTTTTACTTTGACTTTTATTTCCACTTTCATTTTTACTTTCATTTTCATAGATTTTTATTTTTTATTTTTATTTTTTCATTTTTATTTTGACTGTGACTTTTATTTTCCCTCTCACTTTGACAGATTTTCATTTTCACTATTCCTTTGATAGATTTTTATTTTCACTGTCACTGATAGATTTTTATTTTCATTTTCATATTCAGATGTTAAATTTTTATAAATTCGTTGTGTAAGAATTCAATTATTTTCATAAATAATAAAATTTTTAATAGGATTTCAATTATTTTCAATACAATTTCAAATAATGACATTCTTCGCAGAAATTCAAATATTTTCAAAATTTAAAAATTATTTTTAAAAAAATGTAATAAAAATTCGATGTAAGAATTTAATTATTTTCCAAAATAATAAAATTCTTCACAGGATTTCAATTTTAATTATTTTTAATAATTTTTGCAAAAGTTCCTTGCAAATTTTCAATTTGTTTATAATTCAATTTTACAAAATTTCGATTATTCGGAAATTCTTCAGTTAATTATTTAAAAATTCAAACTTGAAAGAATTAAAAAAAATTTTATTGAACAATTTTGTTTAAATAATTGAAATTTTGACAAGAAGTTTATTAAAATTTTTGACAATAATCTAATTCTTGAGAAGAATTTCGCTACCTATTTATAAAGATAATTTAATTATTGACCAGAATTTTTTAAAAATTTTGAAAATAATTTAATTTCTGAAAAGTATTTTATTACTTTTCAAAAAAATTTAATTCTTGTGATAAATTTTAATATTTATGAAAATAATTTAATTTTGGTAAAGAAATTTATTAAAATTCCTTAAAATAATTGATTTTATTGGGAGAATTTTGTTGTTTAACAAGATAATTCAATTCTTTTGCAGAATTTCTTAAAAAAATTTTAAAAATAATTGATTTCCTGAGACGAATTAAAAGTAATTTATGAAAATAATTGAATCATTGCAACGAATTTTATTATTTTATTGAATAATTGAATGTTTCTTAAATTTGAATTCTTTCGTCCAATTTTAATAAAATTTTTAAGAAAAACTGCATATTTCGAGGAATTTATTTAAAATTGTATTGAAAATATTTAAAATCCTGCAGTAAAAATAATTCAATTCCAAAATGAAATTTTATTATTTATGAAAATAACTGAATGTATTCGTAGAATTTTATCAATAATTGTTTTCAATAATTAAATTTTCTGATAAATTTTATGAAAATACTAAATATCAAAAATCAATGAATTATGAAAAACTTTTAAAAATAATGGAAATTTTGCAAAGAATTTTATTTAAATTTTTGAAAATAATTGAATTTTAACGAAAAATTTTGCTATTTATAAAGATTGAAATGAATTCTTGACGAAATAATCATTAAAATTTATTTAAATAATTGAATTTCTTCGAAGAATTTTATTACTTTTGAAAATAATTTAATTCTTGTGATGAATATTGTTATTTATAAAAATAATTGAATTTTGCAAAAAGGTTTTTTTAAATTCCTAAAAATAATTGAATCTTTGTAAAGAATCTTGTTATTTATCAAGAAAATTGCATTAAAACTTTTGAAAAAATTAAATAATATTAAAAAATTCATTCTGGTTAGAAATAGAAAAAATTTTTGAAGGTTTTGTATTAGAATTCGTGATAGTTTGATAGAGTTTATCGAGCAAATAAAAAAGACACTAAAAATTCAGAATTTTCTTATGAATTTCAAAAATTAAATTTTTTCTAGTACTTTTAATAAAAATCCCTGACTTTTCCCTAAATTTCCTGATTTCCCTGATCTGTGTCAACCCTGATTAAATAAAAAAAAAGTAAATAAATATACAAGAAATGAAATAAAATAGTAAATAAAAAAAGTAGTTAATAAAAAATAAAAGAATTAAATTAAAAATAAAATAAAAATATAAAACCAAAAATTAAACCTATTTGAAAAAAATAAAAAAAAAACAGTAAAGTGTTAGAAATTTGATATTATTTCTGATGATTAGTGAAATGTTAAAAGACATGATGGCGACGAAAGCTGTAATTCATTGGGCGAGCAAAGAGAGTTTGAGGAAGATTCCTTTGGATATATTGGCATAAGCATTAGTATCGGAGTGCCAGTATTCTACTGCATGGAGTGTCTTTTACCGCAATATGCGATCTCGCGCCTCTAGCATAAATCACTTTTCGCAATATCATCGGATGTCCTTAGTATATATATATATATTGCATTGTGGAACGACTTTCGCACTTTCAAACGTCTAGAGACATCGACTAACATATTTCTCTATATTCTTTTTTTTACCCCACACTCTATAGTGTACACATTTTGGTACTGTTTTCGATCATCTCTCTAAATTTTAATTAGTAAAATTTTTTACTAATTTGAATTAGTGACTGACTTGTTGCTTTTGAATTAGTAAATTTTACTAATAAATAGTCATTTCTACTAATTCTTCATAAATTTTATTAATAAATAGTAATTTCTACTAATTTCTTAGTAAATTTTACTAATAACTGACTTTTTCATTTTGAATTAGTAAATTTTACTAATAAATTTTTTATTTTCAAATATGAATTTTTGAATAATTTCAGATTCAAACTTTTAAAAAAATTCAATTATTAACTAATTTACTAATTAATTATTCTTGTTTATTAATTTTTAAAATTTTAATAAAATTCTTCACAAGAATTAAATTTTTTGCATAAATTATAACATTCAATTATTTATAATTTTTGCAAAATCCAATTTTTTTTTGTTTTCAACAGAAATTTGAAAAAAAAATTTTTTAATTTTATTATTTTTAAAGTTGCTAATTTTATTGAAAAAAGTAAACAAGTAGTTAGCCGCGTGACTTATTGCTAGTATTTACTGCTCAATTGAGAGGAGTTATATCTGGCGCCAATTGTTATTAATATAAGAATTAATATTTTATTTTGCATTACAAAAAATAAAAAAAATAAATTGTTTAAAAGTTCTGGTACTGAGTGATAATAATTTTCATTAAACAATATTTGAATCCTAACACAAAAAAAATCTGAACTCATTTTTGTTGTTTAGCATTTTGAGTTGCATTTCGACAATACTGTACTAATAAATATAGTAGTTTCTGCTAATTTATTAGTAAAATTTACTTCAAAAAAAATTTAATTTAATTCAACAGAAGAAAGTCAGTCGCTAATTCAAATTAGTGGACATTTTTACAAATTCAAATTTATAGAGACAGAAAGAACAGCTTCACTAGGGAACTAGTATTAAAATCTAGTATAAAAATTCTATTATAGAATTTAAAAAATTTTTACTGTAGAACAATTCTAAAATTGTAATAGTACATCGTTATAAACCGAACAAAATCCAAAATCCGTTTTCGAGATTTTTTCATATCACTTTTCATCCAATTTCATTGTTTCTGCAAAAAAGAGAAGGAATCTTTTTTGCAAAAATAATAAATATTAATTAGTTTATTAATAAAATAATAAACTAATATTCCCCTAAAAAATTTATATTTCTCACTAACCAAAAAAATGAGTAACTTTATATAATCCCTTTGCAAAAATTCATGATTTGCGTCTGTTCAGTAATATGTCAATGATACAATAAAAGTCGAATTTTGCAGTCATCGTGCGGTTTTTGGGGTCAGAGTATAGAGACGACCGCAATATTTTATGACATTTTACAAGCATGAGCTTTGGTCACAAATACTCGTTTATTAGTTCCGTCGATTACATTTATGCGCTAAATTAAAGGCTGTGGGTGGTTATATCGTTAAAAATTTAATGATTTATCTCGAAGCTGTCGAATGATTTGTGCGAATTTGCTTTTCAAATATTTGATCTATACTTGCTTTTCGGTTATTATTAATATTATTATTTATTTTACCATGCAGGGATGAAAAAAAAACAATTCACTTACCAATATAATTACTGCCAGGTCACTTCAAAATAATCCCCCAGTGTTTGCTTTCCAAATGTTTATGGTCCACATTGACGGATTGTATCCACACAAATTTTCAAAGGAAGAAGTTTCTGAAAATAAATTATTGAGAATATTATTAATTGATTAATAAATTAATAACTAAAACGAAAAAAATATGAATTAAAACTGTTTTTCAAAGTTATCACTTGGTCACAAAGTCAAATCACAACTAGAATTAGAAATTAAAAATTTAAATTCAAGTTCTTTTTTAATCGCGACTGTTGGGAAATATTTCTATCGAACGACCACATCAACAATAAACGTGATGAGTATGTGACAAATTTCAAGTATTTACAAAATGCTCAGTAAAATTCGAAAACGTGTAATTTGTAAACAGATTGGAATGTCAATTTTACGCTCCATACGATTTCGATTGACTCTGACAAATTGTTTCGTTGTTGTTTTTTTTTCAAAGTTTACAAAACACAATCCACTCTCATGAACTAGAAATTCAGAAAAAAAGAACGATTTGAAAAAATCAACAGAGGGAAAACAAGATCTGATGCTATAGTAGTAATCAGGAAATCCAATTTTATACTTTTACTAACCAGAATAGAATTTGTTTCGAATTCAAAAAATACCTAAAGTTCCTCTCTTTCTCTTCTGAGTAAATAAATGAAATTACTTTTTTTTATCAAAATTGTACTTTTAATCTTCAATCATCTACAAGAAAAAAATTTTTTTTTCTTGTATTAAAATTAATTCCAGTATAAAATTTTCCATTGATTGCGAAATAGAACAAGAAATAATACAGAAAAAATAAGTGAACTGAGAATTTCATTGCTAATAAGCAATAAATCTCGAGAGTTGTAAAATTTTATCGAGTCTGCGGCAAAAAAAAAAAAGAAAGATATACAAAGAAAAAAAATAATATACATTATAATTAAAAATACTGATAATGATTGTGGGTGTCGATGTGAATTTTATGCCGAGAGTAATTAGTGGTGGTAAGTCGTTAGCGTTAATGAATAAGTAAGGTTAATTTGCGAATGGATTTCACACTCGTTAATACCCGAGGGCATCCATTTCATTATTGAGAGACTAAAACTAACTAAAACCTTTCGAACCCTCGTGCGCGTGAGCAGTTATACAAATTCAGTCTTGCTTCCTCCTTTCCACTCAGATAAACCCCTTTTCCAATCGTTTTCTATATATATATGTATACTTCTTCTTTTTTTTTCTTTTCACTCTCACCCCTTTGCACAACCCGGGGGTTTCAACAAACTTCATACTGAATTTTGCATCGCGACCTTTTTCGGCTCTTCTGCACGAATTTCACTTGACATATCACAGACTGTCGTCTCGAATGTGACAAAATGTCAAAAAAAAAGAGAGAAAAAGAGAGAGAGAGAGAGAGAGAGAGAGAGAGAGAGAGAGGGAAGGAAAATAAGTACCTATCTGAGTTCTTTATTCGTCAACACTTGAAGAAAAAATTCCCCCTCTATCATTCTCTTTCTTTCTTTCTTCGTTTCTTTTAAAAGTTAAAGTCAAAAAGTTAAAATTGTTAAAGTAAAAATCAATTCGAAATTCAGAGTTAAAGTTAAAATCAAGATCAAAGTCGAAATCTATATAAAAGTCGATGTCAAAGTTAAAGGCAAAATCTATGTGCAGACAAAGTCAATGAAAAGTTAAAAAAAATGCCAAAGTCAAAATCGTTAGTCAAAGGCAAAATCTAAGTTAAAGTTAAAGTCAAAATATAAGTGTAAGTCGATGTCAAAGTTAAAGTCAAAGTTGAAATCAAAATCAAAGTGAAGACAAAGTCAAAAAATAAATGACAAAGGGCTCGGTGAAACTAGCGACCCGCCGGCCGCCAGCCATCAGAAAAACCCATAGGCGCCGACACACATAGTAGCGCGGTGGCCCTATACGGTTCAATCAACGCAAAAACAACGTACGCTAGCTATTACAGTTTATAGAAAAAAATGCAATAGTCACATTTTAAAGAGCAATAATCCCCCTTAAATTTGTGACCAAAAAATAAAAATTTGGTCTAAAATTGTTCGAATTTTTGATAGTCAGCGTCCCCACCCGCCCGCATCAGAAAAACGAAAATTGAAAAAAAAATCGGAAAAAAATTCATAACTCGAATAATTTAAGACCAATTCTTTGTTTCTTGGTCACAAATTAAAGGGGGATTAATGGTCCTTCAAATGTGACCAATAAGAATTTATTTAAAAAATATTTGATAGTCAGCGTCCCCACCTGCCCGTATCAGAAAAACGAAAATTAAAAAAAATCGAAAAAAAATTCATAACTCGAATAATTTAAGACCAAATGCTTATTTCTTTGTCAGAAATTAAAGGGGGATTATTGCTCTTCAAGATGTGACAATTGAAAATATTTTTAATAAACTTTTGATAGCCAGCGTCCCCACCCGCCCGTATCAGAAAAACGAAAATTGGAAAAAAATCGGAAAAAAATTCATAACTCGAATAATTTTTGACCAATTCTTTGTTTCTTGGTCGCAAATTAAAGGGGGAATATTGCTCTTCAAAATGTGACAATTGAAAATATTTTTAATAAACTTTTGATAGCCAGCGTCCCCACCCGCCCGCATCAGAAAAACGAAAATTGGGAAAAAAATCGGAAAAAAATTCATAACTCGAATAATTTAAGACCAAATGCTTATTTCTTTGTCAGAAATTAAAGGGGGATTATTGCTCTTCAAGATGTGACAATTGAAAATATTTTTAATAAACTTTTGATAGCCAGCGTCCCCACCCGCCCGTATCAGAAAAACGAAAATTGGAAAAAAATCGGAAAAAAATTCATAACTCGAATAATTTTTGACCAATTCTTTGTTTCTTGGTCGCAAATTAAAGGGGGAATATTGCTCTTCAAAATGTGACAATTGAAAATATTTTTAATAAACTTTTGATAGCCAGCGTCCCCACCCGCCCGCATCAGAAAAACGAAAATTGGAAAAAAAATCGGAAAAAAATTCAAAACTCGAATAATTTTTGACTAATTCTTTTTTTCTTGGTCGCAAATTAAAGGGGGATTATTGCTCTTTAAAATATGACAATTGGAAATATTTTAAATAAATTTTTGATAGTCAGCGTCCCCACCCGCCCGTATCAGAAAAACGAAAATTGGAAAATAAATCGAAAAAAAATTCATAACTCGAACAATTTCAGACCAAATGCTTATTTCTTGGTCAGAAATTAAAGGGGGATTAATGGTCCTTACAATGTGGCCAATAAGAATTTATTTAAAAAAATTTTGATAGTCAGCGTTCCCACCCGCCCGTATCAGAAAAACAAAAATGGAAAAAAGAATCGGAAAAAAATTCATAACTCGAATAATTTTTGACCAATTCTTTGTTTCTTGGACTCAAATTAAAGGGGGATTATTGCTCTTCAAAATGTGACAATTAAAAATATTTTTAATAAATTTTTGATAGCCAGCGTCCCAACCCGCCCGTATCAGAAAAACGAAAATTGAAAAATAAACCGAAAAAAAATTCATAACTTGAACAATTTTAGATTAAATGTTTATTTCTTTGTCAGAAATTAAAGGGGGATTATTGCTCTTTAAAATGTGACTATTGCATTTTTTTTCTATAAACTGTAATAGCTAGCGTACGTTTTTTTTGCGTTAATTGAACCGTATAGGGCCACCGCGCTACTATGTGTGTCGGCGCCTATGGATTCTTCTGATGGGTGGCGGCCGGCGGGTCGCTAGTTTAACCGAGCCATGACAAAGTAAAAATCGTAAGTCAAAGTCAAAATCTAAGTGAAAATAAATGTTAAATTCAAAAAATCAATGTTAAAGTGAAAATCAAAACGAAAGTCAAAGTTAAAATCATAATCTAAGTCAAGACAAAGTCAAAGTCAAAATCTAAGTAAAAGTAGAAGTTAAAGTCAAAAAGTCAATGTCAAAGTTAAAATCAAGATCAAAGTCGAAATCTATGTGAAAGTCGATGTCAAAGTTAAAGTCAAAATCTAACTGAAGACAAAGTCAAAGTCAAAGTAAAAATCGTTAGTCAAAGTCAAAATCTAAGTGAAAGTAAAAGTTAAAGTTAAAAAATCAATGTTAAAGTGAAAATCAAAACAAAAGTCAAAGTTAAAATCATAATCTAAGTCAAGACAAAGTTAATGTCAAAGTAAAAATCGTGAATCAAAGTCAAAATCTGAGTGAAAGTAGAAGTTAAAGTCAAGAAATCAATGTTAAAGTAAAAATCAAAACGAAAGTCAAAGTTAAATTCAAAATCTAAGTGAAAGTAAAAGTCAAAGTTAAAATAAAATTATGAAAGTTAAAGCCAAAGTTTGATGTTTAATTGTAAAACTTAACTTTGATTCGAATTTGACTTAGACGTTAACTTTGACATTTATTTTTTGAATTTAATCATAAAATTCGTATTTGACTTAAAATTTAACTTTTAGTTTGATTTTAAATCAATCTGATAGTTAAAGTGAAGGTCAAAGTCAAAGCCAAGAAGTCAATGTCAAAATAAAAATCGAATCGTAAATCAAAATCAAAATCTATGTGAAAGTTAAAGTTGAATTCAAAATCTAAGTGAAAGTCAAAGTTTAAGTAAAAATCAAAGTCAATGTCAAAGTCAATGTCAAAAAGTGAATGTGAAAATAAAAATCGAATTAAAAATCAATGTTAAAGTCAAAATCGTAATGAAAATCAATGCCAAAGTTAATATGTATAATAAAGATAATATTAAAGTCAAACTCGAATCGAAAGTCAAAGTTAAAGTCAAAATCAAAGTAAAATTCAATGTCAAATTCACATATGAAGTCAAAAAGACAATATTAAAGTAAAAATCGAGTCGAAAATAAAAGTCAAATTCAAAATCAAATCGAAAGTCAAAGTCAAAATCAAAATTGAAGTGAAAGGCGATGTCAAAGTTAAAGTCAAAATCAATGTTAAAGTCAAAATGTAATTAAGACTAATATTCCAAGTCAAACTCAATGTCAAAGTTGAAGTCACAATCTAAGTGAAAGTCAAAGCTGAATTCAAAATCTGAGTGAAAGTCAAAGTCAAAGTTAAAAACAAATTAAAGTGATAGCAACTATCACTTTTTGATTTTAACTTTGACTTTCACTTAGATTTTAAATTTAACTTTGACTTTCGATTTGATTTTTACCAAGTTTTTTTAGCTAAAGTTTGGGGTTTAATTTCGTAACATGACTTTGACTTTCGATTCGAACTTGACTTCGACATTAACTTTGACATTTATTTATTGAATTTAACAATAAAATTCGATTTTGACGTAAAATTTAACTTTAATTTGATTTTAAATCGCTATAAAAGTTCAAATGAAGGTCATAGTCAAGGCCAAAAACTCAAAATCAACGTAAAAATCGAATCAAATATAAAAATCAAAATCTTAGTGAAAGTCAAAGTCAATTTTAAAGAAAAAATCGAATTTAATACCAAATTTAAAGTTAAAATGGCAAAAAAAAATAAACATTTAATTTAAAATCGAAGTCAAAAATACAATATAAAAGTAAAATTCGAATCGAAAGTCAAAGTTAAAGTCAAAATCTATGTGAAAGTCGATGCCAAAGTTAATGTAAAAATCTACGTGAGAGTCACAGTTTAAGTCAAAATCATTGTAAAAACTAAAAATCAATGTCAAAGTCACATATGAAGTCAAAAATACAATGTTAAAGTAAAAATCGAGCAGAAAATTAAAGTAAAATTAAAAAATCGCACCCCTGTAGCAAATTTTACTTTTTCCAAAGTGAATTCTTTCGTCAAACTTAATAAAACCTACTTTGAGCTTTTCACTACTAAATTACTTATTCCAAACTAATTGAGAGTGAAGAAAAAAAAACCATTCCCAGAGAGAAAATTCTCTCTTCGAAAGAGAAAAATTACCTGCACAAAAATCGATATAAAAAAAAATAAAAATTTCCAAGTCACAAATAAACCGAATGATAAACGGGAAAAACGTGTAAGTTTTTTCTTTTCTTTATTTTATTTTTCAATGATAAATATCCCTGGTGATGGTTTGTGGAAAGAGGAGAGAGAGAGAGAGAGGATGTAAGACTACGATAAGACAGACAACGAGGAAAATGGCCGCGACGACCAATTACGAGCAGCGTCGAAAGACACACGAGGCGTGAGACGAATGAAACTAGAAAGAAAGGTATAAGGAAGATAAAAAAAGAAAAGAAAAAAAATAGAAGAAGCTGGCACTTTCGGAGTGACTAATCGACCTCCTTAAGGAAATGGACGTCGTCCTTCCTGCAGTGGCATAACTCACACTCACATTTCGTATATGTGCATGTGTACACATATATATATATATTATTCACAGTCTGCTCGTGAAAAAAAGAGAGGTTTTGTTAAAAAAAAAAAAATCTTAAACAATTATCGCGAAAACCTCGTACAGGAGTGTAGAGAGAAATTACTTTAAACGAAAAGGAAAAAAATGTATGACTAGAGAGCGTTGGGTCTCGAAACCCTTTCCCTCTGTCTCCCTCTCGTTTTCTTCTCCACTAGCTCGTTTCATTCTCTTACTAAAACTTTCCTTTTTCAGCGTTCTTTTTTTTGTCTCTTTTTTCTCCTTTTTCTCATTTTAGTTATTTTTTCCTTCTCTCTCTCTCTCATTCTCTCTTTCTATTTTTTCTCTCTCTCTCTCTCTCTCTCTCTCCATTTCTCTTCCCTACAATCCCTCACCTCTCATGTGAGTAATTTCTCAAGCATATGCTCGCGTTTCGTGAGCGAACTATATTCACTAGTTGTTCCATAACAAGCGCATTGCGTTACATACCCACTTACCAACAACCTACTAACCAATCCTGACCGAAAATGTTCCACGTGCTTTTGTCGTCTGTCTACTTCTGCCTTGATGCGTTTCGCGCACATATGTAACTTCCACCGAAACTATTCTATACTCAAGGGTCTTTCTTTATGCTTAGAAATTCTATATATAGTTACTATATGTCAATATGTTAACTTTGTTAATTAAACTCAAACTCGAAATCGATTAAATTCTACCCATTTGGAATTATTTTCCCTCACTTGGCGCGACAGCATAATTCAGAACTATTCTGGACATCAACAAAAACAGTCTTGGCACAAATATTACAATTTTACTTTTTAATTTTTAATATCATAATTTATATTCTTTAGTTGCATTTGAGATTTGAGGGTTCAATTTTTTTTTCTTAATTCGTTATAAAATATTTCAAAATAATTTAATTATTTTCTAATATTTTTATAGAGTCAACTGTAGATATTAGTAAAAATACAGTCGACTCTCGATAAATTGAATCCCAAGGGACATAAAAATAAACTTAAATTATCTCTGGTTTTATATATCAAATGCTTTTAGTATAAAATTCTTTTAGGATTCTTTTAGGGAATCCAAAATGATCTTCAATTTATCGAAAGTTTAATTATCGAGAGATGACTGTATAGATTTTTTTCTATTTGCTTTTTTATTCTTTTCTTTAAGGGACATTTAGGGAAAATAATTTTCATTCTGAATTTGACAAAAAAAAGGGAATTTTTACTAAAATAGAAAAAAATTTATTCATCTTTATTAATGAATGGGTCAAGTTATACACTATGTCTTGATCTTGTTTGGTGAAATTAGTTTCATAGAAAGTTACAACTAAATTGTTGGAATTTCAAGAACTTGAAATCTGTTTGCAAAGTTATTTGTTAATTAGATTTGTTATCATCTAACTGGATCAGAAACAATTTTCAAAGTTTTGAATTAATTTTCTCCAAAAGATTATAATATATGTAGAAAAAGAATTTATTTTCTTTCTGCTGTTGGCTATTTTTTTTCCTTTCATTTTAATTATTAGAGGAAATTTTGTCGCATTTGTTTTTCTATTTATACTTTTCTGAAAGAACTAAGAAGTTATAAATAATTATTTATGAAGCAAGTTTTAGTTGATTAATCACAAGTTTCGCGTAGCAATTTATTTATTGCGAAAGTTTCACAAACAAATAGCTTAATTGGCTTGTTTTGTTGCATTTATGTAACTTTAACGTCTTTCCTCTTATTATTACAAGAAGCCATTTTCACTATTTTCACGACTTTTGCTTAAGATAATAATTGTTTTTGTAAGCAACTTGGGTTAAAATTTACATTTTGATACCCAATTTAAGGAAGATGTACGAAAAATATAATTATAATGAAATAATAAAATTACAAATATAATAATATAATGTAATAATAATTACACTACCTGACAAAAATTATATCTTAATTTAAGTAATATAATTCTTTTAATATTCAATTACAATTTAAAATTTTAAGTGAAATTCATTTTTTAATCAATTTATATTAGAAAATTTTTCGAGAATTAAATTATTTAAATGCAAAAATAAATAATTTATTAAATAATCGAACGTTTCTTAAAATTGAATTTTTATGAAGAATTTTATCGAAATTTTTAAAAATAATTGAATTCTTTCAGTAAATTTTAAAAAAATTCAAGAATAAATGCAATTTTCAATCATATTTAAAATTGTTTAAAAAATAATAGAAATTTTTCCAAGAATTTTATTAAATTTTTTTTTTAAATAATTGAATTTCGGAGAAGAATTTTATTATTTATAAAGATAATTGAAATTTAGACGAGAGTTTTAAAAAAATTTTGAACATAATTGAATTTTTGTAATCAGTTGTTCTTAAAATTTCTATTTAAATTCATTAAAAATTTATATTTTCTAAAATTTCAAATTGAAACCTTTGAAGTTCACTTTTTTATGAAGATTATAAACGCAACCTTTTTGAAATTTTTAAGTAAAATTATTCATTAAATAATTTATAAGTAATAATTGTATGACAGTTGTTCAAGAATTAATAGTTATTTAAAAAGAAATTATTGCCAGAAATTCCAGAATTTTAATACTTTCCAGTACTTTTAATAAAAATCTCTGACTTTTCCCTGATTTCCCTGACCAATTCCAATTTCTTTGACTTTTCCCTGACTTGTGGCAACCCTGACAATAGATGCAGAGAATAATAAAATCCCCTCTCATTATAGTTGACGAGAATGTAAAAAATGCAAATCAACTTTCGTTGTTGCACTTTTGTATTTTCTTTTTCTTTCAACTTAGACATGCAATAAGACCATGTTTCGACAAAGTTTAGTTTCAGGGTACATCGATGTTGAGCAAGTGTGTAACAAGTTCAGCGATGAGAATGATTAGGCTTCGAACGACGCCATAGTATCGGTAGTAAAGCAACGACGTAATACCAATTTCATCCTTTACACAAGAGAGTGAGAGAGTAAGAGTATAAGGAGTAAAGCAGTGTCTCCTTTCGAGAGAGAGACCATATCCTCAAATAATCTGATGCTTCTTGCTTCAATGTTAGTTAGTCACGAACAAAGTTTCGTCATTATATAAACTTTGTACTATCCATTTAATCTGAATTCAAAAAAAAAGAAGAAGAAGAAGGAAGTTATCTCCAACAATCTTGTCCTAACTTTTTAATACCTTATGATTTTTGTCAGATCCGAAAAAATTTCTGTTGGAAAGATTCTCTTGAGTTTGCCTTCTGGAAATTCTATCGGAAATTCTATATAGCAAGAATAATTCCTCTGCTTTTTCATATGATTTTTTCTTCCTTTCTCTCTTTTTACTTTTTTTTTAGAAAATAATCGTAATTCTGGTAATAATTTTCAAAACATTAATTATTAAATAATAATTTATAAATAATTTCCAAAGTGGTAATTATCGTTGCAAAAAATCGGAGTTCTGATAATTTTAGGAAAGGGTCAATTTTCCTTTTTGGGGAAACACTCTGCATATTTTTGATATTCAGTGAAATGATATGACATGAAATTGTGAGGAAATGTGTACCTAATATTTTAACTTGTATATGTTGTTGAAGTGTGTATTTTCCGTCATCATCTCTATACTGTTTGAAATGATACAGCATTTCAGGGAGTTTATATATTTACAGAAAGCAAACATATTGCTTATTAGCGTTGTTTTATGGTATTTTAACTTCTATGTGATTAACATTATCATTAGAATCGAAATAATTGCTTTAGTCTCGATTCCGTAGGATTTTGATATTTGACGTGATTATTGTGTTCATTATCGAAATGTTAAAATTTGTTTGTTTGAAATAGAGAATATTGTGGAACGTGTCAAATCGAGGGAGGATAAGTATAGCACGTGGCTCTTCCTATTTCTCCCTCTTTCTCTGTCTATATTTTCTGTCTCCCTTTCGTCTGTGTTGAATCCCTCATATACACCGCACTGTTAAATACAATTTCCATTGACAATTAGGTTTGGTCAGAATTGTGTACAACGTATGTGCCCTTTGTATACTATATATATTACTCACGCAAGCTCAACGCATATACTCTCCCGTAGCTCTTGGACAAGCAAATAAAGTCATGGGTTATATAGGGATGAGGGTAAGTCACTCACTCACTCTCTCTCTGTCTCTCTCCTACATACATTGTTTCAATTCGGTTGGAATTCATTTACTTGAAGCTTGCACGACATCTGTTACTAGATCCTATCAACACTTACTTCCTTCTGTGACCGAAATTCATTCTAGCGAAAAATAGGGTTTTCCTCGAGAAAAGATAATGAATTAGATCTATTTCGAATTCACCCCATTTTCTCTGCGCGAGTTATCTTGACAGATAGAGAGTATCATCCGTAGAAAAATTCTCATTTTCTTCTCTTTTTTGGTCCTCAATCTGAGATTATAAAAGAATTGTCCTTTTTTTGGATGAAAGATAATTAAATCCATAATCCCCATTCGAAGACATTTTACAATGTTTATTCTATAATACGATTTTATAACAAAATCTTGCTTCCTTCGTTTCGTTCGTCGTTATTTTAAGTTTTTATTTTCTAATATTAATTTCATTGAAGAATTTACAAATAATTGAAATTTCGTAAAATTAAATATTGTAAATAAATGGATTTGAAAATTCTCAAAGAACTTTTTCGAAAATTATTAAAAATAATTGATTTAAAGAAGGATTATAATTAAAAATTCTTGAAAATGAAATCCGATTCCTCGACACCTGGTGGCGACCTTGGCGTTCTCAAGTGAAGAAATTGAACCACCATTTTACTCCTCAAAAACTTTTTTATAATTAAAAAAACAGAGCGAAAACTTTCCTTGAAATAACATATAATTTTTTTATCGCCTAGTTTACCTAAAAAGAAACCAATTTCCAATTCGCCTAGACAATTTTTTCTCCTCCCTTTTTTTTTGATAAATTTCATCCCCATACTATTTTTGGCGATATAAATCGACAGATCGTTCCCGTTGAACGCCTCAATGAATTTCGACAGTTTCCTCCAAAAGGATACACACAAGGGTCACAGACTGACTTTCCAAAGGCGCGTGATAAGACCACGAGAAGATGGAGTGAATGTATATGTATATATACACACCAACAGTAAAAGATTTCGACTCTTTTAATGGACCAACCAACCTCTTATAAATCGATACGCTTCTAATATCCGGTCCCCATTCAATGGTTCATCGCAATGTGATCGTGAGATTGATCATTTTTTATGAGAAAAATTTCAAGAGTGAAAATTCCCTCGAATTCTGTCTCAACGGAAGGAGGAGAAGATAGAGAAAGAGAGAAGGGAGCGAAGAAGAGAGAAAAAGAGAGAAAAACAGAGACAGTGAAGGAGAGACAGAAAGAGAGAGAGAGTATAAAGTTCGAAGTAAAATATGTGCAAAAAGAAAACGTTATAGAATATATTACAAACGTCTTGTGATAAATCCGTCCCCAAAAACTTGCGGATCGTATCTTTGACCATTGCGAATAAAAAAAAAAGAAGATATATACACTCACACGCATCAGACTAAATCTAAAAACCTTGAAATGAAAAACATCCCGAGATATGAACATTCTTTCCAGCAAATTTCACTCACTGACCATCTTTTTCTTCTTCTCAATTTTTTTCCTCTACCATTTCAGTATATACCAGAAAACGAATATGTCACGAAATATATTCATTCTTTTTTTTTTGTTTCTTTTCCCAAAAAGTTAATTCGTCTTCGTGAATGTTACGAGGAATGAATGAAAATGAAATATGACATATATTGATCAAAAAATTCGGCCAGTATTATTCTTCTTCTTCTTTTCATTCTCTTTTTTCTGTTTTGTTTTGTTTTCCCTCTATACCGTATTTTTCGAGGCTTTTGCAAATCATTTGTTCTCAATTCACACACCAAAACCGAGAGGTTAATTTTTATTGATTAAAACGGACAGAAAATCCAGTGGAATTCAGATGAGAGAAAAGCTTTCATTTGCATTCGCGAAACAAAAAAAAAGAGAGGCAAAAAAAACAAAAACAGTGTTTTTTGCTTCCTTTTATCTTTGAAACACTTGATTTTTTTCGGGATGGGAATTAATTGTAATTAAAAATACTTTTAGAAAAATTTTGAAAAGACTACTTTTTCCTATTTTTACTAAAACGAAGAGGAAGAAGTAGAAGAAAAAAAAGAAGCATAAAGAGAAAAAAAGGGGGATGCAGAAGAAGAAGACATATGCAGAATGTCAACATCTTTTATTATGAAAATGTCTTCAGCATATATGTGATTTAAGAAGCCGCAAACGCTGTTTCGTTGAGATAAAAACAACCCGCTTTTATGGGACTCCTCCCCTTTGGAAATTACTTTTGAAGCAACGCACATAAAAGTCAACTAAAGTCGTAACATCAGAAGCAGTCTTTTAAGAAACCTATCGTTAATTTATTCAGAGTTGTTCATTTTCGAGTAAGACGCCTGCATGACCCTTAAAGAACCGTAATTACTTACTGATAATATAATTAGTGAACTTTCCACTTTTACACTCCGATCACGCGAAAAACTAGTTTTAATATTTTTACCACCAAATTAATTTTAATACTTTTTACTGCCTTCTTTTTAATACTTTTTGTTCATTTTCAATTCTTTTTCTTTATTTTCAATTCCTTTTCTTTATTTTCAATATACATTTACTATCTCATTTTTAATACATTTTATTTACTATCTTATTTCCAATACATTTACTACGAAATTAATTTCTATACATCATACATTTACGAGAAAATTATTTCCTCAATGATTATACCAGGCAGAGCATTAAATAATAATTTTTTCAAACAATTCCATTAAACAAAGTTTTGTAATTACAACAGTAATTACTTAAAGAGTAATAAAGAAACCTCGTGACAGGGAGAAGAAAGATGCCATATTATAGTGCGTTTTCTAAATGAAAGATATGATGAAGAAGAAGAAGAAAAAGCCCGGAGATTATTGTTAACTTAAGCCATTATGAACTTTTGTTTTAGATGTGTGACAACTCTTTCAAATTGTTGAATATGAAGGTGTATGAGCTCACTATAAAATCCAAGGACTTGAATGGTAATCTACATTTTTCTCTTGCTGCATTACCATTGTTTGAATAGCTGGCGGACTCGTTCACTCACCGCAGCAATGTTCCTGCTCGCAAAAATATGGGCATGCAGTCTGCAGTTAAGCAGATAATATGCGAACGTGAAAAATGTTTGTAAAAACCACGTGAATTATAGTCACGTACCATTCGAGTTTATCCAACCATTGGAAAATTACTAAAAGCTTCGAAAAAGCAAAGAAGACCAAAAAAAAACAATCCTGGAATTTTGTTTATAATATTCCTGCATCAGTTCTACTTTAAACAAAATTATTAATTATTTAATTATTAATAAATAGTAATTATAATCAAAACATTGTTGAATCTATTATTTAAATCCTTTATAGAACCTTATGTAACCTTTAAATAAATCCTTACTCTAAAATTTGAATTAATTAAAAGTAGTAAAAAATCTTAAACATCAGTTACCTGACTCTATAGCAATCAGTTATTTTTAACCAAAGATTCTGGAGAGTACAAACCGTTTTGTAAACAAAACTTTTCCTTTAAAACTCAAAACCTTTATGTAAGTTAAACTTTCCTTTTTTCTAATCATCAGTGATGGGAAAATGCAAAAAGAAAAACGGGCAAAAAATGAAAACATTGAAAACAAAAAGTGAAATTTGTTTTTTAATCATGCTCGAACGTTGAAAATGTATAAGTGCAAAATAGAAGCGGAGGAAAATTAAACGAGTGCCAAGAGTGAAATCGAAGCAAAGTCCACTTGCAAAACGTTGTCGAGGACTCGATTTCTCGCAGTCGAAAACCGAAATAGGTACGACCAACCTGCCAGAATCTACCAATCTACCTCACGTATTTCAATGGTATTAGAGTTCGACTGCAAGTAGATCGATACCCAACTGCATTTCTCTCTTTCTCGCTCACTCTCTATCTCTCACTGCAAAGTCCAAAAGCTTTTGAATGCATATAGAAAGAGTGCATATGCTTATAAAACCCTTTGAATTTTCATACCTTGCAATATCGTCCTCAAGATATCTTACATATCAGAATCTTTCTTCCGTATATACGATATATACATATATTGAAGAAGAAGAAATCTGAATCGTATTATAAAAATCTAATAAATTGACTCTTGTAAAGTGCACCATAAAAATTACTTTCTTTTTTATACCCATTTACTAGTTTGGCTCGTATTTTCCTCTAGCCTCTCGCACCCTCCCTCTCTTTTTCTTTACTATACTGACGACATTTCCGCAAAGTACCTAGTCGTTGAAATAAAATTTGCATGTAGCAAATTAAATACCTGTTATTTCGTGTTGCTTGAAAAGAATCGATTTTCACGTTCTTATCGAGACACTAACTTCTATTATTAAACAAAATTTACTATTTTCAAGAAATACCATTTTGGCAAATCTAAAAATTTAAGGTTTTAAAAAAGTAATCAAAGTTGCAGAAAAAAAATCAAAAACTTAACTTAAGCTACAGATCCTTACAGGATTTACGGACCTAGTTCGAGCCCTTAAATTAATAACTCATAATTTAGTTTAAACTCATTGATCACCCTGACTCATAGATTTTTCTAAAATGTAAATACTCACATAGTCTTCCGAATAACTCATAAATTTAATCTAAAACTCACGAAATTTCATTTCTGCGAAGCAATGGAAAAAAGGAACATGATTTAGCTACGTTATCTTTTGGGTAATGCCTGGTGGCGACGTGAACGATAACAGTTACTAATTATTACTTTCATTTTCGCTTTAAAAAAAAAAAAAGAAAAAAAAATGTGTATGCGTGGGGGGATAAACCCAACGGGAAAAAAGACATTCTGCGTTACTCTGTTACTTTGAACCTTACACCCGGACCGTTATGGAGTTCCATAATCCCTGGGTCGACTCCGAAGTGCTCCTTATCCTAAGTTCTGACGACGCTAATGTTCACCTCCTAACGACGACGAGTGGTTCACCTCACTCCCTTTATATTCTCAGAGTTCCTCTCCAGCACATTCTACACCAAGGATGAACCTCTCTCTCTCTCTCACTCTCTTTCTCTATTGACATCTCTCTCACTCTCTTTTTCTATTTCCATCCCTCTCACTCTCTTTTTCTATTATCATCTCTCTCACTCTTTTTCTCTCACTCTCTCTTTCTCTATCTCCATCTTTCTCTAACTCTCTCTTTCTCTATTTTCATCCCTCTCTCTCACTCTCTCTCTCTTTCTCTATTTCTACCTCCCTCCCTTTCTCTCTCTCTCTCTCTCACCCTCTCCAATGACATTGAAATCGACGAAAATTACGAAGGAACTGAGTGAAACTTCAACTAGAACAAAATGAAGACAACGAAGAATCATTTTCAACTCGGAATCACTTTGAATAATTGGGACAACATTTGGAAAATTCACAAGAGAAGAGAAAGGATTTATTATAATCTTTTCTCGACAATTCAACTAGAACTTTGTTTTTCAACTTAGTCGATTAAGCATATCCAAAATCGGATACCAAAAAATAAAAGATGAAATTCAAATTTCAAGGAAATTTTCTAGAGAGTAATTAAAATTTATGGAGAAAGATTTTTTTCTTTCTCTCTCTTTTGTTCAACTATTCGAAAAGTGATGCGTAGATATAATAAAACGAATAATTTGAAAAGAATGTTTCAAGTGGCGAGGGGGTGAAAAAAAATTACCTCACTGAATAGATCAATAGCCAAGATTCTTAGGAAATGAAATACCTTTTCCTAAAGTCTATAATCCTCATCGTATTAATCGTCAGTTCATTGAGACTCCCCTCTCTCTCTCTCTATCTCTCTCTTTCTCTCATTTACTCTCTTCTCTTTTACTCTCTTCTTTTGTTCTATCTCCTCTTCTTTCTTCTTCTTCCTAAGTTTTAACTGATCAGTAAAAATAGTTTTCTAAACCCGAATACAAATTACCAACCAAAAAACTTTATACGAATTAAACGACGGTATCTGGTAAAAAGAACCTTACGCTAAAATATATTATGTTAATTTCAAAAAAAGTTCTTTGAGAATTTTCAAATCCATCCCCACTTAAAATTATCCCTATCAAACTGAATGTTTACACTGAGAGAAATGGATAGTCAGATTTTGATGTTAAAAAGATGATGTTACACGATACTATCATTATGCTACTGCCAACCATCACAGATGCTAAAAAAAATATAGTTATGCTACCCCGTACTACCAAGATGTTACTCCTGATGATATTGATGGTAATGGTGACTATCTAGATAACTGTCTGTATACGTAGCATTAAAGATGGTCACCCTAACCACAATTATGTTACCCACTACTATAAATTTCTCTCCGTGTATAAAAGTAAATTTTTTCGTCACGAATAAAACGAAATATAAAAATTAATAGTCCATTAGCGTTTTTTCTACTTTCAGTTCTCAACTGTGTGCAGTGGGGAAAAGTTTTCGATACACTCGCCAAAAGCCGCCATCGTCATCGATAGCCAAAGCTATTCATCTTCGCGAGACTCCGGCATCTTCGTTTCACGATCCCTGAGCAACCGCAAATTCTGGAAAGGGGAATGAAAACGTGATAGATAGCATTTAAGTTACACAATCAAGTGAACCTCCCCCGCGTGCACGTTTCATCGTCTCATATACACTAAAATAGAATACACAACCAACTTTAACCATGGCCATCAAAACTAGAGTCTAGAATCACAACTATTAGTAGGGGAACATAGTCTAGGTCGGCCACCTTTTTGACTTTTGTTTATAACTTTTTTTTAAAAATGAATTTGGACAATTGAAGTATATGGTTGGAAAGTCCTGTTTAATAGGAACATTTTTTCTGTACAAAGTAAATTGACAGGTTTAAAAATGAAAAAGTTATAAAGATTTAAAAAAAAAAAAATTTGTAGTCCAGGTTGGCCATTACAGTCAAGGTCGGCCATGTTTAAAATTCAAAGGGCATTAATCTTTAAAAAATAAAATAACATGTTTGGAGTTACGGAAAATTGATTCTTTATTGTTTACAGTTTGTAACTTAATGAAATAACAAAATAATAACAATAAACAATATAAAAAAATAAATATAAATAAAAAAAAGTTTTGCACTAAAATATTAATAAAATTAAATAAAAATATTAATAAGATGATCAATTATATTATGAGTTATACAGAATTGCAGTTTTTGCAAATGAAGTAGCTCGTCCTCAACTTTGTGCATTTTAAACACATAGTGGCCGACCTTGACAGTAAGTAACATTACCGAATTGTTGTAAACAAAAAGAAATACGTTTCGGGATTCGATTTTTTACTTTGTTTTCCTTTCAACCATGAGTCCCACAAATTTTCTGCATACTTGCCTTGACGATTCAATTTGTTTTTTATCTTTTATTAATGGTTTTTCACATTATGCACAAAACTTTTTTTGAGCTTTTTTTGTACCGACGTCACAGAAAACACAATTTTCGATTTTCCGAAAATGTAATTGAACAAAAAGTTAGGTTTCACTAAGACAAGCTTCGACAAAAATGCGCGTAGGTGGCGCTAGTGAACTTGACAAAAAAACGCGAGTGGCCTACCTAGACAGTAGGCCAACCTTGACTACATTCCCCTACAATCACTGAATAAATTAAACTTCTCATTTCTAAATCATCCGGATGTGTTTCAAAGAACTTCAAACAATTTAATTATGTAAATAAATATTATTTACCATTAATATTACCCAACTCTGCCTGTCTAAACTCATCTTCTCTCTAGGGTTTTTAAATATAATCACCTGTCATCAACAGATTACCGAATTGTTGCTTTTAAAATAAATATTATTTACTAATAATATATACTAGCTAAAATGTTATAAGTTAATAGTGTTCTAGTTAGTACTAGTTCTAGTTAATAAAGTTAATAGTAAGAAAAAAGTTTCCATAAAAGGAAATTCCTTATTCTGAAATAAACTATTTGTCGTAACACATTTTGTTTCTCAATTTACCTCTCAATTAACTTTTTTTTAACGAAACAAGAAAACGAGTGTATGCAAAGCATGACCTTATCTATTTTTCAGTTTAGTTGTTATTACACTCCGAAAACTCATGCAATGCTTTAATTTACAAAATTAGGACACTTTGTGAAGCATTTCAAGAGTACATATATAGAAACATAAAATTATAAATACGAGAATGAAATTCAAAAGAAACGCTCCACTAAAATTCTTTATTTACCCTCTATTTTTGAAATACGAATCTTTGTTGAAAAATGTAATGCGTTTTTTTTTTCTTCAAAAAAACCACTTTTTTTAGTGTTCAAGAAAATTGCATTTAAATTTTAAATAATTTTTTCAGGGAAGATTTTTAAATCTCAAATTTATATTCGCATATATTATGCAATATTTTTACATCTATAGAAGAAACAAAAAAAGCCGTTGATTCTATAGAATTCTTCAAGTTCGTCGTCGTCGTCGTCGACGTCGTTGCCTCTCTTTTCTATACTCGATTGCTATACACAGTTTCTGTATGCTATATCCTGGCGGCGAACCATTCCTATATTTGCACTTGTCGAGAACGAGCGACGGTATCAAATCATAAACAAATAGCCACGTAACGAGATGCAAACAGCCATGACACAACATAGTACACGAATGGGTCAAACTAAAGTATGGAGAACCTGCAACGGGACCGCACTGTCCTGTTCCACTTTATTTATATCGTTATCGTCTCGCATACGAAAATAGAACTATGATATGACCTAAAGACAATGTGAATTTTAATAATTCTGACAAATTTCATACCCGAGAGAGAGAGTGAGAGAGAAAACAACAACAAAAGAAACTTAGAGATTATTCAACTAATTTTAGAAAAATTTTATCCATTTTCTATAAGCAAACTTCAATCAGAAAAATACAATTCAATTCTGCTTTTTTCTGCTTTCATACATTTATTTTTTGTGAGAGAAGGAAAATAATTTTCAAGATGGTAATTTTAATAACAATATAGCTAGAAATGTTGATTGTGGAAAATTATTCTGTAGTACTTTTCCTTCTGCAAGCACAACATGAGGGAAGTTGGTTCTATATACACACACATACACACACACACACACAAGAGGCATAGCAAGAACGAAGACACGTCTACTTCACCCTCAGCGATCCTAGTATTTTGCAGCTTGTACTAACCGAGTACAAACGTCAGAAGCAACATCCCTCCATTATACGTATATATCCCATAACGCGACGTTACAAGCCATTAGAGGCTAAATTTCACCTTCCTGCCATATATATATATAGTTCCACTATAATCTTTAATCTTTATGATAAAAAAAGGAGAGAAATATAAAACTATCAGATGATTCACAAAATTTGTAATGTTCTCATGAAACATTCATTTTATGTCCCTTAAAATCAAGGTTTAAAGTGGCACTACTGAATTCTATTTCGAAACCAAAACGTACTTTTCTTACAACAACTACATTCGATATTTCGATTCTAATACATTTTCACCTTCTATCAAAAATAATTCCAAAACTATAATACTCCACTTTAAGAAATACAATATACAAAACAAAAAACAAAAATGAAAAACTCTTTCACGTAATAAATATAAAGAGAGTACTTCCATTTTGTGATAGAAGAAGAGAGCAAAAAGAAAAAAAAAGAAATCTGAATATTGAAAAAGAAAAATAAGTAAATATAAAATCTCGGGGAAATAACGCTAGCGCAAAATAGTGTCGACGAGTGCAAAATTGAAAACATCCATTCTCAATTTTTCGGATACCTTCTCTTTGAAAATGAAGTCGGCCTTCATATTTCACGTCAGTTTTGGTCGATATACGAAAACCTTCATTTTACCCAGTTCAAGCTCGATGTTCTGACGAAATAAACGATATTATCTTTCTACTCCCGAGAGCCAGTTATATGAACACAATTTATTCATGTATAGCATGAGACTTTATTGGTTTAATGTTTGCAACACAAATTTTTGTTGTATACAAATATATATGTATATACATATATAGATAACAATAAATAATTTTTATTAAAAAGAATTTTCATTTTTGATAAAAAAATAATCATATTTTCTTTAATCTCAAACTGAATTAGTCACTTTTTAATAGTGCACTGGTAAAATTTCTATATTTTATGAAATAGTGCAAGTTCGTTCATTAAAAAGAATTTATAATACCTACGCGTTGTGACTAGAGCTGTGCAAAATAATTCGAACCGAACTGTTCGAATTTTTTTGCCTAGTTCGAATGTCGAAAATTCCACATTGGAGTCAGTCCAGTTCAAATGTCAAGAAACCGACATTCGACATTTTGGCGCCCCAAACACCGAACAAAACTCGGTTCGAATTTTGCACAGCTATAGTGGAGACTATTAAATAAGTAAAGTGTTTTTTAAAAGCACAAAAATAATTAAGCTAAATGGCATAAAAGTGAAGAAAAAATCTTTAATTTTAAGAAATTCAGATTTTCGAATTTTTGATAATTTTTAATAATTTAAAATTTTTTACCAAGCGACTGAGATAAAAAATTGGGTAAAGTGTTTTTGAAGAGCACAAAAATAATGAAGCTAAATGGCATAAAAGTGAAGAAAAAATCTTGAATTTTAAGAAATTCGGATTTTCGAATTTTTGATAATTTTTAATAATTTAAAATTTTTTACTAAAGGACTGAGATAAAAAATTGGGTAAATTGTTTTGAAAAAGCACAAAAATAATGAAGCTAAATGCCATAAAAGAGAACAAAAAATCTTGAATTTTAAAAAATTCGGATTTTCGAATTTTTGTTAATTTTTAATAATTTAAAATTTTTTATCATACGACTGAGATAAAAAATTGGGTAAAGTTTTTATGAAAAGCACAAAAATAATGAAGCTAAATGCCATAAAAAAGTATAAAAAATCTTGAATTTTAAGAAATTCGGATTTCCGAATTTTTGATAATTTTTAATAATTTTAAATTCTTTACCAAAGGACTGAGATAAAAAATTGGGTAAAGTGTTTTTGAAAAGCCCAAAAATAATGAAGATAAATGCCATAAAAGTGAAGAAAAAATCTTGAATTTTAAGAAATTCGGATTTTCGAATTTTTGATAATTTTTAATAATTTAAAATTTTTTACTAAAGGACTGAGATAAAAAATTAGGTAAATTGTTTTGAAAAAGCACAAAAATAATGAAGCTAAATGCCATAAAAGAGAACAAAAAATCTTGAATTTTAAAAAATTCGGATTTTCGAATTTTTGTTAATTTTTAATAATTTAAAATTTTTTATCATACGACTGAGATAAAAAATTGGGTAAAGTTTTTATGAAAAGCACAAAAATAATGAAGCTAAATGCCATAAAAAAGTATAAAAAATCTTGAATTTTAAGAAATTCGGATTTCCGAATTTTTGATAATTTTTAATAATTTTAAATTCTTTACCAAAGGACTGAGATAAAAAATTGGGTAAAGTGTTTTTGAAAAGCCCAAAATTAATGAAGATAAATGCCATAAAAGTGAAGAAAAAATCTTGAATTTTAAGAAATTCGGATTTTCGAATTTTTGATAATTTTTAATAATTTAAAATTTTTTACTAAAGGACTGAGATAAAAAATTAGGTAAATTGTTTTGAAAAAGCACAAAAATAATGAAGCTAAATGCCATAAAAGAGAACAAAAAATCTTGAATTTTAAAAAATTCGGATTTTCGAATTTTTGTTAATTTTTAATAATTTAAAATTTTTTATCATACGACTGAGATAAAAAATTGGGTAAAGTTTTTATGAAAAGCACAAAAATAATGAAGCTAAATGCCATAAAAAAGTATAAAAAATCTTGAATTTTAAGAAATTCGGATTTCCGAATTTTTGATAATTTTTAATAATTTTAAATTCTTTACCAAAGGACTGAGATAAAAAATTGGGTAAAGTGTTTTTGAAAAGCCCAAAATTAATGAAGATAAATGCCATAAAAGTGAAGAAAAAATTTTGAATTTTAAGAAATTCGGATTTTCGAATTTTTGATAATTTTTAAAAATTTTAAATTTTTACCAAGCGACTGAGATAAAAAATTGGGTAAAGTGTTTTTGAAGAGCACAAAAATAATGAAGCTAAATGGCATAAAAGTGAAGAAAAAATCTTGAATTTTAAGAAATTCGGATTTTCGAATTTTTGATAATTTTTAAAAATTTTAAATTTTCTACCAAGCGACTGAGATAAAAAATTGGGTAAAGTGTTTTTGAAGAGCACAAAAATAATGAAGCTAAATGGCATAAAAGTGAAGAAAAAATCTTGAATTGTAAGAAATTCGGATTTTCGAATTTTTGATAATTTTTAATAATTTAAAATTTTTTACTAAAGGACTGAGATAAAAAATTGGGTAAATTGTTTTGAAAGAGCACAAAAATAATGAAGCTAAATGCTATAAAAAAGAATAAAAAATCTTGAATTTTTAGAAATTTGGATTTTCGAATTTTTTATAATTTTTAATAATTTAAAATTTTTTACCAAAGGTTCGAGACTATTAAATAAGTAAAGTGTTTTTGAAGAGCCCAAAAATAATGAAGCTTAATGCCATAAAAGAGAAGAAAAAATCTTGAATTTTAAAAAATTGGGATTTTCTAATTTTTGATAATTTTTAAAAATTGTAAATTTTTTACCAAGCGACTGAGATAAAAAATTGGGTAAATTGTTTTTGAAGAGCACAAAAATAATGAAGCTAAATGACATAAAAAAGAAGAAAAAATGTTGAATTTTAAGAAATTCGGTTTTTCGAATTTTTGATAATTTTAATAATTTAAAATTTTTTACCAACCCCCCTTCAAAAAATACAAATTATATTTGTTGAACTATATAGCCAAATACAAATTAACGTATAAATTACGAGCGCGAACAAAATTTTCCAAATGAATAATACTACCAAGCGTGCAACAAGTTAATTTCAGAAAATTCAAATTATCACAATATGACACACATGAGATGTTATTTTCATAATAAATTAATAATTATAATAATTAAGTATCTCTACACTATATAAAAGTTTTGAATTTTAGAAATAAGCTATATTTTTAACCTACATTCATTTTTGCATATATTTCCAGAAAAATATTCCTAAATTTTCTAAATATTTGAAATTTCTCAAAAAATAAAATGTGACGCATTTCCGTGGGACATTTTTTCCATATATATTTCTATATAGAATTCTCAAAAGGTTCTCTCCGAATGAATAGAGTCCTTTTAAACATTCAGTAAAACATTCCACGAGCTTTTACCATTTTCTTAATAATTACAGACAGAAAGTAGGTATTTTTTTGAATTTTTCTAAAAAAAAAAGGAAAATTCTTCACATATAAGTTTCGTTTAAAAAATCCAGTATACACGTTAATTATATGGTAAATATTACTTTTTAGTTCTTGTCAAATGATTAAAATTTAGAAATCTGATTAAAAATTTTCCAAAAAGGAAAGAAAAATGTTTATTTATTTATTTTTCTGTAAGCGAATGGTGGAAAAAGAATTAATGGAAAAAAGAAAAGATTTTTTTTTTGAGGGGGGAGGGCGTGTTTGGGTAATATCTATGAAACGAACTCGAGACCAGTGTACCAGTCAATCACTACAGTGACGTCGAATTTTCAACCGCTTGAAAATATAGTCACTTTTAAAAATCGCAAGCTCGTACATGGAAAACGAATATCGTTGCCGCGATTTATCACCCGTTTAACGCCAGTATCCGCACGCGATCGGAAAGATTGAAGCCTTTCACGGTGGAAATAGGGGAAGAAAAGGGGAAATAAATGCGTTGCATCAGCTGCCTCTTTTGCGTTTGCGAACGCTTTCCTCTATCTACACCGAGAATTGGAATTTAAAGACCGTGTACAACAGGTTTATTGTAATTTAAAAAAAAAACTCCCTACAAGAGAATATTTTCATAACTTAAAGAGAAAAGTAACTTTTATCTTAATTCTCTCACAAGCGCCAAGTTAAAAAAGTTCTATATAGAATTTTACCAGCATGATTTCCAGACAAAATTTTGACATTTTCCCTGAATAAAATTCGTTGCAAGAATTCAATTATTTTCATAAATAATAAAATTCTTTACAGGGTTTCAATTATTTTTAATACAATTTTAAATAAATTTCTCAAAAAATGAAATTGTCTTCAAAAATATTTTGATAGAATTAAATTACATTTCACAAATAATAAAATTCTTCGCTGAAATTCAAAATTTTTCAAAATTAACTATTTTAATAAAAGTTCTCAAAACTATTTAAAGAAATTAACTTATGCACTCTGTTAACCTAAAAGTATCAAATTGCAACAAATTGATACCAAAAATTTGGATCAAATAAAAAATTAATCCAAATTTTTGGACATCAATTTGATTCACTTTAGTATCAATTTGATACTTTCAAGAAAACTGTGGGTTATAATAAAAGAAATCTTAAAAAATAAATTCGTTTAGACGGATCAAAACTGGGACATAAACGGTATTTTTTTGCAAAAAAAAAATTAAACTATTTTTCTATATTTGTTTAAGAACATTGCAACATTGCACATACACGTACACAACTTGAACGAATAGAGGCGCAACGATAAAAAAAAGTCTTTTATTTTCTATATACCTGGGGAAAAAAAAATTGAACGAAAAAAGAACCATTATACTTTAACCACAATTCACGTTTCAAACCCAAACTTGCAAAACTCGACACTGGAAATTTCCGAATAAAATAAATCGCAGAATGAAAAGTGTCTACTCGAGTTTTTATTTCAGTAGTGAATGATTTAAAATTCCCGAACTATATTCGTGTTCCGATTTTGATCAAGTGATAACGTAACTTACTTAAATTGACCTAGTTTTTTTTATATGAAAGGGAGATAATTAACTATATGTGGAGAAATTGATTTAAAACAGAATTTTTAAAGCACGAAAGTAAAAGTTGAATAAAAATTGAAATTGTATGATGTGGTGATGATATCTTTATTTTTTAAACTTATATATTCAAGTATTTTATCTTCATAAAATTCAATTATTTATCAATTATTAAATTAAAATACTTTGAAAATTCAATTTGTTAAAAAGTTTTTAATGAAATTCTTTAACAAATTTAATTATTTTCAATTGAATTTCACAAAATTTCTATTTATTCGATAATTCTTTTTTAAATTTATTTACATACTATATTTGAATCAGTGACTGATTATTTTTTACTATCAAATCAATTATTTTTAACTAATTCAAATTTAGAGAACTGTATAAATATCCATAAAAATTGAAATACAAAGCGTTTTTTTTAAAACAAATTAAAGTAATACAACTTTTTTTTATTTGGTAAAAAAATTTCCGATTTGGCATAAAATTCTTGGCTTATTCCCGGTCAAATTAAATTCGGGAAAACTGGGAAATAGCCGGGAATTTAATTTAACCGAGAAAAACCGGAAATAAACCAGGAATTTTATGGACAAACCGGGAATTTTTTCACCAAATTAAAGAAAAGTTTTATTATAGAAATTTTGTGAAATTCAACTAAAAATATTTAAATTTATTATAGAATTTCATTAAAAAATTTTCTAACAAATCGAATTTTCAAAGTATTTTAATTTAATAATTGATAAATAATTGAATTTTATAAAAAAAAATTAAAAATTTTAATAGTTAATTTAAAAAAAGATACAAACTTAAATTTTTTTAATAAAAATGAAATTCAGCAAAGTTTTTTTGAAAATTCTGAAAAATAAGAGTTTTGAAATTTTTCAATTTTGTTGTTTCAAGATAATTGAATTTTTATAAACAAATAATTGAAAATTATTTAAATAATTATAATTTCTTTACATTCTATTAAAAGTAATTAACTATTCTTATAAAGAATTTTATTTAAATTTTTTGAAAATAATCAAGGAAAGTTAGTCACCGTTATTATAATTTTATTTTTAAAAATTTCTTCGCAATATATTCAATTATTTTTATAAATAGTAAAACTTATTGCAGAATTTCAATTATTTTTAATACAATTTTAATCAAATTTCACGAAAAATGTATTTATTCTTAAAAATTTTATTAAAATTCGTCGAAAGAATTTAGTTCTTTCTAGAAACTGAAAAAAAAATCTTCTCAAGAATTCAATTATTTCCATAATAAATAGTAAAATTTTTCAGATTTACTAAATTCTTTTGAATATTATTTTTTAAAAATATTCTTCACAAGAATTTAATTATTTTCATAAATTTCCAAAAAATTCTAAATAAACAATTCAATTATTTTCAAAAGTAATAAAATTTTTAGCAGAAATTCAATTATCTTTATAAATAATTAAATTGTTTTTCACAATTCAATTATTTTCAAAAAATTTAATAAAATTCTACGCAAACATTTAATTACTTTTATAAATATGTAATAACATTCTTTGGAAGAATTCAATTACTTTTTTAAATATAGTAAAATTATTTGCGGAAATTCAATTTGTATGAATACATTTTAATAAAATTGAATTAATCGAATTTTCAATTATAATTAAGAACAGGCAAGATTATTTTAAAAAATTGAAAAAATTCTTTGTTTAATTCAATTATCCTCCAAATTTTTAATTAAAATTATTAAAAAAACATTATTTTCGAAAAATTAAAGAAACTCGTCAAAAGAATTTAATTATTCATTAAAAGGGTAGACACCCTGATCATTAAATAAATTTCCAAAAAAAATCTCGGATAATTTGAATTTTTTAAAAGCTCCACATTTGTAATTAGTAATTTGCAAAACCTTGAGTAATAAATTCTTGTATAGTTTTTTCATTCAACGCGAAAAATCTATAGCAAATACCAAACATTTTTTGGAATATTTAATAATTTTAGAATTTCTAGACAAATTTCTAACTGGGCAGTAATTTTTTTTCTCTCCCTCTCTATTTTCTTCTCGCGCTGTATCCCATTTTCCATTCGTTAAATCACTCGTTTTCATTTACTCGCGAAAGCAACCAGTGCAAAAGTTGTTCTATAGCTACTTAATGCCGTCTGCGTCCAAGATGGAAATTCGCTAAGAAAGAAGTTCAACGAGCGTGACTAACACGAGCTGGGGGATTTTCAGTAGGAAAAAGACACAAAAATACAGGGATTGAATAACTGGGAAAACGAAAAGAGAGTAAATGAGAAAGGAGAGGGACTTTGAAATTCATTTTTGCTTGCTTGAATTTGAGGTTTGAAAAAAGCGTTATTCAGAATAAGACAAACGCGCGACCTTATCCGCGGACAAATACATTGGTATATCATTCAAGAATAAGAAAAAGTTAGAGGGAAGGGGGTTAGGAATGAAACGAAGGAAAAGCCGGAGATAAAGGATGAAAATCACGTTTGTACTAACATCTTGTTTCGATTCTATTTTTCCCTCAATGTTGATAGCTCTGTTGAGAACCACAACTCTAATATTTTTAAATATTTACTCAATTTTATTATTTAATTTAAAATTATTATATTTAATATAATTATTATACATTAAATATAATAATTTAAATATAATAAGATTATTATATTTAAATTATTTAATTTGGGTCTTAATTAAGACTAATTACCACCCAAATTAAAAAATTTACCGCCCTATATTTTTTAAAAAAAGACGGGGGTTGGTGCTTAACGTTAAAGAAAAATATCGATTCAAAAACGTTTTTCGATCAGAAAAGAAAAAAAATACTCTAGTACCCAAGACCATCAGGTGGTGAATTGTTTGGGAATCTGGTGGGAAAAACATTGTACACGTCTCTCGAAATCAATTTTCCCTCTCTCAAGATTTACGACTCGCGAACATCTTGTTGAAAATAAATGAGGGCTACACTTTCAAACGATTTTACTTGATACACTTTTGTTCACATTGAGAATATGAAAAATGGTTTTATTCCGGATTATACATTTAGATTTAGATTCCACTAGCATTTGTTCAAAAAATATTATTCATTTTATTCTCTGACGGATTTTTGATTTATTATATATTACAAAAAAAAAGAATCTTGAGAAATTTTTGTGAAAATAAACGAAGATAAAAGAAAATTTTTTTTTTTGCAAAAGAAGAAGAAGAAAAGGAAGAGTGATATTAAATAATTCATTTCTTAAGAAAAAGCACTAGTCAAGAGTGGATTTCAAGTAATTCTACAAATCTTCAATATATACATATATAGTAGGGAAATAAAAATCGAGAAAACTTTTTTTTATTGAGACAAAGTTTGAATATTAATTTTTCGAGATAAAAGGTTATATTTCTACTTGGAAGAATATCAAGTTGACGTATTAAATAAAAGAAAATTTTCCTTTAATTCCTAATTTTTTGAATTTATGTTCCAATTATAAAAATTTCTTATTAATTTCGTATTTGCTAAAAAAAAAAGAAAATATTTTCTCCTCAAGTAATGAATCGATAATCCAAAAAATTTTAAAAACCAGAAAGAAAATCTAAAAATTTTTTCACATTATTATTCAAAACTGCGCAGCAGCGTTCATTGCTTAATAAAATGAACGTGTTCCAACCCTTTTTCAGATTCATTTTTTTTTCACCCCGCTTTTATTCCGATTACAAACGACTACACGTGGAGCGATATTTAATAAAAATTTATTGAATTTACGCAAAATTGAATAGAAATCCTATACGAGCAATATTCTTCAAAAAGAAAAAAAAGAATATTCTAAACTCTATATATAATTTTAATTTAATTTTACTCGTTTTTAGAAACTCAAATCGTAAAAAATTTTAACTTCAATTTTCAATTATTTTGATAAGTAAAAAGAAAATGTGAAAAGAATATATGCTTTTCTACTGATATACAAAAGGAAAAAAAAAATCAAAACGAAATTACAAACAATAATTTTCTTCGTAAACGCATAAGAAGTAGATGAGGGGCGTGGAAGGGGGGAGACATAAAAATCTATTTGCTCGTTGCACACCGTTCGTTCAAGCGTTAAATGGAAATTCCAATAGCATTTCACAGCCTTTCTTTCTTTGGTTTCTCATAAATCGATTTCGCGGCACTGTCACGTTTTTCAAACATTTTGATAGTGCGGTATTTCAGTCGTGTTTGCGAATATTATATACTGCAGAGTCTACCCACAATAACAAATTACCGTAGCAGGTTCGCGCATCGATGGCAATAAATCCTTCTCGCACGGCTTTTCTTCCTATATAGTTCTGTATGCATTTATATATATATGTTTATAACTGTAATAGCCAACAACTGAACTATTTCACTAGCTATTCTCTCTTACTCTTCTTTAAATTTCCATTTCAATTTCTTTTCAAAAAAAATTTGAAAATTTTGAAGAAACAAAAAGGAATTATTTTTATGAAAAATCGTAACTCGATTTCTGCGATACATAGAGAGACAAAGACTTAAAGCTCATTCCCTACTACAACGTAGATGATTTCCTGACTACAAAAATTATTGAGTTTTTAAGAAATAAATTTTTTATGAATTTTTTACCAAACTTTGATGGACCTGCTACTACTTAAAAGTTGAAATAAAATTTCCTATTATTCAGGATTATATTAGGCTCATTCCCTACTACAACGTAGATAATTTTCTGACTACGAAAATTATTAAATTTAGAAAAACTAAATTTTTTTTGAATTTTTGACAAAATTTTGATTGTCTGATGGCGTACGGGTGGACCTGCTACTACTTAAAAGTTGAAATAAAATTTTCTATTATTCAGGATTATATTAGGCTCATTCCCTACTACAACGTAGATAATTTCCTGACTACGAAAATTATTAAATTTAGAAAAACTAAATTTTTTTTGAATTTTTGACCAAATTTTGATTGTCTGATGGCGTACGGGTGGACCTGCTACTACTTAAAAGTTGAAATAAAATTTTCTATTATTCAGGATTATCTTAGGCTCATTCCCTTCTACAACGTAGATAATTTCCTGACTACAAATATTATTAAATTTGGAAGAAATAAATTTTTTTTGAATTTTTGACCAAATTTTGATTGTCTGATGGCGTACGGGTGGACCTGCTACTACTTAAAAGTTGAAATAAAATTTCCTATTGTTCAGGATTATCTTAGCCTCATTCCCTTCTACAACGTAGATAATTTCCTGACTACAAATATAATTAAATATGGAAGAAATAAATTTTTTTTGAATTTTTGACCAAATTTTGATTGTCTGATGGCGTTCGGGTGATGGTGCTACTACTTAAAAATTGAAATAAAATTTCCTATTATTTAGGATTATATTAGTCTCATTCCCTACTACAACGTAGATAATTTTCTGACTACGAAAATTATTAAATTTAGAAAAACTAAATTTTTTTTGAATTTTTGACCAAATTTTGATTGTCTGATGGCGTACGGGTGGACCTGCTACTACTTAAAAGTGGAAATAAAATTTCCTATTATTCAGGATTATATTAGGCTCATTCCCTACTACAACGTAGATAATTTCCTGACTACGAAAATTATTAAATTTAGAAAAACTAAATTTTTTTTGAATTTTTGACCAAATTTTGATAGTCTGATGGCGTTCGGGTGATGGTGCTACTACTTAAAAGTTGAAATAAAATTTCCTATTATTCAGGATTATATTAGGCTCAATCCCTACTACAACGTAGATAATTTCCTGACTACAAATATAATTAAATATGGAAGAAATAAATTTTTTTTGAATTTTTGACCAAATTTTGATTGTCTGATGGCGTTCGGGTGATGGTGCTACTACTTAAAAATTGAAATAAAATTTCCTATTATTTAGGATTATATTAGTCTCATTCCCTACTACAACGTAGATAATTTTCTGACTACGAAAATTATTAAATTTAGAAAAACTAAATTTTTTTTGAATTTTTGACCAAATTTTGATTGTCTGATGGCGTACGGGTGGACCTGCTACTACTTAAAAGTGGAAATAAAATTTCCTATTATTCAGGATTATATTAGGCTCATTCCCTACTACAACGTAGATAATTTCCTGACTACGAAAATTATTAAATTTAGAAAAACTAAATTTTTTTTGAATTTTTGACCAAATTTTGATAGTCTGATGGCGTTCGGGTGATGGTGCTACTACTTAAAAGTTGAAATAAAATTTCCTATTATTCAGGATTATATTAGGCTCAATCCCTACTACAACGTAGATAATTTCCTGACTACAAATATAATTAAATATGGAAGAAATAAATTTTTTTTGAATTTTTGACCAAATTTTGATTGTCTGATGGCGTTCGGGTGATGGTGCTACTACTTAAAAATTGAAATAAAATTTCCTATTATTTAGGATTATATTAGTCTCATTCCCTACTACAACGTAGATAATTTTCTGACTACGAAAATTATTAAATTTAGAAAAACTAAATTTTTTTTGAATTTTTGACCAAATTTTGATTGTCTGATGGCGTACGGGTGGACCTGCTACTACTTAAAAGTGGAAATAAAATTTCCTATTATTCAGGATTATATTAGGCTCATTCCCTACTACAACGTAGATAATTTCCTGACTACGAAAATTATTAAATTTAGAAAAACTAAATTTTTTTTGAATTTTTGACCAAATTTTGATAGTCTGATGGCGTTCGGGTGATGGTGCTACTACTTAAAAATTGAAATAAAATTTCCTATTATTCAGGATTATATTAGGCTTATTCCCTACTACAACGTAGATAATTTCCTGACTACGAAAATTATTAAATTTAGAAAAACTAAATTTTTTTTGAATTTTTGACCAAATTTTGATTGTCTGATGGCGTACGGGTGGACCTGCTACTACTTAAAAGTTTAAATAAAATTTCCTATTATTCAGGATTATCTTAGGCTAATTCCCTTCTACAACGTAGATAATTTCCTGACTACAAATATTATTAAATTTGGAAGAAATAAATTTTTTTTGAATTTTTGACCAAATTTTGATTGTCTGATGGCGTTCGGGTGATGGTGCTACTACTTAAAAATTGAAATAAAATTTCCTATTATTCAGGATTATATTAGGCTCATTCCCTACTACAACGTAGATAATTTCCTGACTACGAAAATTATTAAATTTAGAAATACTAAATTTTTTTTGAATTTTTGACCAAATTTTGATTGTCTGATGGCGTACGGGTGGACCTGCTACTACTTAAAAGTTGATATAAAATTTCCTACTATTCAGGTTCATTTTAGGCTTATTCCCTACTACAACGAAAATACTTTCCTGACTACGAAAATTATTAAATTTAGAAAAACTAAATTTTTTTTGAATCTTTGACCAAATTTTGATTGTCTGATGGCGTACGGGTAGACCTGCTACTACTTAAAAGTTGATACAAAAATTTTCTACTATTCAGGTTCATTTTAGGCTTATTCCGTTCTACAACGTAGATCATTTCCTGACTACAAATATTATTAAATTTGGAAGAAATAAATTTTTCTTGAATTTTTGACCAAATTTTGATTGTCTGATGGCGTTCGGGTGATGGTGCTACTACTTAAAAGTTGAAATAAAATTTCCTATTATTCAGGATTATCTTAGGCTCATTCCCTTCTACAACGTAGATAATTTTCTGACTACGAAAATTATTAAATTTAAAAAAACTAAATTTTTTTTGAATTTTTGACCAAATTTTGATTGTCTGATGGCGTACGGGTGGACCTGCTACTACTTAAAAGTGGAAATAAAATTTCCTATTATTCAGGATTATATTAGGCTCATTCCCTACTACAACGTAGATAATTTCCTGACTACGAAAATTATTAAATTTAGAAAAACTAAATTTTTTTTGAATTTTTGACCAAATTTTGATTGTCTGATGGCGTACGGGTGGACCTGCTACTACTTAAAAGTTTAAATAAAATTTCCTATTATTCAGGATTATATTAGGCTCATTCCCTACTACAACGTAGATAATTTCCTGACTACGAAAATTATTAAATTTAGAAAAACTAAATTTTTTTTGAATTTTTGACCAAATTTTGATTGTCTGATGGCGTTCGGGTGATGGTGCTACTACTTAAAAGTTGAAATAAAATTTCCTATTATTCAGGATTATATTAGGCTCATTCCCTACTACAACGTAGATAATTTCCTGACTACGAAAATTATTAAATTTAGAAAAACTAAATTTTTTTTGAATTTTTGACCAAATTTTGATTGTCTGATGGCGTACGGGTGGACCTACTACTACTTAAAAGTTGAAATAAAATTTCCTATTATTCAGGATTATCTTAGGCTCATTCCCTTCTACAACGTAGATAATTTCCTGACTACAAATATTATTAAATTTGGAAGAAATAAATTTTTTTTGAATTTTTGACCAAATTTTGATTGTCTGATGGCGTTCGGGTGATGGTGCTACTACTTAAAAATTGAAATAAAATTTTCTATTATTCAGGATTATATTAGGCTCATTCCCTACTACAACGTAGATAATTTCCTGACTATGAAAATTATTAAATTTAGAAAAACTAAATTTTTTTTGAATTTTTGACCAAATTTTGATTGTCTGATGGCGTACGGGTGGACCTGCTACTACTTAAAAGTTGAAATAAAATTTCCTATTATTCAGGATTATAATAGGCTCATTCCCTACTACAACGTAGATAATTTCCTGACTACGAAAATTATTAAATTTAGAAAAACTAAATTTTTTTTGAATTTTTGACCAAATTTTGATTGTCTGATGGCGTACGGGTGGACCTGCTACTACTTAAAAGTTTAAATAAAATTTCCTATTATTCAGGATTATCTTAGGCTCATTCCCTTCTACAACGTAGATAATTTCCTGACTACGAAAATTATTAAATTTAGAAAAACTAAATTTTTTTTGAATTTTTGACCAAATTTTGATTGTCTGATGGCGTACGGGTGGACCTGCTACTACTTAAAAGTTTAAATAAAATTTCCTATTATTCAGGATTATATTAGGCTCATTCCCTACTACAACGTAGATAATTTCCTGACTACGAAAATTATTAAATTTAGAAAAACTAAATTTTTTTTGAATTTTTGACCAAATTTTGATTGTCTGATGGCGTTCGGGTGATGGTGCTACTACTTAAAAGTTGAAATAAAATTTCCTATTATTCAGGATTATATTAGGCTCATTCCCTACTACAACGTAGATAATTTCCTGACTACGAAAATTATTAAATTTAGAAAAACTAAATTTTTTTTGAATTTTTGACCAAATTTTGATTGTCTGATGGCGTACGGGTGGACCTGCTACTACTTAAAAGTTGAAATAAAATTTCCTATTATTCAGGATTATCTTAGGCTCATTCCCTTCTACAACGTAGATAATTTCCTGACTACAAATATTATTAAATTTGGAAGAAATAAATTTTTTTTGAATTTTTGACCAAATTTTGATTGTCTGATGGCGTTCGGGTGATGGTGCTACTACTTAAAAATTGAAATAAAATTTTCTATTATTCAGGATTATATTAGGCTCATTCCCTACTACAACGTAGATAATTTCCTGACTACGAAAATTATTAAATTTAGAAAAACTAAATTTTTTTTGAATTTTTGACCAAATTTTGATTGTCTGATGGCGTACGGGTGGACCTGCTACTACTTAAAAGTCGAAATAAAATTTCCTATTATTCAGGATTATATTAGGCTCATTCCCTACTACAACGTAGATAATTTCCTGACTACGAAAATTATTAAATTTAGAAAAACTAAATTTTTTTTGAATTTTTGACCAAATTTTGATTGTCTGATGGCGTACGGGTGGAACTGCTACTACTTAAAAGTTTAAATAAAATTTCCTATTATTCAGGATTATCTCAGGCTTATTCCCTACTATAACGTAGATTATTTCCTGACTACGAAAATTATTGAATTTAGAAGAAATAAATTTTTTATGAATTTTTGACTAAATTTTGATTATCTGATGGTGTACGGGTTAATTAAATATTTCTATTCAATAAATAATTAAATAAATAAAATTATGAATCATTAAAATTCAAGAAACAAAAATCAGAATAGATTTTTCAACATTAACTTTTGCGTGAGCTCATAAAAAAGAGATCAGCAATGCTGATATTATTAATGCCCGTGTCATCACAACTAATACCAAAGAAACTAATTCAATAAAGACTAACTAAAGCTATATACACATGTCACTCTTATAAAAAAAAATAAGGGGGAGGAAAGAGATCCTTCTATGAGCTGCTGGCACCCAGTTCCTTTATCTTTCATTACAGGGCCAGAGGGGTGGAATTTTGTGACATTTTTCTTTACGTTCAAAGTGAATAGAATAGAATCTTAAACAAGTTTCTCTATTATCTCTTTTGAAGGGAGAACAAAAAAAAAATTAGACCTTAAAAGACAAGTGGGATTTTTTACGGATTATATTTTTTTTTCTTGACTACTTCCATCGCATACATATTGATAATTAAATTCATAAAGATTAAAAGCTTATGAAAGCGTCAAAGGAAGTTAATAATATTTTATGATGACATTTCATGAAAAATTATATATGTAGGAGGAAGAAATTACCTACTTTAGAGTATATACTTAAAAATTTATCCCAGCGAAGAATAATTGTTAAATCTTATGTGAAATATGGAAAATGATAGAATAATTAGTGGAAAATGTAAATAATGTAAAAAATTTCATAAATATAATAAAGGAAAATTGGTCTACTTTCCAGAATGAATATTTTGTGAAGCGATTATTAACAATTAACTAATGTATGCAACAGTTAATTTAAAAGAAATTTTTTCAATTATGTAAAAAATTCAATTATAGTTAAAACAATAAACATCGATTTTTCTGTATAGGAAGTAAAATAATTAATATTTTTTAAATACAAATAACTCATATAGTAGATAAAAATAAAAATATTAATATTAAAATTTTCTATTTATAATTTTCACAATTAAATTTTGTAATACGATATGATTAACTATGCAGAAATAAATTATGTAATTTCTGTAAAATGATTTTAGAGAAAATTTATATAGAGAGAAATTAAACTCTTTTAGAAAATATATTTGGAAGTACAAATTATTAAATAATTTCCTACTTATTTTTAACAAATAAAATAATTTTACCTCTTAGTATTTCATTATTTTATGCAAAGGCGTAAATTTCTTGAAACTAAATTTGTAAACGAGAAGAATAAAATTTTTATCGATGTTTATCGTTCTAATCTAAAAATGAATTTACTGTAAATAAAAAAAAAGTCTTCACCTTATTTACAAAACAATTTTGTAAATTTGAGCTTATATTTTTTTTTCATTAAAATTAATAATCTATTTTCCTTTCTTTTTTTATATGAAAAAAGCCACAAATCGAAAATATCATTTCCCAAGTATCAACATTTGAATTATTATTGAATATTTATATATTTTAACTCACCAATTCCAAAAATTATTGCATAAAATCGAAAAACTTACAGTTAAATTTCCATCCTTGAAGAATCGCACCTCAGATAAATTTTAATATTCAAGTCGTTTGTTCCCGGGGATGAGAATAATGTGAAAAACTCCAAAATAGCCATTCAATGTAAGAAGAGAGAAAAATGACTTGGATTTTTTGTTTGGTTTTTCGAAACATAATAGAGGCCATCAATGGTAGAATCTGGAAAATAAATAATACAATTATCAAATTATGCAAAAATCATCGCCAAATTACGAGAAAAAATCAAAACATACAGAACAGAAGTAAAAAAAAAATCTGACAAGAAACATAACCTATAATCTAAATCGTAAAGGAATGTGAAGTCGTACGTCTGCAGAAACAATCAAGATGGGGATTTTTATGAAAATACTCACCATTGTTGGAAAAATAGGCCCAAAAATAACAAATGATTCAACAAAAATACAAAATCAAATAACTATTGTCCAAGAGCAGTGAAAATGTAAATACTCTGATTGGCGCAATGTATAAATGGCGCGAATCGCTCTTTACACTTAACTGCCACCTAGCGTCCGTTTATGGAACTAACAATACAGTTGCCTACAATACCGACATTGATTCGCATTCCTATTGGTGTTTGAAATAAGCGCGGAAATTTAAATTACATATAATGAAGAGAATGAAAAGAAAATAAATTTTCTTAATTTTATTACTTAATTTATTTTCGTAATTATTGTTTTTTTAATTTTTTCCTACATTCGTAGATATTACTTTGTATTTTAATTATTGTATTTAAATATCATTCGTAATAATGTAATGAAATATTTAATTATTCCTGTTAAAAATAATTAATTATAAAGAATTGAAAAATATTAAATAACTATTTATTCATATCTAGCAAGTTTTATGTTAATTAGACTCATAATTAATTTTTATTCATTTCTTTTAAAGCCAACGACCACTATGAGTGTGAATTAATAAAGAAAATAAAAATTTTCCGATGTTTATCATTCTAACCTAAAATTTTTTTTTTATTCATCCGTATTTATTCCTCATCAAATTAAAAGGTACTTTTGTCACAAAAAATTATTTCATACTTACAATTTTAATTGAATTTCCTTCCACGGAAACCTCGATCCTCATGACGCGAATTTTTTGTTGCTGGCATCTGAAATTTCGCAGCGAAATTCTGGCCATCAAATGAGGGGATCTGAAAAATAAATGCCAGTTTTCAATTATTATGCATCATTGACAAATTGGGAAAAGAAATAAATACATTTTGATCAGATATTAAGTAACATTTGACAACGAACATAACCTATAATGTTAGTCATAAAGGAATGTGAAATCTCATGACTATAGAAACCATCTGCATGGGAATTTTCTGCAAATACTTACTATTTATGGAAAAATACTGCCAAAAATAACAAGCAACGCCATCACTGAATAATTTGTTCAAAGAAATGTGAGAAAAAAGAAACTTTACTTGACTATAGACGGACAATAATTGCGAAGTAGATTCTACACATCTGACAACTAGCGGCCGTTTATGGAACTAAGAATCTACCAACTCAGATGCCGCCTTCCTATTGGTGTTTCAAATTAGCGCGGAAATTTGAATATTGCAAATACTAATGTAAACTTGAAACGTAACTTTTAATAAATAATAAATAATTAGAAACAAATTTTAAATAATTCTAAACAATTATAAGAAGGCAAACTTAATTTCTTAATGTAATTATTTAATTGCAATCTTTTAATTATTATTTATTTTTTTAATTTTCTAGTTGTTTTTGTACAAATGGGGCCGTTCAAAAAATACGTAAAGCTTTTTTTTTTGGGGGGGGGTCAAGCTATTTGTTATACAGAAAAAATGGCGCTAATGTATACAACATTGCGTTAAATAGGGGGTGGGGGGGTGTCCAAATTTTCGAAAAATAGGGTTTGGAACGGCCCCAATTTAATGTATTGATTTTACTGATTATTTATTAATATTTAATAGATTTATATAAAAATGTAGAGAATTATAACCGAAAAATGTGTTTATTTGTAAATTATAAGAAATAAAAGATGGTTTTTAACTTTATTAACTTTACACGGAAAAAGTGTGTAAATGAGACTATATTTTCACTAAATAATCATCTAAACTATAAGATTACTTACCCGTTTTCCGATTACATTGGAATAAGTATTATTGTCACAAATAATCAGCGATCATTTATAATGTTTGTAATGTTTACGAAGAAGAACAAACTGACGCCATCATCGTTAATGTTGTCCATGAACTAACAATCTAGTGAGTGAACTCAACTTACGATAAAGCAGAAAAATGTAGGTAAGGCAGGAATTGCAGAAGAGAAATAGGTCGGTACTGCAGAAAATATTTAAGATAGTTCCATAAACAACCGATAGTTGTCCGATATTTTTATTGTTGTCAATTGTCAATTGTTGTTTAGGTAAGTAAATTTATTTTCAACAATTAATTTTTATTTACTAACCATTTATTGTCTAATTTTATAAATTCGCATCCTATTCTCACCCTTTTTGCCCTAAAAATATAAACAAAATATGATTTTTAATTTAAAGTTTACAAACTACTTGGATTTTGTAGGACCGGCAAAAAGTTTGGTTATGTTTCTATTTTATTCTAAAATCTTGTTTATTGATTGAAACGATTGAAAGCATTGAAAAACCATTATAAAAATATTATTTATCATTGACAACTTTCTTTTAATTCGTTTACCTTACAAAAATAATTCATTATTCGTTCATATAATATTTTCTCTCTTTAACAGGAAACGTAAATAAATTTTAAAAAGAATGAGTTCTTCAAAGATTCAAAAATTGGATAATGGCCAAACAAATAATCAGAAAGTAACAAATTCCGAGAAGAATAAACAAAAAAGAAAAGTAAAATCAACGAAATTAAACGAAGAATTGGAAAATGAAGTTGTCAATGATAATAATTTATCGCTTGAATCACAAATTTCATCATCGTCAAATGCAATTGCCGAGTCAATTTTACATCTTGAACGTGAACTCTCGGAAAAATTAAGTCAAATTAAATTCAAAGCACCCGTTGATTATATTTATAATCCAATTGAATACGCATACGATGTTCATGCTAATTACGTAAATTCCTATTGTCAAGGAAGAAAAAAAATTCTATACCTCGGAATTAATCCCGGACCATGGGGTATGTCTCAAAATGGTGTTCCTTTCGGTGAAATTTCAATGGTTAAAGATTGGTTGAAATTATCGGGAAAAATTGAAAAACCACCACGTGAACATCCGGAGAGAATAATCAGTGGTTTCAATTGCACTCGAAAAGAAGTCAGTGGCTTGAGATTTTGGGGATTTTTCCGTGAACTCTGCAAAACGACTGATATTTTTTTTCGTCATAGTTATGTTCATAATTATTGTCCTTTGGCATTTATGAATTCGAAAGCGAAGAATATTACGCCTGCCGATTTAAAGGCAGGTGTTTTAAATAAACTATTTTCATTTACAAAACACTGAAATAAAATTTATTTGATTCAAATAACCGATTAATGGACTATTATCAATTAAATATTTAATTGAATCAAATAATATTTATTGAAGTCAAGTAAATGGTTTTTTTTATTTATTTGCTTCAAATACTGATATTAATGGTTCAAATACCATTTAATTGACTCTAATAAATATTTGATTCAAGTATAAATATTTAATTGATAATTAATCGGTTATTTGACTCAAATACATTTTTTTCACTGAAATGAAATTGTTAAATTGTTAACTTTTATTTACATTTAGTAATTAATTTTCTGTTTGCAGGCTGATGAAAAGAAGGAACTCCTTTTAATCTGTGACGAAGTTCTGAAGAAGATTATCAAAGTGCTAAACGTTGAAATTGTCGTTGGAATTGGAAGATTCGCCGAGGAAAGAGTGAAGGATATTTTAAGGGACGAAGTTAATATAAACGTTATTTATATGCCACATCCTAGTCCAAGAGCAGTGAACAACGAGAATTGGCCCGAAAAGGCTAAAATGACACTGGAGAGGAACAAATTATTGGAATATTATTCACAGTAAATCACCGACTGTTTGGATTTTTAAAAAAAGGTTTTCTATTTATTTTTATTTTTATATTTCTATCTTAATTAGAAACTTAAAAAGTATATTTTTTTAAATAATGGAGTGGATGGATTTTGCATTAGAAAGGGCAAAAGAATCCTTTAAAGCAGGCGAAGTTCCTGTCGGTTGTCTTTTTATTTACGAAAACAAAATAATTGCAACTGGTAACAATACTGTTAATGAAACTCGCAATGCAACAAGACACGCCGAATTGAATTGTATTGACCAAGTTTTAAAATTCTCCGATGAAAAACACTTGGATTATAAATCTGTTTTTCAAAATATTGACGTTGTAGTTACAGTTGAACCATGCATAATGTGCGCTGCCGCTTTATACGAACTTAAAGTTCGAAGTATTATTTTTGGTTGTGCTAATGATAGATTTGGTGGTTGTGATAGTGTTTTTAATGTCGAAACGATTTACGGTTCAAAAATAAAAGTTGTTGGTAACGTTAAAGGCGACGAGGCTATGCAACTATTAAAAGACTTTTATAAAGGGGAAAATCCAAATGCACCTGAATCGAAGGTTAAGAAAAGTAAAAAAAACAGTGTTAGAGTAAAACATGTTTAATTAAACAATTTACAATTTTTCATATTAAATTAAAGAACTATAAAATTTTTATTTAATTGCTATTTAATAACTAAAGGAATACTCCTAATTTAATACTGTACCCTTTTTCGATATTAGAAAAAAGAATAAATCTTTTTGATGGAATTTTCTCTCTAGATGGCACAAATCTTTTTCCTGAGTCTATTTTTTTTTAGTTTCGTTTATTTTCAGTTTAGTTACACCAGGTGGGATCGATTTCACACTTTCCTTGATACCATCTTATTAGGAGTTGATTTTTCAGTGAGTAGTCTTTCAAAACCATGTTCTCCGTCTAATTAATCAATTTTTATTAAATTAACAGAATTCGAAAAATTGAGTCTAATGGAAGAAAAAAATTATCAGGAATACTTACAATTGGCGGTGGGAATATTCTCCTGTAATCCATTTTATTATGATGCTCCAAAAAGCTTTGAGACAAAACTCTTCTCCAATCGTCCGTGTAACATTTTCTGCAAATTTGACACTCAATTCGAAAACAATCGTTACAATTGTTACAGATTTCTGGCAGAACGACTAGATTTTTATCGGCAACTTCCATTTCGATTTCGGCTTTTTCTCTGCAATTTGAAAAAATTATATTTATTATATTTCTATAATATTTATTGAAAAAAATAATTTCAATATTTACTTTATTTGCAGTGTATCGCTCCTCGTTCTTCGAGCAACGCCAATCAGTGCAAAGAGATTGAACAAAACCTGTTCGTAGAGTAATTGATTTGGTGGGAAATGTGCTGAAGAAAGATTCGGCGACATATTCGCTTCCATAATGAAAACATTCAAATCTTCATCGAGAGTAAAATCGAATCGCATCAATTCGAAAAAATTTCTACCATCACCAAAACGTTTAGTTGCTTCACGAATCTTCATTTCCTTTTTCAACGCTATTTCTCTAATCGCATCAAAAGCACTGTCCCACATTTTCTGTGGATCCTTTCCCTTCGCCCTTAAATACGCATCAAACGAGTCCTTCATCGAAAATCCTAAATTTTTGTAATAATTCCTCAATGACGGCACATTCCAAATTGGTAAATAATCATCGCCAACGACATATTTATCAATAATCTTCGGATCGAATGGATAATATTCAATGGGACAAAATCGAAATAAAACATCACCTTTGTATCCGTAAATTCGAAGAGGATCAATTGATGTTATTACCGTGTAGATACCAATGTCAAATTTATAACCGTCGACAAGAAATGGTTTATCGATGAATTCCTGAACAAATGATCCCTCTGCCGTTAAATTTAGTTCGTCGATTTTTTTCATTTCTATTCCACGATGATCGTTGGATTTTTGAACGTAGGTTTTCTCCGGATTTTTCTCAATGTGAGCGAGAAGATCTTCACGATTGTCGGGCATTTTAAATGAAACGGGAATAAATTTTCCCTCGGTTGTTGAAAGATCGACTTTATTCGTGATATATCCACATCCTGGAAAATGATTAACTCTTTGATGTGGTTTTAAATTTGTCAAATTTGCCCTTAATGCACTAAATGGATAATCGTGCGCCCATAATAAATCCCAATTTGAAGTTTCTTGTTGCTGAAAACCCAGTCGATCCAAAACGAGGAAAACATGTTTCAAATATCCAATATCTGGAAAATGGTTTTAAAAATTATTTTTTAATTCAAAGAAGAGTATAATAGTAATTACTTACCACTATTGGGAAATTTTGTATGTATTCGAAATGTCGGTCGTTCTTCCTCGAGGAATATTTCCTGAACATGTGGTTCACAAAAATAATTATGATAATTGTGAACTAGAAAATACACTCCGGATAATATAATTGGTGCTAGGAAAACGTAAAGAATTGTTCGAAATAACTTGTTCGTTGTTGTGTTAATTATTTGTTCATTAGTAGAGGAACATTTCTGAAAAAATTTTTTCAAATTTACGAATTTAAGACAAACTTAACTTGTTTTGTTTAAAGAAAACTAAAATAACTTGAATAATTATTTACCCTTTTACTGGTAGATTTTGCTTGAATATTATTCTCCTTTGCCATATTTTTTAGAGACTATTTTTTAATTTTTTATACTGAAAAAAAGTGTCTGTCGTCTGATGGAGCGTCACCGAAAAAAGTACCGTTGCATCTTATCCCCGCCACTTTTCTCACGATCCACGTGGGATAACATTTACTTTCCGTCACATAAAAAACCGGTTTCTTCCCTTAAGAATTTTTTTATTCAATCCAAAGTTATTTTTTTAAAAATCCAGTTATTGTAAAACTATATCAAAAAAGGAAATGAAATTGAAAGAAATGAAAGAAAGAAAAGTATTTTTCTGTAATTATTTTTATTACTTATGTAAATTTACAGTTTTCGTAATAAAATATTTTCTTCGCATTGAATTACATATTATAATAACGTGGAGAAAAAAAGTTACACTAACTTAGAATTTATAGAAATTTTTTGTAACTGATGTAAAAATGTTTATAATTTTTTTTTTTTTCTCTTTCTAAAATCTTTTTTTCCTCATATAATCTTTTTGATTGAAATTAAGTAACGAAAAAATACTCTTATTTTGCTTTCAATTAATTTTTTATAGAAGACACAAAAAAACATCAGTCAAAGTATTCGTAAAGACAAAATATTAAATATTTTAGTGTCAAAAATATACTTAAATATTTATATATAAAAATGTAAAAACAAAAAAAACTTAGTTTTTCTTTCTCTTAAAAAATACTTGCGCATTATCTCACGCTTTTCTATTCACGAATAATAAATTGTACTCGGCGGTCGGTGAAAATGATAAAGTCTTTTTTAGAAAAACAGAGTAAATTTTGTTTACTCAAAATATCGAGATAAATCTTGGAAGAATAAGATTGAAATTCATATCGAAAAGAAATGTTCTATTTTAAACATTGATCGGACTAATAAAATCTAATAAGCTGGAAAAAAAAATTATTCACTCGAGTTTCACATTAATATTTAAAAATTTAAATATTCTACATTTCTAATCGCCAAGATTTAACAACTGTTATTGTTTTTCTTTATGAAAATAATATTATCACTGATTTACATTTTAATATTACGATTTATAATAATAGTTATTTCTCTTGAGGTGAAACGGAGAATTTGTACAGATCATAGCGATAATAAATTTATTCTCTATGTGTCGCTTTTCCATAATTTTATAGTTTTATCATTTTCTAAAGCCGCTGATGCAATAATATTATCTGTTGGATGACATGTTGTGCAGAGAACGACGTCTGAAATTTTAAAGAGTAGATAATTAGACAAATTTAATTATTCCTTATTTTATTATTATAATAAAATAGAATATAAATTCTTTTACAGGGTTGCTCGTATTTTAATAAAAATCCCTGACTTTTGCCTGATTTCCCTAATCTGTGACAACCCTGTTTTAACTATTGAGAAATTCTTTAAAAGCGTGTCAGTGCAATTATAATTATAACTAATGCAAATTACCTGTATGGCCTTGTAATTTTTGGACAATTTCTTTTGTCTGAAGATTCCAAATATATACCATATTATCTTCAGAACCGGAAACAATCCACTGAAAATTATAAATAGTTAATATTGCGAAAGAATTCGAATTCGAAAGAAAAAAAAAACAGTAAAGAAGTCTATTATTAAAAGGCTTCTCTACTTATATTCAAATATCACTTATAAAAAAGTAATTTCTCCATTGAATTGAGATTAAAATTTCCTTTTCCGATTTACAATAAATTATAAAAATTATATTCACCTTTCCTCCAGTGACGGAAAAATTGGCAAATATGCAATACTTTTCATTACGATGACCCGTGTAGGTTTTCAGACATTTTCCTTTACTGTAATCCCATAATTTTAAGGTATTGTCTAGAGTTGCTGCTAGAATGTACTTTCCATTAGGTGAAAATTTGACAAATGACACTGGGGGATTATCGTCATCTATTAAAGTTTTTAAACATTGTCCTGATGCTGTATCCCATATTCGACTGGAATGGAAAATTATCGAAATATTATCTTTTTATTAACTATTTTTTAATTTTCTTAAAGTATACACATACCATAAACCATCGTAACTGCTGGATACAATAAGGGAACCGTCTCTATTAAAATGCACCGCACTAACAGGATCTGAATGTGCCGGTAGGGTTTTTAAACATTTTCCAGTTCTCACGTCCCATATTCTGACGCTTTCGTCAAACTAAAATAATAAATTTTGTTTTATTTTCTTATTGTAATTAAAGTCAGGGTGGTCACAAGTTTCAGTTTATCAATTTCCCTACAAATTTACTGACATTAAAATTATTTTCCCTGACAACATTTTTTTACAGAAAAATATGAAAGTTTACGGAAAATGAGTAAAAAAATTTATGAAATTTAATAATTCACCCTGAAAGTGTTATAATTGTCTAGAGTACCAAATAAATAATCTTACCGAACCGGAAACGATTAAATTTGACTGTGGATTGAAATTACAACAGAAGACATAATTTGTGTGTCCTTTTAATGTCTTCAGGCATTTTCCCTAAAAAAAAAATACCATAGACTCAATTTTTATTTATTTAAATTTTGTTAGTTATTTAAAATATTTGTTTATGCTTATTTACTTACGGAACTCAATTCCCATATTCTCAGTGTTTTGTCATCAGACGCAGATACTAAAAGTCTACTATCGCTGGACCAGGCAACGTCAGATATTCCAAGTTTATGACCCGATATAGTCTTCTCAAATTTACCATCATAAGAACCCCAGATTTTGATTAATTTATCTGCCGCTATTGAAGAAGAATTGATTAGAAAAATAAACAAAAATTCAAGGCTTATTCTAATTAGTAGCTTTCTAACTTACACGAACTTGCTAGCCATTCACCATTCGGACTAAACTTAACAGAAGATACAGCCTTCATATGGCCAGTCATTGTGTATTTTAGTGTATAATTTGGTTTCTGAAATTAATATCAATGAAGCATTAGACAAAAAGTCGAAAACGGAAAGAAAACATTTTGTTTACAAAACGTATTCTTTCTGTAGTCTTTAAATAACTAACTTCTGAACAAGCGTTTAAGAAATCAAAAAGAATAAAAATTATTTTAATATAAAAATCAAAGAGAGTAGGGACACTTTCTTTAATTAATAACTTTTTAATTGCCTTTGTTCTGAATTTTAGAAAACTTACAACTGTAGAACTGCCTTTTGTTCCACTGCTTGGTGCACTAGATGAATTATTAATAGACGTTTGATGTCCGGGAGTTGGTCCTAACGGCACCATTTTTTATCTTTTTATATATTTTAACGAAAAACCTAATAAAATGTTTAAATCCTCGGAGATCTTGTTGCACACCACACAATTTTCGTTATAATTTTAGGTTATGTTTGGAACCGCAATTGTTTGCCGGAGCGTCCTTTGGCGAAATGTCATAAATTGTTGTACCTATAGATGAGACAATTGTTTAGTTTCGTGTTCATACACCAGGGCGGAGTTGTATTCTTTTTCTCATCACGTGTTTATGTGTTTTTTATCCAATGAGACCGAATGGATTAAATGGATTACAAGTGCGCGGGATTTTTAAGGATTTCGATTCTCCGAATTTTTTATCATTTTTCTCTAGGCGATTTTTAATTAAAATGTGGAAATTAAAATTTAAATAAATTTAGAGTTATTCATGTGTGAAAATAAATTGTGTACCATAAATCTCAACCACAAGTTGCACAAACCTTTTGTCACAGCCAGGCTATTATTTATTATTTTTCTCCTTTTTTCTTCAATTATTTTATCGATTTTATCAATTGTTGATAATTATTTTCTTTTGTTTTTTATTCAATTGTATTTGATCCATATGTTTTCGAATAATATGAATATTTTCCTTTTGTCTTAAAGTCTGACAAATTTTTTCGTCTCACAAGATTTTATTTTTTGCACTTTATCTCGTTATACTTACAAAACTATTTATTCATTCTTTTTGTTAATTTTCAGAGGAATTCACTACATTCTGTCTGACGAAGCAGTAAAGTGCAGGGTGTCTGCATTTTTTTTCCTCAAAACGTCAACACGTCAAAAAAATCGAATTTCTAAAACACGGACATTCTAGAGCAGCGACTCTTCAAAACACTGGATTTCCATTTGCAATTTGCCCGGTCGTATGAAATCTCCCAAAAATCAAATCGATCGAATATCCATTACATCGAATTTCAAAACATCGAATGCTCAATACATCGAATTTTCAAAACATCGAATGCTCAATATATCGAATTTTCAAAACGTCGATTGCTCAACACATCGAATTTTCAAAACTTCGAATGTCCATTAGATCGAATTTTTAAAACATCGAATGTTAAATTGATCGAATTTTTAAAACATCGAATGTTAAATTGATCGAATTTTCAAAACTTCGAATGCACATTACATCGAATTTTTAAAACGTCGAATGCTCATTTCATCGAATTTTCAAATCATCGAATGTTCATTTGATCGAATTTTCAAATCTTCGAATGTTCATTTGATCGAATTTTCAAAACGTCGAATGCTCATTTCATCGAATTTTCAAAACTTCGAATGTTCATTAGATCGAATTTTTAAAACTTCGAATGTTAAATTGATCGAATTTTCAAAACTTCGAATGCTCATTTCATCGAATTTTCAAAACATCGAATGCTCATTACATCGAATTTTTAAATCATCGAATGTTAATTTGATCGAATTTTCAAAACGTCGAATGCTCAGTTCATCGAATTTTTAAAACATCGAATGCTCATTTCATCGAATTTTCAAAACTTCGAATGTTGATTTGATCGAATTTTCAAAACTTCGAATGCTTATTACATCGAATTTTCAAAACTCCGAATGCTTATTACATCGAATATTCAAAACGTCGAATCCTCATTAGATCGAATTTTCAAAACTTCGAATGCTTATTTCATCGAATTTTCAAAACGTCGAATGCTCATTTCATCGAATTTTTAAATCATCGAATGTTAATTTGATCGAATTTTTAAAACGTCGAATGTTAATTTGATCGAATTTTCAAAACGTCGAATGCTCATTTCATCGAATTTTCAAAACTTCGAATGTTGATTTGATCGAATTTTCAAAACTTCGAATGCTTATTACATCGAATTTTCAAAACATCGAATGCTCATTTCATCGAATTTTCAAAACGTCGAATGCTCATTAGATCGAATTTTCAAAACTTCGAATGCTTATTTCATCGAATTTTCAAAACGTCGAATGCTCATTTCATCGAATTTCCAGAACTTCGAATGCTCATTTCATCGAATTTCCAAAACTTCGAATGCTTATTTCATCGAATTTTTAAAACATCGAATGTTAATTAGATCGAATTTTTAAAAAGTAGAATGTTCATGTCATCGAATTTTCAAAACTTCGAATGCTCATTTCATCGAATTTCCAAAACTTCGAATGCTCATTACATCGAATTTTCAAAACTTCGAATTCTCATTAGATCGAATTTTCAAAACTTCGAATGCTCATTTTATCGATTTTTCAAAACATCGAATGCTCATTACATCGAATTTTCAAAACTTCGAATGCTCATTAGATCGAATTTTCAAAACATCGAATGCGTATTTCGTCGAATATTCAAAACGTCGAATGTTAATTTGATCGAATTTTTAAAACTTCGAATGTTAATTTGATCGAATTTTTAAAACGTCGAAAGCTCATTTCATCGAATTTTCAAATCTTCGAATGTTCATTTGATCGAATTTTCAAATCTTCGAATGTTCATTTGATCGAATTTTCAAAACGTCGAATGCTCATTAGATCGAATTTTCAAAACTTCGAATGCTCATTTCATCGAATTTTCAAATCTTCGAATGTTCATTTGTTCGAATTTTCAAAACTTCGAATGCTCATTACATCGAATTTTCAAAACTTCGAATGTTAATTTGATAGAATTTTTAAAACTTCGAATGTTAATTTGATCGAATTTTTAAAACTTCGAATGTTCATTTTATCGAAGAGAATTTAACATCTGAGTTTACTATCTATGTAATATGTTCTTCCTAGGGAATTTTGAAAGTGCGCGAGATTTGAAATCGTTATGGTAAGTGACAATTTTTTTTATTGAGTAAAATTTTTTTGTTTGTTTACTAATTACTTGTCAGTAAATGTTTATTTTTTTGTTATATAAGTATCACTATTATTATGATTATTTTAATTTATATTATAGTTTTTATTATAAGGTAATTAAATTAAATTGTGGTTATCTATTACAATCATAGATGGCTCTAGTAATATGAATATGTGTTTTACAAATTTTTATAAATATTAATTTATTTATAGTATAATTATTAATATTGTTATTCTTACTATTGTGTAATTGTGAATTTATTATGTATATTTAATGTAATATTGATTTATTTAGAAGTCAGTAAGATGATCGTTAAAAAAAAGTAGTGAATATTTCTTATTTGTCTAAATATTTCGCTTCTAAATGAAGAGTTCAAGTTTCTTTTATCTATTTATAATGAATGATTGAATGAATGAATGAATGAATTAATTAATGTGCATAAATTAAAATTATTTTCAAATTAAATAAAATATTGTGTATTGTTATTATTTTGTTATTTCTTTATATAGTGAATATTAAATTGCATTACTCTCTACTTTAAATAAGAAATAGATTCTATATGTAAGTAATACTTAAATTTTTATTGTAAATAAATAACAAGATTCCTACAGAAATCCGAAATTAAAATTCCATACCTTTTCCATGATTTATAGGTCAAACTTTTACGACATTCCAGTGCAATTTTAAATATAATTTCATTACTTTTGGGCTCTTCGAAAATAGTTTACTTATTGAATAGCCTCGACTCTTTGATAAAAAATTTAAAATTATCTAATATTATCAAAAATTCAAATATCCGAATTGCTTAAAATTCAACATTTTTTCCTCTTTTTTTATGGGATTTAGCTTCATTATTTTTGGGCTCTTCGAAAACAGTTTACTTATTAAATAGTCTTGACTTATTATTATTATTATTATTATTATTATTATTATTATTATTATTATTATTATTATAAATTCGAAATAAAGTCACATTTTATATTAAACAAAATTATATTTTTATTTATAATTGTAGAACTACATACATTTTATTTTATAATCGTAAATAAATCTTTGAAACATTAAAAGTTGTTATACTTTTTTTATAAAATTTACATTACTATAAAAGTTTAGTGTGAGTGACTGAAGAAAACGGTGATTTTTAGGAATTTTTTTCAGGGAAATTATTGCATCTAATTTTTTATACAGTTTTGTACATGTATACATATTGTATAAATAGTCAACATTTTGTAATTTTTTCAAAGAAAAATATTCTTTTTTAATTAAGAGTTATTCGCTATATAAAAAAAAATCCAGTTTTCCCACTGCGCTGCAGTGATTGCGGCCTTCTCAGTAACCTAAATAAAAAAAACCAAAAAGATTATTAAACTAGAAGATATTTGCCGTACAATGACTCTCGGATGTCAAAAAATATTGAATTGCAACAAAATGGTGGAGTTTTGAAAAAGCTTTTCATTTTCGCCAAAAAAGTCCGATGGTTTTTGGCATTCCAAAATTTTATTTTTCATCCAATCAAAAAAGTTGGAGCCTCATTGTACGGCAAATATCTTCTAGTTTAATAATCTTTTTGGTTTTTTTTATTTAGGTTACTGAGAAGGCCGCAATCACTGCAGCGCAGTGGGAAAACTGGATTTTTTTTTATATAGCGAATAACTCTTAATTAAAAAAGAATATTTTTCTTTGAAAAAATTACAAAATGTTGACTATTTATACAATATGTATACATGTACAAAACTGTATAAAAAATTAGATGCAATAATTTCCCTGAAAAAAATTCCTAAAAATCACCGTTTTCTTCAGTCACTCACACTAAACTTTTATAGTAATGTAAATTTTATAAAAAAAGTATAACAACTTTTAATGTTTCAAAGATTTATTTACGATTATAAAATAAAATGTATGTAGTTCTACAATTATAAATAAAAATATAATTTTGTTTAATATAAAATGTGACTTTATTTCGAATTTATAATAATAATAATAATAATAATAATAATAATAATAATAAGTCAAGACTATTTAATAAGTAAACTGTTTTCGAAGAGCCCAAAAATAATGAAGCTAAATCCCATAAAAAAAGAGGAAAAAATGTTGAATTTTAAGCAATTCGGATATTTGAATTTTTGATAATATTAGATAATTTTAAATTTTTTATCAAAGAGTCGAGGCTATTCAATAAGTAAACTATTTTCGAAGAGCCCAAAAGTAATGAAATTATATTTAAAATTGCACTGGAATGTCGTAAAAGTTTGACCTATAAATCATGGAAAAGGTATGGAATTTTAATTTCGGATTTCTGTAGGAATCTTGTTATTTATTTACAATAAAAATTTAAGTATTACTTACATATAGAATCTATTTCTTATTTAAAGTAGAGAGTAATGCAATTTAATATTCACTATATAAAGAAATAACAAAATAATAACAATACACAATATTTTATTTAATTTGAAAATAATTTTAATTTATGCACATTAATTAATTCATTCATTCATTCATTCAATCATTCATTATAAATAGATAAAAGAAACTTGAACTCTTCATTTAGAAGCGAAATATTTAGACAAATAAGAAATATTCACTACTTTTTTTTAACGATCATCTTACTGACTTCTAAATAAATCAATATTACATTAAATATACATAATAAATTCACAATTACACAATAGTAAGAATAACAATATTAATAATTATACTATAAATAAATTAATATTTATAAAAATTTGTAAAACACATATTCATATTACTAGAGCCATCTATGATTGTAATAGATAACCACAATTTAATTTAATTACCTTATAATAAAAACTATAATATAAATTAAAATAATCATAATAATAGTGATACTTATATAACAAAAAAATAAACATTTACTGACAAGTAATTAGTAAACAAACAAAAAAATTTTACTCAATAAAAAAAATTGTCACTTACCATAACGATTTCAAATCTCGCGCACTTTCAAAATTCCCTAGGAAGAACATATTACATAGATAGTAAACTCAGATGTTAAATTCTCTTCGATAAAATGAACATTCGAAGTTTTAAAAATTCGATCAAATTAACATTCGAAGTTTTAAAAATTCTATCAAATTAACATTCGAAGTTTTGAAAATTCGATGTAATGAGCATTCGAAGTTTTGAAAATTCGAACAAATGAACATTCGAAGATTTGAAAATTCGATGAAATGAGCATTCGAAGTTTTGAAAATTCGATCTAATGAGCATTCGACGTTTTGAAAATTCGATCAAATGAACATTCGAAGATTTGAAAATTCGATCAAATGAACATTCGAAGATTTGAAAATTCGATGAAATGAGCTTTCGACGTTTTAAAAATTCGATCAAATTAACATTCGAAGTTTTAAAAATTCGATCAAATTAACATTCGACGTTTTGAATATTCGACGAAATACGCATTCGATGTTTTGAAAATTCGATCTAATGAGCATTCGAAGTTTTGAAAATTCGATGTAATGAGCATTCGATGTTTTGAAAAATCGATAAAATGAGCATTCGAAGTTTTGAAAATTCGATCTAATGAGAATTCGAAGTTTTGAAAATTCGATGTAATGAGCATTCGAAGTTTTGGAAATTCGATGAAATGAGCATTCGAAGTTTTGAAAATTCGATGACATGAACATTCTACTTTTTAAAAATTCGATCTAATTAACATTCGATGTTTTAAAAATTCGATGAAATAAGCATTCGAAGTTTTGGAAATTCGATGAAATGAGCATTCGAAGTTCTGGAAATTCGATGAAATGAGCATTCGACGTTTTGAAAATTCGATGAAATAAGCATTCGAAGTTTTGAAAATTCGATCTAATGAGCATTCGACGTTTTGAAAATTCGATGAAATGAGCATTCGATGTTTTGAAAATTCGATGTAATAAGCATTCGAAGTTTTGAAAATTCGATCAAATCAACATTCGAAGTTTTGAAAATTCGATGAAATGAGCATTCGACGTTTTGAAAATTCGATCAAATTAACATTCGACGTTTTAAAAATTCGATCAAATTAACATTCGATGATTTAAAAATTCGATGAAATGAGCATTCGACGTTTTGAAAATTCGATGAAATAAGCATTCGAAGTTTTGAAAATTCGATCTAATGAGGATTCGACGTTTTGAAAATTCGATGTAATAAGCATTCGGAGTTTTGAAAATTCGATGTAATAAGCATTCGAAGTTTTGAAAATTCGATCAAATCAACATTCGAAGTTTTGAAAATTCGATGAAATGAGCATTCGATGTTTTAAAAATTCGATGAACTGAGCATTCGACGTTTTGAAAATTCGATCAAATTAACATTCGATGATTTAAAAATTCGATGTAATGAGCATTCGATGTTTTGAAAATTCGATGAAATGAGCATTCGAAGTTTTGAAAATTCGATCAATTTAACATTCGAAGTTTTAAAAATTCGATCTAATGAACATTCGAAGTTTTGAAAATTCGATGAAATGAGCATTCGACGTTTTGAAAATTCGATCAAATGAACATTCGAAGATTTGAAAATTCGATCAAATGAACATTCGATGATTTGAAAATTCGATGAAATGAGCATTCGACGTTTTAAAAATTCGATGTAATGTGCATTCGAAGTTTTGAAAATTCGATCAATTTAACATTCGATGTTTTAAAAATTCGATCAATTTAACATTCGATGTTTTAAAAATTCGATCTAATGAACATTCGAAGTTTTGAAAATTCGATGTGTTGAGCAATCGACGTTTTGAAAATTCGATATATTGAGCATTCGATGTTTTGAAAATTCGATGTATTGAGCATTCGATGTTTTGAAATTCGATGTAATGGATATTCGATCGATTTGATTTTTGGGAGATTTCATACGACCGCAATTTGCCTACTGTTGATAATTATTTTCCAGAAACTAACATTTGATGTTGATCCAAGAAAGAAACAGTTTCAAAAAAATGGTAATGATAAAAGAATTTGTTAAATTAATAATATTATTTATAAATATAAATGTTCTATTACTTTTTTCTGAAAAGGAATTTTTTAAATTTCCAGGTGTGAGAAATTATTGACAGTGACATCTATTTTAGTTTCGAGAAATAAAAATTATTCGTTAAAAAATGTGATGATTTGTTTGTTAACGGAAATAAATTTTGCACAGTTTCTTTTAATTATCGTCAATAAATAATAATACTGACAAGTTAAATTATAATTGTCAACAAAGAAGAATATGTTGAATTGCCAAAAACTTGAATGTTTGTTTGTGTCGCTATGGCAACGGACAAAGTGTTCTGTCAAAACAACACGTGATTGTGGCTGAATTGTCAGAATCAGTCAGAATCCCCTGAAGAAAAATGAATAATTTTATACAAAATATACAAATAAAGGATGGAGAGTATACGAAAATTATTTACAACATGGTACGTACGAGGTTTTTCATAAATGGGATAATTTTTTATAATAAATTTCAAGTTTGTCTCACTTTCTTTATATTTTTAATTTATTTTTTAATTTTTAAATTTAAATTGTTAGCATTTTCAACCTAAAATATTAAAAAAAAATAATTTTATGGAAGATTTAAATCATTTTCTTGATATAGTTAAAAATGTAGTCGAAGTCTGCTATTAAGTTTAAATTGTTTACTGTAAATATTACTTTTAAAATGATTACTTCGAATTAATTGTCTTTGAATTAATTAATCGCTCTTTTTGTCTTATTGATAAATAATTCGTTGTTAATTAATTTCAGATAAAGGAGCAACGTTATAGTGAAACAATACACGTTTTGACAAATTTACTCGAGTCCTATCCTGAAGTGAGTAAATTTTATTTACCTTTTGATATTGAATAAAAAATTCGAAAATGAATTTTCTTTTTTTCAGTCACGACCGTGTCTTTCACTTCTCGGCTACTGTTACTTTTACACTCAGGATTTTTTAACAGCAGCCAGCTGCTATGAGAAATTGGTACAATTTTGTCCAGAGGAAGCTTTGTACAAACTTTATTACGCTCAATCGTTACATCAAGCTTGTATGTATCCAGAGGCATGGACAGTTTGCGCTGGTCTCGGGAATAATAGTAATTTAGAAAATAAAGTCAAAAAACTTCAAGCCGCGATAAAATATGGACAGGAAGATACGGTTGCTGCCAAGAATCTCGTCGATCAATGTCCTACCGATGATATAGACACGGAAATTAATTTGGGATGTTTACTCTACAAGGTAAATAATTATAAGGGTTGACACAAAAACTTAATTTTGTTTTTCCCTGTCTTTTCTCTAATCATTTCAATTCATTTATTATTTTCTAGAATTTTTAACTAATTCTTTTGGAAAATTTTATTTTCAAATAATTGCAAAATGTTAATTGTGAATAATTCTAATTTGATAATTTTAGGAAGAAAAATACGAACAGGCGTTAAAAAAATTTTCCTCCGCTCTTCAAATTGTTGGATTTAAACCTCATTTGTCGTACAATGTTGCCTTGTGTTTTTTTAAATTAAAAGAATACGCAGCTTCACTTAAACATATAGGTAAGTTGCGTTTTTCCCCTCCAGTGTTAATTTTAACTTTAAAAGATTAATTTTGAAGAAAAATCTACCTTCTTTTAAAAGCGGACATCATCGAGCAGGGAATACGGGAACATCCTGAACTTAGTGTTGGTATGACGACTGAAGGAATTGAAGTTCGTAGCGTGGGGAATACTTTAACACTACACGAAACAGCCCTAACCGAGGCCTTCAATCTAAAAGCCGCTATTGAATTTCAATTAAAGAATTGTAACGTATTTAGTGTATTTTTATTATTTTTAAAAATTATTTTTATTATTTTCTCCAATAAAATGTGAAATCAATTCTTGAGGGACAAAAATACAAACAATTTGAGATGGATTTCAGATGAAGCAGCAAAGGAAGCATTGACGGACATGCCACCGAGATCGGAGGAGGAATTGGACGCTGTAACATTACACAATCAGGCTCTAATTAATATGGACACAAAACCAGGCGAAGGTTTTGAGAAACTTCAATTTTTATTGCAACAAAATCCATTTCCTCCGGAGACTTTTGCAAATCTATTGTTGCTTTACTGTAAATATCAGTTCTATGATTTGGCCGCTGATGTTCTAGCCGAAAATGTTCATTTGACTTACAAATATTTGACGTCCGTAAGTTTTTTTTTTATTTAAAGTATTGGATTTAAATAAATTCTTCCTTTATAATTATCTATATTAATAATCGTTATATTCTAGTAATCTGTTCGCAGTTTCAAGTTAGTAACATTTGCTAGTTTAATTTAAATTTAAACATTTATTGTATCAAAAGTTGTGTACATAATAATCGAGTAGAATTCAGTCGGAATATTTAGATTTAGATCGTTTACATTTTTTCGAATGTCTCTCCGATGTTTCGCCGGAACTTGATTTTCTCTTCTTTGGCTTAAAATTCCCACTGTCTGAATCACTTGAACTTGAACTTGTTACACGTTTTTTCTTTCGTTTATGATCCTTTGAATGTTTCTTCTTCTTTTTCTTATTACTATCACTATCTGAATCTGTAGAATATTTGTGTGACGATGACTTCTTCTTTTTTTTCTTCGTCTTCTTTGCTTTATGAACTTTTTCCGATGGGGTTTTAATTTCAGGTAATGCTGTCACCACCTCGTCTTGTATTTCCGGTATTAATTCGTATTTTTTACCATCGGGTGACATAAAACAGTCTTTAGCGAAATGTCCAATTGTTCCACATTTCGAGCATGTTGTGTTTAAAACAGCCTCTAGTTGAATTGCTTTTCTCTCTCTTGGTACAATTGTTTTTTTTCTTTGCTCCTCCATTTGTTGTTTAACGCCATTTGGATCGAGGTCCTTGCCATTTCCTTGATTCACATGTTTCATTGATAATCCAATTTTTCCATTTTCTCCGAGTGTTATTATTTTACACCAGACGCGCTCGCCTTTTTGTAAAATATCTCCGACATCGTCGACGTGAGAGGTGCTTATCTATATTGAATAATTGTTAGTTAGATTATTTGTTGTTGGCGGAAATTAAAAATTTGTTTATTAAAGAATTTGGGAACCTAGGGAACAAACCTGAGTTCGATGAATTAGTCCTTGTTGTGCGCAACCTGGTATGCGAATAAATGCTCCATAATTTTGTACCGAAGCGACTTCTCCGAGGAATATTTGATTCAGCTCACAAGTAGACATTTTGATTGTTGGTTGTATAGAAATTTCTTTGTATAATTAAGTGGGATAATTACATTTTATGTTTTTTTGTCAGAGAAATGATATCATGATCAGAATTCTCTAGTTTTAGGTTAGAACTGTCAAAACATTAAATTGGAGTCGCAGGGACGCCAATATTAAAGGCACTCCTCTTGGGAAAATTCGATACATAATTATTTTTTCTTTTCTTTCTTTACTAATTTTTTACTAATTTAATTACTTTACTAATTCGACTAATTCTTTACTAAATTATTTAATTAATAAGTAAATTAATTCTTTACTAAATTAGTAAATTAATAAGTAAATTAATTCTTTACTAAATTAATAAATTAATTAATTTTTTACTGAATTAATAAATTAATATAAGTAAATTAATTCTTCACTAATTTCTAAAATGTTTTCAGTATTTATACGACTTTTTGGACGCACTGATAACGCAGCAAACATCTCCTGAGGAAGCGTATCGAAAATTCGACGACCTGGCCAATAAGCATACGGAAGTTTTGAGAAAATCTACGAAGCAAGTACAGGAGGCAAGATTAAATCACGATGACAATGCTGTCAAGAAGGCTGTCAATGATTACGAAGAGGCTCTTGAGCGTTACATACCGGTTTTAATGGCCCAGGCGAAAATTTACTGGGAATTGGGAAATTACATTCAGGTTGAGAAAATCTTTCGAAAAAGCGTTGAATTCTGTAATGAACACGATATTTGGAAATTGAACGTTGCTCACACATTGTTTATGCAGGAGAATAAATTTAAAGAAGCAACTGGATTTTATGAACCTATTGTTAAAAAAAAATACGATAATGTAAGTATTCAGGAACATTTCCAAAACGTTTTGTAATTGTAATTGAAAATTGTACTTATAATAAATTGTAATTGTAATTCTAATTGTAAATTGTAAATTGTAAATTTTTCTTTACAGATCCTAGATGTCAGTGCAATTGTCCTTGCAAATTTGTGCGTGAGTTACATTATGACAACACAAAACACAGAAGCGGAGGAATTGATGAAAAAAATTGAAAAAGAAGAAGAAACGATAGCATTTGAAGAGCAGGATAAGAAACTCTTTCACTTGTGTATTGTCAATTTGGTAATTGGCACTTTGTACTGTTCGAAGGGAAATTATGAATTTGGAGTGTCACGAGTGATGAAGAGTCTCGAACCATACAGTAAAAAATTGGGCACCGATACGTGGTTTTATGCCAAAAGATGTTTTCTCTCTCTTTTGGAGCAATTAGCAAAGCAACTCGTTGTACTCAAAGATTCCACGCTACAAGAATGTATACAATTTCTCGAACATTGTGAAGGTAATTTTATTTTAATTTTTATCGCAGTAAATGTTGTACTTTCCCAATGCAAATTAATTTCTATCAGCAAATTTTGTACTTTCCAAATGCAATTTAATTTCTATCTGCAAATTTTGTACTTTCCAAATGCAATTTAATTTCTATCAGTAAATTTTGTATTTTCCCAATGCAATTTAATTTCTATCAGTAAAATTAAAAGTTTAAATTTCTATTTTCAGTTTATGGAAAAGACGTGCAGAGTGTTGTCGAACAACCTTTTGATATTCAGGATATTAATACAGTTCCCCAGGGGAAAAATACAGTCACCTACGAAGCCAGATATTTAAAAGCATTATTTTTAAAATTACAAATGTCTTAATTTATTATTATTGAATTGTTATTTTTCAATTCGCAGAATATATTAACGTTAATTTTAAATTTGTTTGGGTATTTTAATCTCTTAGATTCTTAATTAAAAATAAATTATTTAAGAATTTAATTACGAAGGGAATTTAAGTTTTTCAGATTTTTCTTTTTATTTTCCAATTCGAAGAATATAATAATAATTTTAAATTTGTTTGACTATTTTAATCTCTTAGATCCTTAATTAAAAATAAATTATTTAATAATTTAAGTCCTGGCAATTGAAGAATTTAAGATTTTTGTTTTTTTAAAGAAGGGCGCTTGATTCTTTCGGTACGTTACTGATTGTTTTTGTTGGATTATTTAATAGTGAGAAAAATGGTGGTTGACATGGAATTGGAAGGAGCAAAAGAAGCTGTTTTACAGCTAATGAAGGAGAAGGAAAAAATTGAAAATGATTTAAAAGAAGCCAGTGCAATCTTGGAATGTGTGAGTATTTAATTTCCTGTGAAAAAGTATATAAAACTCTTGTTAAATTCCAAGAATTATGCGAATGAAAATTTTACGATGAGTTGTCAATTTTTTTGTATTAGTATATATAAATAATCACTTTTTTGTTATTTTTCCGAAATTCTAGAATCGTGTGGGAATGAGCGATGAATTAGTCGATTTGGATGGATTTCCCAGAGGTGATATTGATGTTTATCAGGTCAGACACGCTCGCCATAAAATTATCTGTGAGTAAACATAACCTCTTTCCTATAAACTTTGTCCCCTCTCTTCTAATCTACATCATTAATTTCGATAATTAACTATTAACTATAATTAATTATTAATTAACTATAGTTATTTGAATGTTCTTTCATTCATTCACTTTTTCTGTCCCTCACACTCTTTTGAAAATAATTGAATTTGTGCAATTATATTTATCTCTTATTTACTGGAATAATTATTTATCCACCAGGTCTTCAGAATGATCACAAGAATATTATGAAGAAAATTGAAGACGGTTTACACAAGGTTCATGGTTTAACGGGAAAAAGTCCCCAGAATTCGCCAGTGCCGACTTCAAGTGCTATCCAGGAAAATGTTTATTTTGAACCATTCTTAAGAGTGAATTTGGTCACTCCCGGATCACCGGCTGAATTAGCAGTATTTATAATTTTCAATACGAATTATACTATTTTCGTAACTATTCAAAGAACAGATTTAATTAAATGTTAATTACATAAATTTAATTTTCAGGGAATTCAGGTCGAAGATCTTATAATGGAATTTGGGTCCATTAATATTAAAAACTTCAAATCATTAAAAGATGTTGGATCTCTCGTCGAAAGCAGTATAAATAAGAATGTCATTGTTCGAGTTAAACGAAACGCAAATACGATCGTTTTGTCTTTAACTCCACGACCTTGGAGTGGAAAAGGTCTTCTTGGTTGTAATGTGATCCCATTGGAAACTGTCGAAAGATAAATCTTCATAGTATTGTATTCCACTATTTTCATTATTTTATTTAAAATAATTTCAAATTTATCTTCTAAAAGTAAAAAGCAGTTAATACAATTCATACAATTGATTCAATTTATATAATTACAGTCGATTACTTCTAGTTTTAAATTTATAAAATCTATGTAAAAAAAACCCTTGGCCATTTAATTAATAAAATATATTAAATTTACAGCACATATTTTTCTTTTTTCGAAATTGAAAACCATAATTTTCGTTTTCAAAAAACATGCGGGAAAGAGAATCCAATTTATCCAATCGGGAGTAATCAATATGTTCCGCATGCGCAAACATTAGATCTCTGGAAACACTTGTTATTTTACGAGAGAGGAACAAATAGAAATAAAACAAAAATAATCTCTTATCTTGAAAGTCGAGTGAAACTATAAATGCAAAAGAAAGTGGAATTTATTAAGTGTTTGTAAATTGTGCCATAGAAGATATCACAATAGAATTGCTCTCGTATATAAATAAACAAAATAGTGATTTTTAAATGCACATAACCTCATCTATACTTTTCTTGGTCAAAATTCTGAACAATATATATTTTTATTAGTCATTACAACCAATTTACGCATACTTTTGTGCACTTTGCAATTACCTATTATTATTAAAATGATATTGTAGTGCGTCAGTTTAATAATTTGTATAGAACAATAAAATCTACACATACATATGTAGATCTGTCATATTGACACTTGTGTGAGAGTTTATTATTATTCTTTTTTGTAATAATGATATAATTTCAATTGAATGGAAATAAATTCTTATTAAGAATTCAGGAAGATGAAATAAAAGCCATGAACTTTTGTTCCTGCAAAGTTCAAACAATTTAATTGTCATTAAATATAAATGATATAAATTACAATGGCTTCAGAGGATGACGTTTGTTGGTATCATGAAAATCTGTCTCGTGAGGATGCTGAAACATTACTCCAAGAGGGTGAATAATGTTTTTACGAACTTTCTTTTTTTTATTTGTTCAAATATATTTATAAATTATCTATTATTTATTTATTCAAGTACAAATGGTGTATATATAATCAAATTGTCTATTGCAGTAAACTTTCTTTTTTTCGTACTTGAAAAAAACGTTTTTTATTACCCTAAGTAATGAAAATATTTTTATAGCCTGAAAGACAAAGAAAATAGTAGCAATAACAAAGATGTTTAGTTCATTTAATAATTTTTATATTATCAGAGTTAATTTATTTTAAATAACTTAGTTCTTTTCATTTTTGTAATGATAATTATTTTGTTTTGTAGATGAGCGGGGAAATGGTACATTCCTAGTTCGGGAGAGCAGCTCATCGTCAGGAGATTATGTTTTGTCGGTACTTCATAAAGGACAAGTGATTCATTATCAGATTCGAAAACATGGAGAAGATGCATTTTTTTCAATAGGTAAGAATTCAATTTAAAAAAAAATTAGAGGACAATTTTGTGTATATGGTATAATTTTATATATATATTTTTTTTTTGCTTGAATCACTAGGAGATGAAACTACAATTCATGGATTGGATACGTTAATAGAGTACTACCAGGAAGATAATCATGAACTAGAGATTAAATTAAAGGCACCAATAAAAGGTGTCCCTCCACCTCACGACGTCAGGAGACACGGTCGAACAAATTTATTGCACAGAGCTACAATTCAAGTATGACTAATATTTTGGCATTTTCTCGTTACCCTTCAATTATCTTGATAAATAACAAAATTCCTCCTAGAAATTCAATTATTTTCAGGAAAGTTAATAAAATTCTTTGCAAAATTCAATTATGTATTTTTAAAAATTTTAATAAAATTCTATGCAAGAATTCAATTATTTTCATTAATAATATAATTCTTCACGGGAATTTATTTATTGAATTAAAAATATTTTACTATTTTCTCTCTTTTTTTTTAATTCGATTTTTTTTAGAAATAATTGAATTTTGAAAAGATTTCAAATTTAAATATTTGAAAATTTGAATTTTTCATACTTTGAATTAAGAATTTAGTAGAATTAATTCTTTTGAAGAAGTTTTATTGAATTTTTAAAAAAATTATTTTGAAGTTTTCACTTTTTTGAAATTTATTAAAAATAATTGATTTAAAGAAGAATTTTAGTTAATTCAAAAAGTTTTGAATTTGAAATTTTTGAAAATCTTAAATCCTATGGAAAAATAATAATTATTAAATATTTATTGAAAAAAGAAGTTCTTGGTGTTTTCGAATATTTTTATAGTTAAAGAAATTCATAAAGAGTCCAATAGAACATTTTTTTTTATCTAATTATTTTTATAGTTAATCTTGAATTAATTCTTGAATAATCTTGGCAGACAATTATTCGTCGGTCGAAAATTAATTTTCTTTACTTCTAATTAATTTTTCAATATCATTTCTATTGACAGCAAAATTATACGATTGTCTCGGAATTATTGAAATGTGGATACAGAAGTTTGGAAGCGAAGAATCAATTAGGGCAGACAGCCGTCCATCTGGCAGCTAAGGACGGTGCTGATGAAATTCTCAAAAAACTTATTCAAAACAAAGCGAGTGTGAATTGTCGAGATTCCGCTGGCTACACGCCTCTTCATGTGAGTTTTTTTTCAAAAATTTTACTATTTTCTCTCTTTTTTTTTTGAAAAAATATTCGGGAATTGTTTCATAGAATGATTTTTTTTCTAAGCAGCTTATTAGTGTGAAGAAAAGGTAGGATATAAATTTTAAGGTTTAGTCACTATTTAGTAAACTAAATCTATTTGTTTAGTAAATAGTAAATATTTTAGTAAATTTTTTTCAAAATATTAAATATAATTTCTGAAATTGAAAATAATTTCAGTACGCCTGTCAAAGTAGTCTTCCAAATACGGTACGAATTCTTATTTTGGGAGGAGCTAATGTTCAGGCGCGTCACACTGAAACAGGTAGAGGAAAATATCACCTTTTTTTTGTTTGCGATATTTATATTTAAAGTTTTCTTAAAATTTCAGGAATGGTTCCCTTGCATGAAGCAGCGAGTCGGGGGCATAAAGATGTGATTGAAGTTCTACTTTCTCTGAATGCGCCTGTTAATCCAAGAACTTTGGCTGACGATGTTCCTGCCGATCTTGCTAAACGCAATGGCCATTCTGAATGTGAAAAGTTTTTGCGTAAGAATATTTTCGAAAATCCTATACGTTAAAAATTAGAATTGGAAAAATTAAAAATAAATCCTAAAAATTGTATTTTCGTCTTTCTAGGCGCAAGCAATTGTTATTAGAGAAATATTTTTTTTTGCAGGTAATTATCAGCCACCGAGTCCAAAAGAAAAATTGAGCGATTGGTATCATGGAACTTTAGACAGAACAGATGCGATTCGTCTCTTACGCGAAAACGGCGACGTTGACGGTTCATTTTTAGTTCGATTGAGTTACAGAAATGGGGGAATGTTCGTTCTTTCTGTCATGCATCACAAGCATCCGTATCATTTTCAAATTCAGAAAAAAGTAAGTTTAACAGAGAAAATGGAGAAAATTTCCCACAAAAAGTAAAGTTTTAGAAAAAAATTCAATTTTTATAAATTAGTTTATAAATCAGGGAAAAGTCAAGGAAAAATAAAATTAAATATTTGTGGCAATCCTGAATTAGTTATAAATTAATTTATAACTTGGTTTCTGATTTGATGAATACGATTTTATTTATTAACAGGATGAATTTTTGTTTATCGACAACGGACCGTACCTTTCATCATTGGAACACGTTGTCGAGTATTATCGCTGCATTCCAGACGGACTTCCTTGTCCTTTACATCATCCGATGAAACCTGGACCAAAACCCCCAATTCCCAAGATGCCGCCTTCGATATTTAACGGGGTTCGTAAAACTCGACAACTTTGTAAACAAAAATTCCACTGTTACTAATTCTTCTTCTTCTTTTTTTCGTCTTTTATAGAGTACTTTAAAAAAGAAAAAGGAGGCAACTGTGAAAAAAGGATTTTCCGATTCAGTAATGAGTCAAACTTTACCGAAACGCTTCCATACGAGCAAATCCCTCGAAACGACAGAATCACTTCAGGAAAATTTACCACACTCGGCGTTCACCACACTTCCTAGACGATCGTCCCCTGGAACTGTTTCGCCGAAACCTGAAATCGAACCTAATCATAAAGGTTCGAAAATAATAAATTATTTTCATTTATTCAATACTTTCTAAGTCAATAGAAAAAATTAATTATTTGATAATAAAAAATACGATGAATTAATTTTTTAAAATTGCAGGTTTTATTCCATTTGAGAAACTTATCCTGGGTGAAATGTTAGGCGAAGGAGAATTCGGAGCGGTTTATCAGGGTGTTTATAAATCAGTTCCGAATAATGAAGAGCCAGTGGCGATAAAAACACTTCGTGATTCTTACAATAATGCACCAAGGGAGGAATTTTTGAGAGAAGCTCGCCTCATGATGACTCTTAATCATCACTGTATCGTTAAATTAATTGGATTCTCCGACGGACCGCCTTTACTAATGGTGACGATAAATTTCTCAATCGAAAATTATAATTTCTCAATCAATAATCTTTTGTTAAATAATAGAAATAGAAATTTTTTTTTATTTTTGTAAATGAGAGACAAAATTTTTTTATTTTGAAATATAAATTTTTGAATAATTTCATAATTAAAATTTAAAAAATTCACTTATTAGGAACATAATTTAAAAATTCTTCAAAAGAATTTAATTAGAATTTTCAAAAATTTAATAATAAAATTCTTCGCGAGAATTCAATTATTTTCATAAATAATAAAATTCTTTGAAGGAATTAAATTATTCTCTTTGATAAAAATTCTTTGTAAGAATTTAATTATTTTCAATACATTAATTTGAAAATTGAAAATAGTTGAAAATAAAAATTATTTAAAAAGTTAGGAAATAACAACTAACTTTAAACTACAAACAGATTATCGGAATGCAACGATTATTTTATTAATATAGATTTTTTATATACATAAATAAAAATTAATAAATTAAATTATTGTTCTTTAGGTTCAAGAACTCGTTTCCTTGGGATCAATGTTGGCGTATCTTTTAGAATTTCCCGATCGCGTTAGTCCTCAATATGAATTGAAATTGTGGGCCTCCCAAATAGCTTGTGGTAAGAAAATAATTTATTTAATTTTTTTTACTCACTTTGGATGAATATTATTAATATATTAATTAATTAATTATATATAAAATAATTAATTAATATATTAATATTATTATTAATATTAATTATTAACATTCAATATATAATATTTTATTATAAAAATAGAAATTAATTTACTATTAATTAATAATAAATATGTTAATTTATTGCAGGTATGAAATATTTAGAGGAAATGCGTCTAGTTCACAGAGACTTGGCAGCTAGAAATATTTTATTAGCCTCTAGGAATCAAGCTAAAATTAGTGATTTCGGATTGTCGAGAACCTTCGGTTCAAGTGATTATTATAAAGCTTCAGCTGGCGGAAAATGGCCGATTAAATGGTATACTTACCAATTTATAATAAACTCCAAAAAAGGAAGTTTAAAAATAAAAAACTTTCCCTTTCTTCAAATAACGTCGGCGAATGTTTATTCAAATTTGAATTTCAGGTACTCACCGGAATCGTACAATTTTGGAAATTTCACCCACGCAAGCGATGTTTGGAGTTACGGTGTTACTTTATGGGAAATGTTCTCTTATGGCGAGCAACCTTATGGTGATCGACGTGGTGTTGATGTAAGGAAATTTAAAAAAAAGTCCTAATCTTAAAAATTAGTTCTAGAGTAATTTTTTTAAGATAGAAAACAGAAAAATAGAATTTTTTTTTAAATTTAAACGAACTAATAAAAAGTTCTGCGTTAACTTTAAATTACTACATTATTGTTTCTATTTCAGGTCATTCAATTAGTGGAAAAAGGCGAGAGACTTCAAAAACCCGAAACTTGTCCCGATGATGTTTACAAAATAATGCAACAGTGTTGGTCGTACGAACCTGAATTACGTCCAACATTTAAAGATCTTTTAGAAATATTCAGTAGCGATCCTGATTACGCAAATATTAAGGAACTCGTCTCAGAAGTTGATATCAGCTGATAAAAACTTTTGTTCTTATAACTATTCTGACTGATCTACTTTTGTTACATAGAAAAGGTATCGATTCTTCTTGTAATTTTATCTCTTCTTTCACTCGTTAGATCAACAGGACTTTTACCATATTTTTTTTTCAAAGAAGGCCATAAAAAAATTATTTAACATAAAATTATATTTTTTAAATATTTTATTTTTACTGTTACTGTTTTTATAGGACGTTAAATAATCGATTTACATTAAAAATTTTTCCACTATTTGTTAAAAATATTTTTATAATGCATTTTTAATAATTGATTTGATATAAGAAAATATTTCTAAAATTATAACTAGATATTTCTTATATTATATATTGAAACTAGATTCTTAAATTTCGAGAAAGGAAAAAATTACAATTTTATGTTTAAAAATATTTATTAAGAGAGCAGGATTTTAGAGGATGTTTTTTGATATAATTATAGTTCATGGTATTCATGACTACAAATTTATAAACATTTATATAATAAATATATATACAGTTGAAATTGAGTCTTTAATTATATTTTTAGTTTATTGCCATGGGTAATGGAAGATCGGGAGTAGTCAAGGAATTTCTAAATAGAAATACAATAGTTATAATTTTTAATTCTTTAAGTAGGAAAAAAGTCAATAGTCTCTTGATTGTTGAAATTTTTTTATATGTATATATATTTTTCTTCATTTTAAAATTTTAAATTGTATTTTATAGACAGGGAGCAAACTCTTCTCTGTAAAAAATAAATCTGTACTTATATATAAATAGATCGTGGTTTCCAAATAATATACGGTAGTTTAACAAATGGTATTGATAAATATATATTAGTAATTATTAACTGTCTCATAATGCTCTACACTTTCCTGAGACGAAAGTCCATTGTTGCATTAAGAAGGCATTTTATTATCCAGTACGAAAATTTTCTTTCATTTTTTCAATCTAAGTAATTATTTCAATTGAGAAATTAATTTCGAAAGTTGAAATTTGAAAGAAATTGGAATTTCTTTTTTGAAATTAAATTTTGTTAACTCGGTGCAAGAGAGATAACATAGTACACAGACACAACTTGAACATTTTTTTTAAGACATTAACTACAGATTTATCCCTACGTAATATAAATATAAAATTCTACTGTTTCTGTTTAGGAAAACAGCTTTTTTTAGACAATAATTTAATGATATTACAATCGCCCCGAAAAACAACAATTATTCACTCCATTTAATTCACGCTTACGATTAATATATATTTATATACTTTTTTTTGAGGGGGGAACTTGAAAAGTTTACGTGTAAATTACTTTGCATGATTGTACGATTCAAGTTTCTTTTTCAACAACGATTATAAACAACAACTTGTATATCGATTTTACATACTTTGATGAAGTTATGAAATGTTGAAGACTTATTCAAGCATTAAATGCAATTTAACAACAGTTAACAAGACAATTTATAAATTTTCTCTCGAGAATATCATGAAGCGTTTTGGATAGTGCAAAAGTTTACTTTCAATCTGGAAATAAAAACTAATTTGTTATTTATTTTCTCGTATTTTAAACACATTATTTAAAATAGAAAAATTGTGTTATAAATTCTCAAATTTCTTCGAGAAATTCTCAACTCGTGTGCAATTTTCAATTTTCTGTGCATGATTTTTTTCAATTTCCTTGTGCATATTATCTGCAGCTACGATTTATAAATAAAATTAATTTTAAAATCATTTAAAACCTATTCTCAAAGATCAAAACTCGTTGATTTCGATTAAAATTCTACAAAACAAAAATAGTAAAAACGAAAATCGATAATTTAAAAATTAATGTCATTCACTTGGCGACAGTCTCCCTTTCGAGTTTATACTGGAATTTGGAAATTTTTTTTCGTTTAGTATAATTAAAAAAAAACTGTTTAATTAAAATTTTTACTAAGTATTACGGTTGGTTAAAATTTATTAGATTTTATTAAAGAAATTCTGAAGAAGAAAAAATTTCCAATTTCTAGTATAACTGGATTTTAGAATCGAAACTAAAGTATAATAAAATTAAAAAGAAAATAACAAAGGTCGTGGTAAAAAATTTGCAATTCGAATCAAAAGTATTATCACCAGGATTATGATAAAAAGAAAATTTGACTGAAATTGAATTGAAAAAAAACTGGATAATACTTGAGATATTGATTTGCATTCATTTTTATCTTACAATTATTAAGATTTATGATTCGCGTCTTGTTTTGACAAAACGCGATTTTAAAAATGATCGAAAGTGTTTCTTAGGCATTGCATGTGCGTTCTACTTTAGCGTATGCATTGATAAAGCACAAATGGAAAATAAAAGTAAATATCACATTGTCCTCACCATACATTGTCTGGTGATACCTTCCTTTGTACATGATAATGTGTGTATAATAATATTGTAACAATGGCAATGACTGCACTTTTCTTCCTTTTTCGCATTCATTCTCAAATTAAAATCAGTCAATTTTTTTTTCTTTTGTAATTCAAAATCAATCACAATCAGTAAAAATTAATTGGCACTGAATTGTTTTTTTTTAAAGTAATTGATTTTTCGATTAAAGTGACTGATTCTATTTCTTTTTCAATATTCCTTTCAGCTTTTCTTTATAATTGATTTCTTTTTTTTTTAAGTGAACTATTTTCTAATGGAATTCTCAGTTAAAACTTAATTTATAAAATTTATGCAACTCTTGCATTTTATTTGATTGGAATTATATTCTCTGGCACATAAGAGAGGGGGAAATTTAAACCTTAACTGTTGAGGAAGGTTTCGCTTGTGTTCGACGTCTCGCGAGTTCGGAGAGACCAACTGGACCAATGTGAGGTTTTCTTGGACTGCTTGACATCGCTCTGTATGTCGCTGCAACCTCGCTCTGAAAAAAAGTTTATAGTTGTTATAATTTCAATGAAATAATAATAATAGTAATTAGAAATTCTATTCAATTATTTATGTTTAATTTAAGTAATTTGATAGAAATATTTCGAAAAAGTGATAAAAATTGTTGAGAATTGCAAAACAAAAATTTAATATTGTTTTTCCTTGACTTTTCCCTGATTTCCAGACAAAATTTTAACTATTTCCCTGACCATAAAAAATATTCTATGTTAACTCTAAAAATGATTAGAAACTCAAAAAAAAAAAATTCTACTTTTTTCTGACTTTTCCTTGAATTCCTTGATTTCCCTGACCTGTGACAACCCAATTATTAGATTTTTTTTTACCTTTAATGAATCGCGATCTTTGGTGATGATGGGCAAGACTTTCGGTGGGAGATGCTGTCGATTGGCGATCCAGGGATATTTTAGTATACAAGCAGCAGTGGGTCTTCGTGTTGGATCCACATGAAGCATTCTCTTCACCAATTCCTTGGCTTCACTGGTGATTTGTGTCCAGACACCGGTCTCCACGTCCAAATAACCAGTGCCAATGCGATCCAAAATATCGTTTGCACTATCGCCAGGACTATTTGGAAATGGAGTATAACCGCTCAACATGATATACAATAAAACTCCAAGTGACCAAATATCACAGGCTGCATCGTATCCTTGTCGTTTGAGGACTTCCGGTGCAACAAAATTTGCCGTATAGCACGGCGTCATCAGTAGGCCATTTTCAGCTCGAAGCTGCTTCGCAAATCCAAGATCACAAATGCACAAAGTTGATGGATCGCCTCCTGGCTTTGCGTACAAAATATTCGAAGGTTTCAAGTCACGATGCACGACCTGGGGATGAAAAAAATAAAACTTTAGAAAAAATTAATGGTAAATGTAAATTTATAATGAATATTTAAGAGAATTTATAAATATTGATTTATACGAAAATATTTAACACACTTTTACATTCTTGAGGGAATTGTGTAATTTATTAGAATTTTACATTATTCGTAGAAAAGAAATTAGGTTAATAGAAAACAATTTCATTAGGGTATTTTTAGGGGAGGTCCGCTTCTGATCTAAATTCAATTTACTTAATTGAAATCCAAACATTTTCATAAAGTATTCAGTAATTTTTATTTTATCCGTTTTTCGGAAAAAATTACAAATAGATGAATGTATGTTACTTTATAGAAATAAAGTTACTCGATTTTAGAACAATTCTAAAAATACTAGAAACGATAAGAGAAATCAATAAATACCCCATTCTCGTGAAGATACTTGACAATACTGGTGATGACATAGAGAACTTCGGCCGCTTCTCTTTCAGTGAAATTACATCTCTGTAATAGACGATCGAGAAGTTCTCCGCCTCGCAAAAGTTCCAAAACAAGATAAACACGCTTTTCATCCTCATGAAGCGCACGAAGTGAAACAATATGTGGATGTCCACCGTATCGTAACAAAATTTCAATTTCCTCAGTTGGATTCTTTTGACACTTGTCAATAACTTTAATTGCATATTCACATTTTGTGGTCTTATGAACTGCATGATAGACGGTACTGAAACTTCCTTTACCAATTTCTTGTAAAAAATCATATTCTTCGATAACTTGATTGTGATTCACATAAGTTGGAAATGTACTCGTAATGCATTCGTTATTTTTCGCAACTTGATAGGTGGCATTCTCCTCCAAAAGACAGGGGGCAACAAAACTAAAGCCACGAAATAATTCATGAGCATTTGCACTTACTGGCACACCAGGTGAATCTGTAATCAAATCTTTACTCTAAATATTGTACGAATTTTTCTCATTGTTTGAAATTTTCTTTTTTCGATAAAGCTTAACAGTAAAGAGATTTCTTACCCTTGGGCGTTTTACAGGTGAATTCATTATCAAAATAAAATGCATGATCCTCACGACTTGCTGCCGGTTTAAATGGGGGTTTGATTTCTTTTCTGTACAAAGCTTCCCAATCGATTGTAGCGAAGAATACGTGATTTTTTATCTCTTCTCCTCCTCCTAATTGTGGGAGAAAAATTTATTAACAGTTGGAAACATTTTTTTTTTCCTTGATTGTAGAAATTGACTTTTACCATAGCCGAGACGATTGACCGGATTCCTCTTGAACAAGACTCTTAAGAGAGCTTGCGCTTCCGGAGAAAGATTACTCGGCATTCCTATTTTTGCCTTCAGGATGTGAGTCATGGTCTTTTTTCGACTGTCCCCTTGGAACGGAAGTGAGCCCGTCAGCATTTCGAACTGCAAGAAAAAAATGTTTTTTTTAAAGAAAAATTCTTCTGGAAAATTTTTTTAGTTCTTTTAGAAGAAAAAACTTTACCATTAAAACTCCATAACTCCACCAATCGGCAGCGAACGAATGTCCTTTTCGATTGACAATTTCTGGTGCCATATATTCGACAGTACCACAAAACGAATAGGTTTTCGTATCATCTAAAGGTTGCTTACTCAGTCCAAAATCGGTTAAAGATATGTGACCTTCTATATCTAATAAAATGCTAAAAATACATTTCTTCTTATTTCTCTTTTCTAAACATTTCTCACTTTTTTTTGTTTGTAACTATATTTTTAACTCCGTTAATGAAAAATCAATAAATACTGACAATATACTCACTTTTCCGGTTTTAAGTCACGATAAATAATACCCAATTTATGAATGTGATCGAGTGCCAATGCCAATTCAGCCAAGTAAAATTTTACATCCTCTTCAGTGAACATTAACTGAAAAAAGATTTAGAAAAAAAAATTCAAATTGTTCCAATCGAGTAATTTTTAAGAATTTACAAGTTTTGTGGAATTTGTAAATAAAATTAAATTTCCAACCTGTTTGGATAATCGTGAAAAAAGATCTCCCCCTCGTAAAAAGTCAAGGATCAAATAGAGTTTCCCTTCGGTTTGAAATGCATAGTGCAGTCGAACGATAAATGGATGTTCCACATCGACGAGAATATTACGTTCCATTTTTGTTCTAACTCGGTCTCGAACTGGAATTTAAATTCAATTATTGTTTCACATCGAAATTTCAATTATTAAATAAAATAAAAATCAAATTAAAATTAAATTAAATAAAAATACAAATAAAAATACAAATTGAATAAAATTAAATAAAAACAAATTGAATTAAATAAAAATTTAATTGATTTAAAAATTTGATTAAAAAAAAGTTTCCAGAATTTTCTTTTTGAATATTAAGTAATTTTACTTAATTTTCACCTTTAAGAGTTGCTTTTCTCAAGACTTTCATGGCATAAAGTGTTCCAACATCTTTGCCAAAAATTTTTCTCACAAGAAACACCTGTAAAAAAAATTAGTAAAATTAGATGAGTAATAATTTTTTTTTACGAAAATAAGAGATTTTTTTTCAATATTTAGATTCGTTTCCAACCTTGCCAAAAGAACCTTGACCGAGGACTTTGAGCAATTCGAAATGTCCTGGTTCGGCTTTTTCAAGACCATCACGAACTACTTCACGCACTTCAATCTCGTGGGATTCAGAACATCCGTTTGATTGCAATTCTATCGAATTTTGAGTACATATGACCTCCTCATGATTATCTGATACCATTTCCGCATCTTCTCCTTCAGACGGTAACATCACAGATTCTTGCTACATTTTCAAAAAATAATTACAAATTTTCGAAAAATTATTACTAACTTGTATTTTTTTAACGAAAAGAAAATTTAACAAACAATTTTTTAATGAAATTTCGATAGATTTTGCTTTTATTTAGAATTAAGTATTAAAAAAAAAAATAAGCGATCATGAACGAAAATAAAAATTCTAAAGGAAAAACGAAATAAGGAATGTAAAATGAAATGAAAGTAAATGTATCTCACCTTGTTATGGTTCGTGATTATCTACATAAGAGAAGAGGAAATGAAAAAAAACTGAATTAGATATAAATTGATAAAAATGATAAAAATTAAAAACTGAATGTCAGGAATTGGATTACATTTTTATTGGACTATTGAAAAAGTGAGTAAAACAATTGAGATGTTTATTTTTCTTTTATATTAATAAAATAACACACGAGGAGGAAATAATAATTCTCGTGATCGTTCAATTAAACTGGAATGTCATATTCATTGAACATTTATTGATTTCCTTTTAAAAACTGTTATAATTTAAATCCAATTATTTCTTTTCACTTTTTTTTTTTTTTTTTTTTTTTTGTTCTCGAGAATAAAAGAGATTTATAAATATAAAAAGCCAATACTTTAAATTGAAATATTAGAGAATATCCCATCATCAGGAAATGAAAAAATCTTATACATATAAAAGTTTCATAATAAAATTTGATTCGGTGTCTTTTAAACTCCGATCAATAAAATTTGAGAAAAAACTTTGAAATTCTAGGTTTATAATCTAATTTCTTTGAACGATAAGATTTTCTTGACATTTTTCACGTTTATTCTTGGATTAAAATTTATCATAGGGTTTAGTTCATTAAACTATGAAAATTCTATCAAAACAGATAAATAAATGTACAAGGTCCCAATAAAGTCAATAAACAATTTTTGTTTGTTTTCTAGTGTAAACAGAATATTTTTGTGATTGTAAACAAAAAATTAGGGACAATTTAATAAAGATTAAAGAAACTGATATAATAAAGGCTTAATTATCTTTTTTTATGATGAAAACTATAAGAATAAGGAAATAAACAATTTTTATATTATTTTTACTTACATGGTTTTGACTCCAGGGAAGTGTCAAAGTTGCCAGCGGCATTGTTATCTTTGTTGATGATTTTATTTCGTTAGATATTAAAAATGCCACCACAATATCATTTTCAAGAGAAGATGTTGTTGGAGCGGAAAATTATCAATGATTTATCAAGAGAAACTTTCTTTTTTAAGCACTCAAAATGGAATAAATTTTTTTATAAGAAAATATCACGTTACTCCTGTATTTATCGACCACAAAAGCACAGTGCAATTGAGCCAGTGACGTTAAGCTTAAGTTCCATTCACTCTCGAGTCTCATTTATTGACGTCACATGGCGGAATTTTCAAAAAGAACTTTCTCAAAAATGTGTTAAAAGAAAATTAAATTTATATAAAAGAGGTGTTAAAATTTCATATTTGAAGAATTATTTTATAAATTATTTCTTTATTCAAGAATGGGTGATTAAAATATTTTGTTTGCAATTTGTTAAAAAACATAGCGGGAAGTGCATTTAAATCACGTGACTAATACTCGCGACATGTTAACTCGGCCTTAGGATATAGAATCTGTCAAAATGTCAAGCATGTGCGTTCAATAATAACTAAATAAAAAACGTATTTATTATTAAAAAGTGTAACGATTGATAATGGTGATAACTGTAACAATTGCTCGACATTCTAAAAATATATTTAGTCAATTTCCGTTACGTGTAAGTGTCAATTCTTCCTTATTTATCAACTTTTAATTTTTTGAGGTTATGTTCTTGTATTTTTGTTTTTCACCTGTTTTTCATTCTTTATAAATTCTTTTAATCGATTTGGACAAATGAATTAGGAATAATTAAGAATTAAGAACAATTGAATAATTTATTTATAACCCTAAAATTTGTCTTGTAAATAAAAATAATCAAGTAAATCATACGATTTTCGTATACTTTAACATTGATTTCCTTATTTTTAACAACTTTCGTGTTTTTTGTAGATTATAAAACGTTATAATTATAATTCACAAGAACGTTGGAGAAGGACAAAAATGTTAAATGAAGCGCTACCAGTGAGCAGGAGTGATCCGGTGATAATGAAATTAGATACACCGGAATTTCATTCGATTTTAACACCCGAGGTAAATGCGCTCACGGATCTATTTAAAAAGTACAATTACGAAATAAGAGTAGCTGGCGGTGCGGTACGTGATATTTTAATGGGTAAAACTCCAACGGATCTTGATTTTGCGACAACTGCAACACCCCAAGAAATGAAGGAAATGTTTACAAAAGAAAATATAAGAATGGTAAATTCAAATGGCGAGAAACACGGCACGATAACACCGAGAATTAACGATAAGGAGAACTTTGAAGTAACAACATTACGAGTAGATGTTGTAACCGATGGTCGACATGCAGAAGTTCTTTTTACAAAAGATTGGAAACTCGATGCAAATAGGCGTGATTTAACAATAAATTCCATGTTCCTTGGCTTCGATGGTAGTGTCTACGATTATTTTTACGGTTACGATGATCTTCAGAAGAGAAAAATTGCCTTTGTTGGAAATGCCGCTACTCGAATTCAAGAAGATTATCTACGAATTTTGAGGTTTATTATTTAATTAACGTATTTTTTGATAACCAGGGTTGCCACAGGTCAGGGAATTTAGAGAAAGTTCAATTCTGTTGAAATTAGTTTCAATTTTAAAAATTTTAACGCAATTCTTTGAAAGAATTCAACTATATAAAACATATAATAATTCTTTCCTCAAATTTAATTATTTTCATAAATAAAAATATTCATCACCAGAATTTAATTATTTTCAAAATTCATTAAATTCTTGGACAAAATTCAATTATCAGGAATTTCAATTCTCTTTATAAATAGCAAAATTCGTCGACGAAATTCAATTATATTCAAGAATTTAAATAAAATTCATTGCAAAATTCAATTTTTTTCATAAATAACAATATTCATCATAAGAATTCAATTATTTTCAAAATTCATAAAATTCTTCTCAGAAATTTAATTATTTTCAAAATTTTTTTAAAAAATTGTCAACATTTCAATTATCTTTATAAATGAATAGCAAACTTTTTGGACAAAATTCAATTATTGTCAAAATTCATTAAATTCTTGGACAAAATTCAATTTTTAAACAAAATTTTTTATAATATTCATAACCAGAATTATTCAATTATTTTTAAAAGTAATAAAATTTAATTATTTTCATAAATAACTATATTCATCACAAAAATTCAATTATTTCCAAAAAATTTTAAAAAATTGTCAACATTTCAATTATCTTTATAAATGAATAGCAAACTTTTTGGACAAAATTCAATTATTTTCGTACAATTGAATTGTTAACAAATGGATTTAAAAATTCTCAAGAAGAACTTTTTTAAAAATTATTAAAAGTAATTGATTTAAAAAAGAATGTTATTTACAAATTTTAATTCACATGGAATAATAATAATGATTAAATATTTATTTAAATATGAAGTTATTGGTGTTTTCGAAGAAATTTAAATTTAAATAAATTTGTAAATAAATGGGATAGAAAATTTTTTTGAGTATCTTAGAGTGAATCAAAATATTCTTTAGGGTCAGAGAAAAAGTCAAAATTTTGTCTGGAAATGAGTGAAAAGTCAGGGAAAAAGAAAATAAAATTTTTGTGGCAACCCTGATAATATAGTTCATTTTTGAGTTTTGAGTAGAAAAAAAAATAATATCAACATTTGTGATCATGCAACGTCCGGTATTTTAGTCGAGAAAGTGTTTGGAAAAATGTTGCATGCAAAAACGTCTTTTACGTAATTGGTCTGCATTCATGATGAATTGCATGTGATAATAATAAATAGGGCGTTACAATGTTTCTACTATATGTGTAATATACCTGCAAATTATGTAAACTATTCTTAAGTTTACCTTAAATACTTTCTCGAAATTTCTCAACATTTAATTAACTTTAAGTTTCCTGAAATGGTCGAAAGCTTTTACGTTTACCGTAAATTATCCATTTACAAAAATTCTAATTATTTTTATTCTATTTAATGAATTTCTATTCTAATTCTTAATTTTTATTCTAATTCTTAATTTTTATTCTAATTATCAATTTAATTTTCTTTAGGTACTTTCGATTTTACGGACGAATTGCAGACAGTGCGGAGAATCACGATGAGGGAACGATAAATGCAATAAAAGAGAATACCGATGGTCTGGAGAGAATATCGGGAGAGAGAATTTGGAACGAGTGGGCAAAGATTTTGGCAGGTAAATTTTATCGTGAATTAACAATCAAAATGTTGGAGTGTGGCTTGACGAAATATATCGGCCTACCGGCGAGTCCAAATTTGGAGAATTTTCTCACTGTTTCGAAACGTGCGGAAGCTGAGAATATTATTTTGAAACCACCGACACTACTCGCTGCTTTATTAAAGAACGAAGAGGAAGTGATGGATTTACATTCGAGATTGAAATTCTCCGCATTTGAGAGAGATTTGGCTCTTTATATTGTCCAGCATAAGGACGATATTTTTACCGATAAATCACTGAAGACCTTTCAACTCTTTCTACTCGTTAATAAGGGGAAAATTAACGATAAACGTGAATTCGTTCTCGAATTATTTCGCTATAAAGGACAATTTCATCTTATTGAGAATTTCAAAAATTGGAAGTTACCATTATTTCCCGTCAATGGAACAATGATACAGCCTTACGTGTCGAGACCGAAATTAATCGGAAAAGTGATCGCAATATTGCAGGAAATATGGGTGGAGAATGAATTTAAATTAAATCAACAAGAATTAATGAAGTACGTACCTGAAATTGTCGCTGAATTCAAAGATGTTCGAATAGCAAATAAATAAATTTATTTTCAATTTGAAAATTTTCTATTCATAAAATTCTTTAAAGAAATATTTCGAATTATAAAAAAAATTTGAGTAAAATTTACGAATGAAACAATTTTTCGCCAATTTAGTGGAAATGAACGGAACAATTAAGTTGGCACGTGGGAAGTTTAAGTAAAACGTGTCTCTTGTTTTGTATTGTATCTTGTAACATGCGTGTCGGCTAGACGGTCCTCTTGATTAGTTTTTATGGACGAACGTGACGTGCACATCGCACATCTCGCGTATCTCTGAAGCCATGAAGATAATATGATGTTTAGTTTGTGTTTCGTGTGTATACTCGGGTAAAATCTACATATATACCAGTAGAGGTAGAGACGAACAAGAAGAAGGTAGAGCCAAAGCAAAAACAGTCTACACGAAACCAACAAAACAATACTGTCTTGTTGACACGTGTACTTACACCCCGGTCGTTTATTCATCTCTTCATTCTATCCTCACAAGAAGTTGATCGTTTTTTTCCAAAAAAAAAATTCCCTTCGCTTTCAAATTTCGAAATAACTTCTTCTTTCCTCACTGGCTTTTTAAATTTCCAAAAAGTGGTTTAATTAAAATTGGAATTAAACCAGAGCTCGAAATAGGTCCGTAAATCCTGTAAAGGTCCGTAAATTTGCTCGAAGTCTGTAAAAGACAGTTTTTTTGAAAAAAAGTCCGTAAGTCCGGAATTTGATTGAGGAAAGGCGAAAAGTTCGTAAATTGTACGATACAATTTGGAGGATTTTAGAGAAATTACAAATGATTGCAGAAATTCAATTATTTTCGAAAGTAATAAAATTCTACGCAAAAATTCATTTATGTTCAAAAATTTTTAAAAATTCTAGTCAAAATTTCAATTATCTTTAGAAATAATTAAATTCTTCAAAATTCAATTATTTTCAAAAATTTTAATCAAATTCTAGTAAAAATTCCAATTATTTTCAGAAAATTTCCTCAATTCAATGATTTTTATTATCTATTTTTATAAAATTTTCCAAAAAAATTCAATTACTTAAACAAAAATAATAATTTCCGATAATTTTAGATTTTTTACCAAAGAGTCGAGACTATTAAATAAGTAAAGTATTTTCCAAAAGCACAAAAATAATAAAGCTAAATTCCATAAAAGAGAGGAAAAAATGTTGAATTTTAAGAAATTCGGTTTTTTGAATTTTTGATAATTTCCGATAAATTTAGATTTTTTACCAAAGAGTCGAGACTTTTTAATAAGTAAAGTATTTTCCAAGAGCACAAAAATAATGAAGCTAAATCCCATAAAAGAGAGAAAAAAAAGTTGAATTTTAAGAAATTCGGTTTTTTGAATTTTTTCGAATTCTTGATAATTTTAGATTTTTTACCAAAGAGTCGAGACTATTAAATAAGTAAAGTATTTTCCAAGAGCACAAAAATAATGAAGTTAAATTCCATAAAAGAGAGGAAAAAATGTTGAATTTTAAGAAATTCGGTTTTTTGAATTTTTGATAATTTCCGATAATTTTAGATTTTTTACCAAAGAGTCGAGACTTTTTAATAAGTAAAGTATTTTCCAAGAGCACAAAAATAATGAAGCTAAATCCCATAAAAGAGAGAAAAAAATGTTGAATTTTAAGAAATTCGGTTTTTTGAATTTTTTCGAATTCTTGATAATTTTAGATTTTTTACCAAAGAGTCGAGACTATTAAATAAGTAAAGTATTTTCCAAGAGCACAAAAATAATGAAGTTAAATTCCATAAAAGAGAGGAAAAAATGTTGAATTTTAAGAAATTCGGTTTTTTGAATTTTTGATAATTTTCGATAATTTTAGATTTTTTACCAATGAGTCGAGACTTTTTAATAAGTAAAGTATTTTCCAAGAGCACAAAAATAATGAAGCTAAATCCCATAAAAGAGAGAAAAAAATGTTGAATTTTAAGAAATTCGGTTTTTTGAATTTTTTCGAATTCTTGATAATTTTAGATTTTTTACCAAAGAGTCGAGACTATTAAATAAGTAAAGTATTTTCCAAGAGCACAAAAATAATAAAGCCAAATCCCATAAAAGAGAGGAAAAAATATTAAATTTTAAGAAATTCGGATTTTTGAATTTTTGATAATTTCCGATAATTTTAGATTTTTTACCAATGAGTCGAGACAATTTAATAAGTAAAGTATTTTCCAAGAGCACAAAAATAATGAAGCTAAATCCCATAAAAGAGAGGAAAAAATGTTGAATTTTAAGAAACTCGGTTTTTTGAATTTTTTCGAATTTTTGATAATTTTAGATTTTTTACCAAAGAGTCGAGACTATTAAGTAAGTAAAGTATTTTCTAAAAGCACAAAAATAATGAAGCTAAATCCCATAAAAGAGAGGAAAAAATGTTGAATTTTATTAAAATTTTGTATAGAAAATTCAATTCTTTTAAATAAATTTTATTAGATTTTTTGTAAATAATTAAATTATTTTGAATAATTTCTTTAAGTTTTTTCAAAATAATGTAGTTTTTTTTAATAATTTTAATTTTAAATTTTCAAAATATAATTGAATTCAATAAAGAATTTTTTTTACTTTTTAAAATATTCGTGACTGTTAATAATTATAATTAAAAATTTGTTTATTGACTTTTCTTAAATTTTAATTGAAAATAATCAATTATTTTCAAATTTCTGAGAAGAATTTTTTTATTTATAAAAATAATTCAATTGTTTCGAAAAATGTGTTGAAATTTTAGAAAATAATTAAATTCTTTCTAATAATTTAATCCTTTCGAGAAATTTAATTTGAAATTGTTTTAAAAATACTTGAATCCCTGAGAAGAATTTTTTTTATTTAAAAAAAAGTAATTGAATTGCTTGGGAAAATTTATTTGAATTTTATAGAAAATAATTGAATTCCTTCGAAAAATTTAAAAAAAAATTGAATCCTTTCGTGGAATTTTATTAAAACTGTTCTAAAATACTTGAATCCCTGCAAAGAATTGTACTATTTTTAAAGTAATTGAATTCTTCCGAAGAATGTTATTATTAATGGGAAAAAAAACCAGTCCGAGTCAAAGGAGGGAACATTTCACTTAAAATATTCAAAATATTTTTAAATACTTTCACTGGTTCGAGCCCTATTATGAATGTTTCAAAAATAAAAAATAGTAAATTACGAGAATTGAAATTAATGTCCAAAAATGAAAATTGAAATTTGCCAGAAATTGCAAGGGTTGCAAGGTATAGTAAATAAGTGAAATTTGCAAATTAGCTTTCCGAAATTAGTTTATTGTCTCGATTTTGTGTTTTGTCAGTCCACCTAATGAGCGTGTACAGTGACCTTATACCCACTTGAACAAAGCCAGAATATCTCATCTATGCGGAGAGAGAGAGAGAGAGGGGTAAACATGCCACTAATTAGCAAAGGCTAAGATGGCAATATATGCTCCTCTTCCTCTTCTATCATCGAAGATGGTAACCATATCACCAGAAACCCGAACTTCCGACTCTGAAATCGCATCAGACGGACAAGTGTGTTCTATCCAGTTCTATCTGGTTCTATATATACTTGAGATAGAGTTAAACCCGTACACATTGTCTGTTGGAATCTCTTGACGATTTGCAGTATATATAGAGTGAGAGAGAGAGAGAGCGAGAGAGAATTGTGCTGAATCTTGATCTAAATTACTAGTAATTGGAACCGGTTGCTCGTTCTGTGTTAACAGAACAAAGAACTTCTGTTTAGAATCCCTTCAAGTTGTTTAGTTTCTCATGATACGTACACAGTGTGTGTATATAAATTTAGATTTCTAAACAAATACGATCCACTATCGTATATATGTGAAGTTGAATAATTAAATTCGACTTTATTGATTCAAAATTAGGGACTTTATTGAATTTTGAAAAGTGCACTTTGGAGAAAAAATTGTTGATTCTAATGATTTATTACTTGACTATCGTATAGATATTTATTTGGAAATTTTTATTTTTCTTTAGATGATTAGATATTTATTTGGAAATTTGGATATTTCTGTAGATGATTAAACATTTTCGACTTTTTCAACTTTTTTCGAGTTTTCTGAGGAAATGTGACTTTTTTCGTCTTTTTTTGTAAAAAAATGCGACTAATCGACTTTTTCGAGATTTTTTTTTTTAGTAAAATGCGAGTGAAATTAAAAAAAAAATTTTAAATTTAAAGGAAAAAATGTTTGAGTCAAAAAAAATGTTCTGTTACATTTATTTACAAATTTCTTTCAATATTTTCGAAAACATCAATAACTTCTTTTTTAAATAAATATTTAATTATTATTTTTCCATAGAAATTAAAATTCTTCAAAAGATTCAAATTCAAACATTTTTGAAATTAAACAACTAATAAAAAATTGTTATAAAACATGAAGAAATCGATCACTCCGATTCTTCGACTCGGAGCAATCGATGTCTTCATGTTTTATAATAATTAAAGATGACCGAGTGATAAAATCATTATTTTATATTTTATGACTAATAAAAAAAAAAAAATTTTTTTTCATTTTTTATGAAAATAATTGAATTATTGGGAAGAAGTTTATAAAACATTAGTAATTGAATTTTGCAAAAGAATGTTGATATTTACAAAGATAATTGAAATTTTGAGGAGAATTGAAAAAAAATTTTTGAAAATAATTGAATTTCTGTGAAGAATTTTCTTACTTTTGAAGATAATTGAATTTAAAAAAAAATTATATCAGAACTTTTGAAAATAATTAAATTTCCAGGATGAATTTTATTATTTATAAAAAAAACTAAAAATTTTAACGAGAAATTTAAAAAAAATTTTGAAAATAATTGAATTTCTGCGTAGAATTTTATTACTTTTGAAAATAATTGAATTTCTAGGATAAATTTTATTATTTATAAAGATAATTGAAATTTTGACAAGAATTTTATTAAAATGCCTCAAAATAATTGAATTTTCGGGAATAATGTTGTTATTTATCGAAATCATTAAACTCTTTCAAAGAATTATTTATGAAAATAATTGAAATTTTGACAAGAATTTTATTAAAATTCTCTGCAAATAATTGAATTTCAGAGAAGAATTTTATTATTCACAAAGATAATTGAAATTTTGAACAGATTTTTTTCTAAAAATGTTTAAAAGTAATTGAATTTTTCAGAAGAAATTTGATATTTATAAATATAATTGAAATTTTTGAGGAGAATTTAAAAAAAATTTTTGAAAATAATAATTGAATTTCTGTAAAGAATTTTCTTACTTTTGAAGATAATTGAATTTTGCAAAGAATTTTATCAGAATTTTTGAAAATAATTGAATTTTTTTTATTATTCGAGAGAATTCAATAATATCAATAAATAGTAAATTTTTCACAGGAATTTTAAATCGTTTAAATAAAATTTTAATAAAATTCTTCTCAAAAATTCACTTATTTTTTAAAATTTTGCAAAAATTCAATTATTTACGTAGAAATAATATACTTTTTCACAGAGATTGAATTATTTAAAAAAGTTTTAATAAAATTCTATTCAAGAATTCAATTATTTTTAGAAATAATTAATTTAATTATTTAAATAAATATTTAGTATTTATAATAAAATATATAAGTATTTATAAAAGAAAATTGGAAATTAATTGAATTCATTTCAAGAATTGTATCAATATTTTTTTTCAATAATTGAATTCTTTTGAGAATATTTATGTAAATTATGTATTGAAAAAAAATTTATTTCTTGGCAAGATTTTTATTAAAATTCTTTAAAATAATTAAATTGTTTTGAAAAATTTATTTCAATTTTTTTTGAAAATAATGAAGTATTTTTTAGTTAATCATTTTTATTGAAAATTTTGAAAATAATTGAATTTTCCGAAGAATTTTATTATTTATAAAAATAATTGAATTTTTGGCAAGAATTTTACAATTTATAAAAATAATTGAATTGTTTCGAAGAATTTTACAATCAAATTTGTTAAAAATAATTGAATTTTTTTTAAACTCTTGAAAATAATTGAATTTAAATAATATTTTAAAAAATAATTCTACTCTTTCGGGAAATTTTCTTTAAATCGTATTGAAAGGAATTGAATTTTGAAAATAATTTTATCAATACTTTTGAAAATAATTAAATTTCCATCATGAATTTTATTATTTATAAATCGTCTTAAAGACGATCCGAGCCCTGTTATTATAATTTTAATAGAACATTTCGTAAATTAGAATTTTATAAATTTAATTTGAATCATGATTTTATTTTATAATTATTATTTTTTTCAACTAAATTTTTGTAAATTATAATTTTATAATATTTTCTTTTTATTTCATATAAAGAAGAACTACCCTTATTTTGAATTTGCATTATTTTAACAATAATTAACAATAAAAAAAATATAATTATCACGATTTACGATTAAATTGGACGTTTAGATGAAACTATCGTTATCCAGATTTACGATTCATTAGACAAGTTATAACTGAAACTATCGCGGTAGTTTAGATTTATGATTAATTAAATAATTAGTAACTCTATTTCTCATTATTTCGATTTACGATAAACTAAAACCATTACTATTTGTATTTGCAATTAAATGCAGTTAATATTTACAACTTTATTGTTTAATAAATTTTACCAATTGTAGCTATTTTCAATATTTGTGTCTTCACAATTCGAAGATACAAATTTATTATTATTAACAATTAATTATTAAATATCAATAATTAAAAATATGAAAGTAAAAAGAAAATAATAATAATAGTAATAATAATAATTGTTGAGTATTTCCATTTTCTTATTTTTAATTTATTTTTATTTAATTTAATTTATTTTTTTTTAAATTTAATTTTAAAGTCTAGGAAATTTTCATCACTAAGAAAAACAACATTTTTTCCAAGTAGACTAAAGTGACTTTTCATGTTGAGAAAAAATTTTATTTTCTGGAAAAAAAATTATTATTGAAGGTTATGAAAATGATGCTGTGGATAATATATGACGAAGACCCATCGTCTTTCATAAGATTCATATATAATCTTGCAAAAGACTCTTTCTAAAAAGCTCCTTAAGATGAATTTAAGAACACTGCTTACTACATACTTTTGAAGAAAAAAAATAAAAAAAAAAAAAGAAGAAGTAGAAGAAAATCATCTCATCCTTTAAAGACCAATTCATATGCGAAAATTTCATAAACTATAGAGCAGATCCTTTTCATTCCTATATATAAAAATTTGCCTAACATGAAAAATTTTCTCTCTACTTAAACGGTAAAGACCTTGCTTGTTTTTGTCCCTTTTATTCTTTTGATATTAAAATAAATTTTACCTTCATTTGGAATTCTTTCCATTTTTTATTTTTACAGCCCTTTTTTTTCTTTATATAGAGTAGTTTTATTCGAGCTTTTGATATAAATTTAAGGTATTGCATTAAAAAAAGGAAACACTCTTTTTATGGTACCATTTTTGAAAATTGTATTTTTATTACTATTATTTTTGTACTAAGTTTCATTGTATTTATTTTGGAACAAAGTAATTTTTATGTAGATTTAAATTTATTTTTATTAAAAAAAACTCGTATTAGAATTTAATATAGAAAATAAAAATAAGATTGAAATAAGAAATCGATCACTCCGAGTCGAAGATTCGGTTATCGAAAGCTTCATATTTTATAGTTAAAATACAAAATTTAATTGGTCCGTAATTTTTCATTTTTGGTCCGTAAAGTTCGTATTTTTAAATACTTTCACTGTTTCCAGCCCTAAATTAAAAAATTGATTAATTATTTGGATTATAATTATAAATTATTCCATATCCATTTAATTAATGTTATACAAAGTGAATGAAGAAATGTAAAAAAATAGAAAATTAAATGACGAAGAAGAAGAAATATTTAAAAAAATAAAATTTTCACTTGTCGGATTATTGAAAAATGTTAATTTTATTTATTTTGTTTTGTTTTTTGTACTATGTTCCGGGTAATTTTTCGTGTGCGGTAAAAAGAAAGAGGAAACCGCAAGCGACAACAGCATACGGAGGCACACGTAATAATATATATTAATCATTCGAGCAGTCGGGCCATTATCTCGTTTTAAACGAAAGCACAGCCGCTAAAATTCTCTCTCTTTCTCTCTCTTTCTATACGAGATTATTTCAGCAAAAAGCGTTTTCGCTTTAGGGAACATAGTTTCTGCTCATCTATCATATTTCCACCCTTCGAATGATCCGAGTCTCAAAAGAAGCTATATTATATTTAACCCTCAATCCTTTCAAGAATTTATTATTTTATTATTAACAAATTTTTGAATTTTAGCGCGGAAAATTCATTTTTTATTAAAATTATATTTTTATTGTAATTATTAGGTGATGATAATTTTATTATAATATTAATAAGTTTGCGATTATTATTTTATTACACAGTGAAAAAAAAATTGATTTCAAGTAACTAATTACTTGTCTATTATCAAATAAATATTTATTTATTTATTTTTATATTTACTCGAATCAAATAATTTTTATTATTTTATATTTTTGAATGGTATTTCTTTCAAATACTAAAATTATTGAATCGAATAAAATGAAAAAAATGAAGAAAAAAAAATTAAAATGAACAAAAATTATTGTATCGAATACAATTTAATTGACATAAATAAAAATTATTAGATCTAATACAATTTAATTGTTATAAGTAAAAATTATTTGATTCAAGTAAATATTATTTTGATAGACAAAGTAATCGGTTATTTGAATCAAGTAATTTTTTTAACAGTAGAATTATAATTCCATCTATACATTTTTGAAATGACTGATTAAAAATTACAAAATTTAAATTCTCTGTATATACAATGGGGCGAAGAATTTTTGGAAGTGTATAATATATATATATGTATATAGTCGAATATTTTGCGAAAGACAAAGCAATTCATCTCAAGAGTTCTCTGTCGTTTGCTTAAACTTTAAACAAATACTCTCCTTGCCAAGGAGGGAAGTTATTTTAGAAAGTTCTATTCAAAGGCTTCGACTGGGCAGAATGTTAAAAGCTGTTATCTTTGCTAGGAGGAGACTTGATGGTATTAGCAAAGAACATGTCTTTGATAACAATAACAAAATAGAATACTCTTCGCGGGATTAGGAAGAGAAACTTTCAATTTTCCTTTTTAAGTATACACTGCACTTGAAATGAAAATTTATTTCATTCAAATAATCGATTACTCGACTATTATCAATTAAATGTTTAATATTAAGAATAATTTATTAAATATTTAATTGATAATGGTAAATATTTAATATTAAGAATAATTTATTAAATATTAAATTGATAATAGTAAATATTTATAATAATAATAATAATAATAATAATAATAATAATAATAATAATAATAATAATAATTTATTAAATATTTAATTGAAACAAATAATTTTTATTTTGAGTCAATTCAATGCGTAGTTGCTTCAAATATTGAAATTACATTGGTTCAAACAATTATTGATTCAAATTTATTTGATTTAGATAAAAATTATTTGATTCCAGTAAATATTTATATATTTGAATCAAATGAATTTTTTTTCAGTGTATGGCATTTTTTTTTGACAAAATGGAATAAAAATTTTAAAGAAGGAAGTATAAATAATCAAAGAAAATATTATTTAAATAAAATAGTAAACTTTTACTATTTTCATACAGTAAAATTTACTCCTGAAAAAGTAAAGTTAAAAAATAAGAAAACAAAAGCATTTATTATATATTGATAATTATTTTCGTATTATATAATTACAATAATTATATAATATTATTAATTTTACCTGATACCATTTACTCATTCGGTAATAATTTTGAAATATAGTGAATATTGAATTAGTATGTAAATGTAAAATTAGTGAATATAAATTTATTATTATTAATCATTATATTATATTATTTTAATGATTTATATATTATAGTATTAATTTTCCCTACTAAAATTTGCTTATTTACTAATTTGCTACTAATTTGAAATTTAGTAGGTATTAAAAATTAAATAAAAAATGAATATTAAAATTTATTAGAATTAATATATGAAACTTACTATCTAAATTTGAATTAGTAAAATTTTTTACTAATTTGAATTAGTGATTGACTTTTTACGGTTGAATTAGTAAATTTTACTAAAAAATAATAATTTGTACTAATTTTGTAGTAAAATTTTATTAATAAATAGTAATTTCTACTCATTTTTCAGTAAAATTTTACTAATAAATAGTAATTTCTACTAATTAATTAGTAAAATTGACTAATTCTATGACCAACATTTAGAGAGTAGTGAACATTAAATTAGTAAATATGAAATGCTATTGAATTAGTAAATTTTACTATAACAAATAGTACTAATTTCTACAAATTTTTTAGTAAAATTTTACTACATAATATGTAAATAGAAATTTTATTATTAATTTTTTTAATAAATTAGTAAACATGTTTACTAATTTATGATTAAAATTGTCTACTAATTTTGTAGCAAAATTTTACTAATAAATAGTAATTTCTACTAATTTTTCAGTAAAATTTTACTAATAATTAGTAATTTCTACTAATTCATTAGTAGAATTGACTAATTCAATGGCCAGAAGCCAATCACTGGTTCAAATTAGTAAAAATATTTACTATAATTGAAATATAGAGAGTAGTGAACATTAAATTAGTAAATATGAAATTTACTCTCTAGAATATGTAAAAATGTTTAATAATTTGAATTAGTGATTTACTTTTTGCTATTGAATTAGTAAGTTTTACTATAACAAATAGTACTAATTTCTACTAAATTTTTAGTAAAATTTTAATAATAAATAGTAATTTTATTTTTAATTTTCTTTAAAATTTAAATTAGTAAAATTGTCTACTAATTTTTTAGATAAATCTTTCTAAATAAATAGTAACTTCTACTAATTTTTCAGTAAAATTTTACTAATAAATAGTAATTTTTACTAATTCATTAATAAAATTGACTAATTCAATTGCCAAATGTCAATCACTGGTTCAAATTAGTAAAAAATTTTACTAATTAAAATTTAGACAGTAGTGAACATTAAATTAGTAAATATGAAATGCTATTTATTTGTAAATTTTACTATAACAAATATAGTACTAATTTCTACAAATTTTTTAGTAAAATTTTACTAATATGTAAATAGTAATTTTTTTATTAATTTTTTTATAAATTAGTTGAAATCTTTACTAATTTGAATTAGTGATTGACTTTTGCTATTGAATTAGTAAATTTTACTAATAAATATAGTAATTTCTACTAATTATGTAGCAAAATTTTACTTATAAATAGAAATTTCTACTAATTGGTGAATATAAAATTAGTAAATGTAAAATTAGTAAATAGAAAATTAGTAAATACAAAATTAGTAAGTAAAAAATAATACATTTTATTGCGTTGAAAGAATTTATAGTAAATATTGGAAATCAATTTTTGAAAAAATTACCACTAATATATTAATTATTAATATACTAATTTTTTCCCCTCTTTTCCTTCGTTTCTTTTTCCTTTTATTCTTGGAAAGAATTCATTCCCAAAATTGTCAGCTCGATTTAATTATTTTTCTAACTTATATTTAGAAAACTCGGCCGAGGAAAATTGAATTCCCACAGGAGAATAAGAAGAAAGAAAACGAAATTAATATTTTTTCTTTCTCTAACGAAATTTTGTGTTTCGAGAATTGAAAATGAAATTTTCCCTCTTCTTTATTCTATTTCAGTATAAAATGCTCTTAATCTCCTCATTATCGCATTCTTAATTTCGTTTGCTCTTTCTTAAACGACAGGAATATTATTTCCCAATTCCCCTAATTGATTTTTCATGTTCTCATTTTCATTTAAGCGTTTCTCGTTAATTTAATTTTGTGAATTTTTCACATTTCATTTTTTTTTACTTCATCTCTTGGATCGCGCGCTAGGAAATTATTTGCCTCTTGATTCGATAGCTTTCTAAGTATAGTAATTTATTTTTACCCCTATTTCTAATTTTCCAATCTGTTTCACAGAAAAATTCTTTTGTCAATTTGATTTCTGGATATTTGCTCTAAATTATCGTCGCAATAAGTATTTTTTCCGTATTTTTAGAATTCGCTGTGATTGGGTGATTTTGGATAACAAAAAAAAAAAAAAAAAAAAAATTGTTGAGTGATTTTGTGAGGGAATTATTTTTTTTTTTTGATAATTCGCTCGTGAACTAGTTTTCGAGTGTTTGATTATTTTTTTTTTTTGGAGAACGTCTCTTTTCAGTGAGACTTAATTCCATGACAAGGGGCTGTCGTTCAATTTGCGTTTTCTTCAATTCAAGCCGCAAACGATCGTTTTCATTGTCGAGATTTCTCGACGGGAAATACAATTAATTTTCAAGAATTCACTAGCAGGAGAGAGAGAGAGAGAGAGAGAGAGAGAGAGAGAGAGGAGTTTTCTCAAGTTTGCTTCCTCGAATCCCTTTCTTGTCGCGAGTAACTTATATCCCACTGTCAGAAGAGACATTTTGGTTCGCATGGAAGAATTCGTCGTATTTTGTCTGATGATGACGGAAAGCTTCCTTTCGGAGACTTTTCGAGTTGATTCCTACAGATGGAACACTCCTCGACAATATCTTTGGTACCTACTTGAGAGATTCTCATTCTCATCTTTAAGGATTTTCATTTTCTCCTCGAGCTCATCTCGTTCTCTTGACAATTTGTCGAACGTCTGCGCGAACTTTCATCGCTTCTTCTTCTTCTTATTCTTATTCTTCATTCAGATTTTCGGTAAATTCAAAGATGGCTGTTAATTGATGTTCGATTGCTATTATTTTAGTCGATTCTGAATTTTCATTTCGTATTTTGCGTCTTCTTCTAATTTTTCTTCTTTTTTTTCATCTTCTTTTTTATTTTTTCATTTATGCATTTTCTGCCTTTTTTCTCCTTCTTTTTTTTCTTTTCCATCTTCTTCTGCTTCTCCCTTCTTTTTTATCTTCTTTTTCATCATCATCATCTTCTTCTTCTTCTTCTTCTTCTTTTTTTATCATTTTTTGTAGGCTTTTTCTTCTTTATTTCTTCCTTTTACTCTTTTTCGTCCTCTTCTCCTTTTTCTTCTTTTTTATTTTTTCATTTATACATTTTCCGCCTTTTTCTTCTTCTTTTTTTCTTTTCCATCTTCTTCTGCTTCTCCCTTCTTTTTTATCTTCTTTTTCATTTTCTTCTTCTTCTTTTTTTCATCTTTATAATTTTTTATCGTCTTTTTCTTATTTATTTCTTTCTTTTACTTCTTTTCGGTCTTTTTATCCTTTTTTTCCTTTTTTCAACTGAAAATATTGAAAACAACCGTAAATATTAAAAATAATCAAAAATATTGAAAAAAAGAGACAATATTCAAAAGAACAGAAAATATCGAAAATATTTTAATAATCGAAAGCAATTTAATTTCCGTTGGAAAGTTTATACACAAAAATTGAAAAACAGAAAGAAAAACATTGCACATGACAGAAATTAATAAAATGTCGAGGAAAAATAGTTTTCTCTTTCTTCTTTTTTTTTTATTGAAAATTCCTTAAGAAATAAAAGTTGACTCCTGTATATATATTTTATAAAAGTTGATTGTCTCTCTGAATCGTATTTTTTTTCACAGGAAAAACTTTTAAATTCCTGTTCTCCTTTTCCACATTTTCGATTAGATCTTCTATGGACCAAAGCGTTTCCGCACTCTTTGACCTGTTTATCGCTTCGAAAAAGTTTTCTTCTACTTCTTCGTCTACCTCTTCTTCTACTTCTTTTTCTTCTTCTTCGTCTTCCTCTTCTTCTTTCTTATATTGCTCTTCCTCTTTTTTATTCCCTCCATTCTCTATAAGTTGCATATACTCAATTTCAGTTCAACATTTTCTTTTCTTCAATTCTTCAAGTTCAACTTTAAGCTCTTATTTTGAATGGTACTTTTTTTTCCTCCCCTTTTAATAAGACTTTTGAGAAATTTTGCTTTATACACGTTTTTAAACAGGAAATTCTATGTGGAAATTTAATTTTCATTTTTGAAAATTTTTTTTCTTTTTTTTATAAGTTAGGGAGGGATAATATATAATTAAGTAGTATGAGTAAATTATTAGTCAGACGTATTTTATTATTAACGTTTTTAGTATTATTTTATATTTTCGTCTCAGTAGTACAAGCATATTGTCAGTCAGACGTATTTTCTTGTTATTAATGAACTATAATATGATAATTAATAATTATAATTAATTGACTGTCATTGAAATGAGGAAAGTTTTTGAAAATAATTAAAATTTTGACAAGAATTTGATAAAAAATTTTGAAGAATAATCTTATTATTTATAAAGATAATTGGGATTTTGAGAAATTTTTTTTTAAATTTTTGAACATAATTGAATCTCTGCGAAGAATTTGATTACTTTTGAAAATAATTAAATTTCTGCATTCATTGTAACTTTTTCAAAATTTAATTTTTTAGTATTCTTAACTCAAATTCTTCTATAAATCCATTATTTTTAATAATTAATTAAATATATATTGAAAAATTTAACGAATTTCAGAAGATTTTGATTTATTAAAATTTTTAAAAAATCTAATAGCGAATTCGGTTATCTGCTCCGAGAGCGATCTTGCTCGGTGTAGGAGTATAGTTTACTCTGCTCTCAAAAAGCTGTGCTCTACTCTGAGGCACTCTATGACGTCATGAACACTGTCAAAGTTCGACTGTTTTTGGAGCAGGAACACAACATGAACTGCTATGGTGTAAAGCATACACTGCTCGTTTGGCGCGAAGTTTAAATTTAATTAAACTTATATAATATAATGTAATATAATATTATATTTATTATATTATATATACTATTATAGATTATATTATGCAATATATTTTCTTCTTAAATGTAAAATTATTTTACTTAAAATTAAATATTTTATGATGTATACATAAATAATATTTTTAAAAGCAAAAAATTTGATATTTTTATTAGAATATTAAAATTTTATTCGGTCAATGTTTTGATATAGCAGAATTGTTAATCACAAAATTATCGAATAATATTTCTGATATAAATTTTGTTTACACTATTTGACATTTTGAACTACTAACAACAACAATAATAAAATAAGTGAAAAGGTTATTTCTTTGAGACCAAATAATTACTTTATAATGAGTATTTTTATTTAAATATTAAAAATATTGAAAATTATTTACTGTTTTTATTAAATATTAAAATATTGAATGTTAGTCTTTCTCTAAATACAAAATTCATTATAAAAAACATAATTCGGCTTCACTACTATCGCTAGAGGTGTCAATTAAATCTGTTAGAAGTGAAATTTTTAAATTTGCCGCTTCTCTTGACATTTTTTTAAACTGCACTAACAAAATTGTGGGAGCAAATTTTGTTGCACCTTTCGATCCTTGAGAGTGCACACTTCTTAATTCGAACACAAATAACGATCTGCGCCGGAGCAGTGCTGCCAAAACGAATACTCGAAACGATCTGCGCCGGAGCAGTGCTGCTAAAGCGAATACTCCAAACGATCTGCACTAGAGCACATTTGTCAAACCGAACATGCTACTCCTGCTCTGGAGCACTCCGAGAGTGCTCCGGTGCAGATAACCGAATTCGCTATAAGTTCATAAAGTTTTATTTAAATTTATTGAACATTGAAATTTTAAAAAATTTTAATTTTATTATTATTTGTTATTATTTATTATAATTTGTTATTATTATAATTTGTTATTATTATATTATGATTATTATTATATTTTTGTCTCAGTAGTAGAAATAAATCATTAGTCAGACGTAGTCTATTAATGTTGTTATTGCAATAAAATTTAAATAATAAAATTATTAAGAATATAAGTAAATCTTACTAGACTGGAAGTAAACATAAGGGTTCGTTCATACGTATAAAATGGTTTGCTCGAATTGCGCGAGCGGCTTTCGTGAAGGTATTGTGCATTGGCCTTTAAACAGTTATAACCTCAAAATATCTCCTTGGTACTGGTTTTGTCAAATGCGATCACAGACAGTTGTCGTTAAAAGTAATTGTTCTATTAAATTCATCAGTAAGTATATTATTTGTATCAACACAGTGGGCAAAAAAACATCATTGTTTTAAAAACGTTCCAAAAACGTTTTTAGAACGTTTCATGTCTGCCAAATAATGTTCCAAAAACGTTCCATTGCTTTTAAAACGTTTTTGAAACATATAACGTTTTTGGGACGTTATTTGGCAGTCATGAAACGTTCTAAAAACGTTTTTGGAACGTTTTTAAAACAATGATGGTTTTTTGCCCACTGGGAAGTAATTATTATTCTTTTATGCATTATTGTGCAACCTCTTGATTCATTTCGAAATATTTTACCATATGTTTAAAATTAATCGAAGTGATTCATTTTTGTTGTGTTTCAAATTTAGTATATAGTAGTAGCACGCATTATACCTATTTTTATCTTACATATTTATTGTTTTTTCATAACTCTAATATTTAAATTTTCTGAATTTTGATTTTTGTTTTATTGTTGCTTACTTTCCCCTCTTGAGGAAAATCCAGCTCGATCTCGGTGTCAGATTAGATTAGATTCGATTAATTAAATTATGCATTTGTGATACCTTTTTATGCGAATGTACATATAATGATAGTGTAATTAAAAAAAAACTTTTTTTTAACTCTTTTTCATCAATCTTTCAGGTGATTCAGGTAACAATGGCTGTACCTTCGAAAAAAGCTAAATTGTGGGGCGGAGACGATAATATACAGGATTATGCTTCAAAATTAAAGCTTTTGCGTAATAATTTTACTTGGACAATTGAAAATTTCGAGTATATTTGTCAAAATATGAAGGTCATTAGATCTCCGAGATTTGTATCGAAGCATTCGAAAGATGAATATTTTATTGAAATACAACCTACAGAATTAAGAGAAGGCAACGAAGATCTATTAAATATTCGTTTCATTTGCACAGATGACATTACAAAATTTATATATTTTAAATTAAGAGTAGTCAGATATATTAATTATCAGTATGATTATATTCGTACATTTTACAAAGAACAGAAAGAACAAAATAATTGGGAAATAAGTGGATCAGATTTATGCAAGGCTTTTGGTAACACTATACCTCAAAATGTTTTAATCAAATGTGAGTTTAGTGTCATTGATACTACAAACACAATAAAAAAATCAATAACTGACTTTCAAAAATGTGATGGACTGATGGAAAATATTAAAAGTTTACTAAAAAATGAAGATTTCAAAGATATTAAGATAAAAATAGAGGATAAAGAATTCACCGCTCATAAAAATATTCTTGCAATTCGAAGTCCTGTATTTGCGGCAATGTTCAAGAACAAAATGAATGAGGAACTAACATCCATTGTTCAAATAGATGACATAAAACCAACATTATTTCAACAAATGCTGAAGTTTATTTATACGGATCAAGTGGAAAATTTAAAAGAAACAGCATTCGAATTATTGTACGCTGCAGAAAAATATCAACTAGATAATCTGAAGTGTATGTGCATCAAGAGTCTAAATGACAATCTATCTATAAACTCAGTCTTTAAGACTTTGGAGGTTGCCGAATTGTATTCAATCGAATCGTTAAAAAATGAATGCCTCAAATTTATGTACGAGGAAAAATTTGATATTTATAAGACAAACGATTTTCAAGAATTGATAAAAATTCGTCCAAATTTATGGATCGATATTTTGAAAATGGAGAAATTGCCAAATACAGAAAATGGAAACGTTGATTGTTTTAATAATTGGGTTTACGAATTGAAATCAGAGACCGAAGCTGAACCAAAAGAAAATTAAAAATTCAAAGTTAGTGTAATTTTGTATCGACAAGATTTTGAGTCAGCAAAAAACTGAACTTTCGAGACAAACCTAAATTTGTTTTGCTTTAGGTCTCTTTTTTCTAACAAATGAAATGATGGGAATAAATTTCTTTTTATTTTTACAAATTATGAATGTAGAGAATATTGTTATTTCTTATGTAATAATTAATAAAATTTATTTCTGAAGATTGAAGATATGATATTTTTATTTCATTTTTAAAAACTATGGTCTAGAATGTTTAAATTTATTATATAATAATTATTTGTTATCCTGAGTCTAATAATTCCAATTAAACATAATTCTTATATATAGGATTCTTAAATTATGTGTCATTTCACTTTGTCTGGAATGTGATTGAGGACTGCTTGTGTAAAACTGAGGTAATAAATTTTTACTAGTACTGCATTTCTTTAATGACAAACATGTTTCCGCGCATTTATCTTTTGATGAAATCGGTGATCCGAAGTAGATTGAAGGATGGGTAGAAGGAGAAATTAACCCTACTGCGTTGGTCTCTATAATAAAGAAGAAACAATCGAGAAATTTATGTACAATTAAATTTTTCATATTATAATGAATTAAAAAATTGATTTTTTATAATAATGAAAAATTATAATTTAATTACAATAAGCATGTTGTTGAGTTTATAAGTTGTTGTTGTTTATAAGTTGTTGTTGTTCATAAGTAGTTCATGTTGAGTTTATGTTCAATTTTAATTATTATTAAAATATTATTATGCAAAAATACATACACATTCATTAAGTAATTTCAAATAAACAAAACTTTCAGTAATTTGTGGATTAAAAATTATTTATCAATATAAATTAACGAGACGATTTACACGAGTTTTAATTTATCTTTATAAAAAAAATTTTAATCCAAAAATTTCTGAAAATCTTTTGTTCATTTAAAATATTATTGTCATTCATATTTTATTTACTTTATATAATTGTAATATGTACTCAATAAAACCAAAAATGACACACATGTACAATATAAAGATATTAACCAATTTTTATCGTTCAAATTGTATTTTTAGAGTACACTCTCCTAAATTATATAGAGTAAACGTTTAAAAATTCTAACCAGTTTTTGTTATATTTCGATTTTTACTACAAGCAAGTTCAAATTGTGACACCATATTTTCTCCATTCAGCATTGAGGCTGGCGTTTTCGAAATATTTAACTGCTCACTGGTGGAGTCACTTTGATTTCCCTCAGTTTGAGTGCCAATTTAGTAGTAGCAATATTGCCAATATCTGTCTCGCTGCTTACCTTGCTACGTGTAATATCAATTGTTTAAATTTATATTAATGTGATTTTAAAAATATAAATTATGTACATATTATTATTTATTATTACGTAAAAAAATACTTACTTCGCCCTGCAGTGCACTTCTTTCCCTTGTGCAAAGTTGGAATTGCATCTGGCTTCAATAAGGGCCTGGATTGAAAGGTTTTAAAACATTTTTTGTGGAAATGTTCCGCACAGATTCGAAACTTTGTTCTTTAATCCCAGCAAATTTGAGCCATTTTCTTCGACTGCGAAATGTTATAATTTAAGGATAAAAAATTGTATTTTCATAACAAAAATAATATAATAATAAATATTTGTAATTTTTTTTAATATCAAAATTTAGAATTCTGTGTATACTTAATAATATGACATTACTTCAAAAGTTTATATTTCATCGTGTAAAAAAAGTGAGGTTATGTTTACTAAAAATCAAATGTATACTTACGTTGAATTAGATTTTGGTAATCTAAACGATGAAAATCCTTGGCACATTTTCGTATATGTCCCATTTTTGCAATTTTCTACACTACAATATAACATTTTTGCATAAAATTTGTAAATCACGCTTCTCCAACTGTTTGCAAGCAAGCACATACAGTTGAGCACAAATACATCCAGAACATTCAAAACATTATACGTATATATATTTTAAAAAGAAAACGACCCACCAGGGTGCGCTACTAGTAGCGTGTACCGTCACCTTTCACTCTCACAATAACGTGAACGTATGACGTCACCCATTTGAATAACATTGTGTCGTCATTAATTTAAAAATTTAAAAACATTTAAAAGGAAAATTTATTAAAAAAGTTAAGAAGCAAAATTGTTTATGAATTTTAATTTTATTTATCATATTTAAAAATTTTGGAACCCGGCATCGTGATCAAAGGACAAATTGGAACTCACTCTGTTATAAAAAGAGCAATTATTATTATTTGTATTATTAATTATTATTTATAAAATTAAGTAGTCGAAGTAAATTATTAATCAGACGTACTTATTTATTTATTTACTATTTCTAGCACCATTATTATTCATATTATCTATACTATCAATTAAATTATGAATTTAGCTTTTCAATTTAATTTTTAATTAATTAATTAATTTTTAATTTTTTTTAGTTTATTTCTGTTTTCTTAAACTTTGTGGGTTTTGATATTTTGGATTATTTTCAAATTTGCAACATTGGGAACTTTTTCTTTTATTTTTCCTGCGAATAAAATAATTTAATTTCCTAAATCTTTAATATTTTCCTTTTTTGTTTTACATTTTTCTTTTTGATAATATATTCATCAGTGATTTTGAATAATTTCAACAAATTTTTTTTTAATATAAAAAGGATCAGCATATCCTGGAGGTATTAATTAGAATCACAACCAATTCGCAGTGAGGTTGACCTCAATTTCTTTTTTTTTATTTCAATCTCGATTTTCACTTCATTAATTAACTCCTGGAAATATTATCCTCGGTGCTTTGTTCTTTAATTTCGAAAGATTGAACAAAAATTTCGCAAAATTAATTTCAAACAGAAAGTGTTTTATGCAAATTGAGTGAAGCATTTGAAAATTGTCTAATTACTTTTTAACCTTAGTTATTATATTTTTTCTAATTATTAATTTTTACGTTTTCTAATTATCAATTATCAATTTTTATTTTTCCTAATTATCAATTATCAATTATCAATTTCTATTTTCTTTATTTATCAATTTCTCTTTTTATTCTTTCTAATTATATCTATAATTATATTTTTTCAAATTTGTATTTTCGTATTTTCTCTACTAAAAAAATAATTTGCAATTTTTCAAAAAAAGTTGAATTTCCTTTTCTATAAATCCTATGTGTTAATTTTGAATCTTTAGATTAAATAATTTTTTTTCTAAATTATTTACAAAGATGAAAAGAATAAAAAGTAGTAAAAATAAAAAAATAACAAAAATTTGTAATTCGCTTCAAATATTTTGAAAAATAGTATGATTTTTAACTATCATAGTATAAAGTGATGTCGTTATTTAATTTACTCCGGAGTTTTATTCATCGAGGGTTTACAAAAAAAAATTTGTTTTTCATTGTATAGAAAAATTTTCACCCTTGTTCGTAATGTTCGCATCGAACGTGCCTTTTAGTTCACTGGCTTCTTTCGTTCACTGGATTCCCAGATCGTTGAGTTTTTTTTTACTCGACAAATTTGCCACTTCTGACTTTAATGCTTGCAAACGATATCTATCTGGTAAATTTCCTATTCTGTTTCACTTTTGTTATTCAATAACCACAAAAAACTAATTTTGTAAGCGAATAGCTATATCTGGCATGAAATTCGTTACAAGTGAAACAATTAAATTCTAATTTCATTCTAGATTTTTGTTTTGACAGTTTAGAAAAAAGGGTTATTTTATTTTTCAAAAAAAAGGAGAGAGAGAATTTTTTATTTTGACATTTATATTTTATTTTACTGTAAAAGTGAAGAAGAGGAAAAAAGAAGTGAAAAAAATTAAAAAAAGAGTAAAAAAACGTAAAAAGGAATAAAAAAAAGGAGTAGAAAAAAAGTTAAAAAATAAAAAAGAAGTTAAAAGGATTAGAAAAGAACAAAAAAAGTAAAAAGGAGTAGAAAAAAAGTAAAAAAATATAAAAGAAGTAAAAAGGAAAAAAAGAAAATTTTTTTAAATAAATATAGTGTAGAACAATAATATGTAGTGAATGAAAGCAAATTTACCTGTTTATCTGTTTTTATTCTTTTTGTTTAATTATTTTTTATGAATTTATCAAAAGAGAATTAGGAAAATTTTTTTTTATAAAATCATGAGCGATTCATCGGAGATTTTTTGTCATTGCGGTTGCGATACTCCCGGGACGTTTAAACAAGAGGAATCGCCAAGCGAACCTTGCTGCTGTTGTGATTATAATCCGTTTAGTGATAATTCCAAGGACGCGGAAATTTACGATCTTCCGTTTGCCCTAAGAAAATTAACGGTAATGAAGTGTCAAATGAAAAAATGGCGAATGGAACGACTCCAATTGGAAAGTGAAACACGATGTCTAAAGCAGTCGCTACAACAATATGGTATTCAAAATTTCCATTTCTTCACTCACAATTTTGTTTCAATTTTGATCCAATTTATTAATTCTGTTTCAATTTTATTTTAATTTTTTCCCTTTTTATCAATTTTGTTTCAATTTTGTTCTAATTTTGTTCTAATTTTCAATTTTGTTTTAATTCTCATTCAATTTGTGAATTTTTTTTCAAAATTTTTTTTTGAAATTGAAAATATTTCAATTTTTCATCTTCTAAAATTATTTCACTTTTCTTAATTGTTGAAAAAAGTAAAAAAAAAAAATCAATGAAGAAAAATGCGAAAATTTTCCAACTAATTTTCTTACTCAATCTGTTTTCTCATCATTTTGGAGGTATTAATATTAATGAGGCGTTAAAACCTGATCCTCTGATTATTCACTACCGAGAGGAGAATTTGAGACTCGAAAATCTTAATGACGAATTGCGGGATCAAGTAAAGAACCTCACAGAAACTTTGGCTGAACGAGATTATTCCGATGATCCATGTGATTCTGTAAAGTTCATCAGAGAGAAAATAAAGGAAGTTCGCGAAAAATTTGCCGAAGAAAAAAAAGAGTTATTATTTCCAAAAAGAAAAAATTTTTTCCACATTTTTAATCATTTTATCAAAACATCTAATTTCTTTGAAATTAATTTAAAAAGAAAGATAAAATTTGAAATTAATTTAAAAAAAAGATAAAATTAGAAATTTAAAAAAAAGATGAAATTTGAAATTTAAAAAAAAGATAAAATTCGAAAAAATAAAAAAAAGTAAAGTTTGAAAAAATAAAAAAAAAGTAAAGTTTAAAAATTTGCTTTTATTTATAGATTAAGGGAAAAAATAGCGGCGTTAAATTTGAGAATAGAAGAAATGGATGACGACACATCGTGTGCAGCTTTAAATCGTTTGAGAGGAAAACTTCGGGAATTGATGAAAGGAGGCCAGAAAACTGACCATGAAGTTTCATCGGTGATGGAAAAATCTATAGAAACTATGATGGAACTTTCAAAAAGTTGCTCGGATTTAAAATCGGAAAATGAAAACCTTCTGGCTCAATTGGAAGCCCTTCAAAGAAAATTAGGTCCGGACGGAGAAAATTTTGCCGAGTGTCATGAGAAACTTGAAAAATTCGAAGCCCTTGTTGCTGATTTGAAAAAAGAACTTATTGATAAGAATCAAGTTGTCGGTGACCTGGAAAACGTGAATTACAATCAAAGAAGAATATCCGAACAACTTGAAATTGATTTGGATAAAATTACCGTCAGTCGCAATGCATTGATGAATGAATTCGATGCCCTCAAAAGTGAATTAATCCAAAAGGATTCAAAGGTTCCTTCTTAAAAAAAATTTCTTTAAAAAAAAAAATAAAATAAAAAATAAAATAAAAAAAAAATAAAAAAAATAAATAAAAATTAGGTTTTAATTAAAAATACTCTAAATTATTCGAAATAATTTTTTTATTCCTTTTTTTAAAATTTAATTTACGTTTTTAGATTAACGAACTCATGAGAGATTTGAGAGCATCGACTGTCGATCGTCTGGGCCTGGAACAATTGTCCAAAGAAATTGAAACAATGAAACCGCAATTGTACGATCTCGAAGTTGAGAATAATAATTTACTGGACGAATTGACGAAAATTCGTGGCATTGTTTCGGAGAGAAATGAAAAAATAATGGAAATTTTCGAGGAGAAGCAAAAAATAGGCGACGAGTGCAGTGTCAAGTTACTTGCGATGCAAACAAAAATGGACGCCTTATTGAATCAGGAAAATTTATATAAAACAGAAATAAAAAATTTGACAAATTCCTTGAACACTTTAGAAAATAGTTTAGAACAGTCAAAGGATAAAATTTCCGAATTAGAGGAAAATAGAAATAATAATGAGGAATTGATGAAGAAAATAGAAGAACTACAGAATTATTGTTCAAAATTAGAAAAAAGTTTCGAAGAAATGATGAATGAAATAAGTTCCATTCAAAATGCGCTCAACACCATGAAATCTGAGAAAGAAAAATTATTAGAAGATTTAAAGTTAGCGGAAATTAAAATTACGCAAATGGAGAAAGAGCTAAAAAATGCTTTTGAAGAAAAAGAAGCAATTTCTGTCGAACTTGAGAAAATTAGTGAAAATTGTCAAAAGGCTGAAATTGAGAATGAAACACTAAGAAATAATTGGCAAAACCAAGAAGAAAGGATAAAAAAATTAAGTGAAGTAAACGAAGAAATAAATGTGGAAAATAAAAATATTATTGCCGAGAAGAAAAAAATTGAGAACGACAAGAATGAGGTACTTAAGGAAAATGGAAAATTGAAGGAGGAAGTCGATCAACTTAGGAAAACGTTGCAAAAACAAAAGGACGAATTAGAAAAATTGGGGGAAAATTTACAAAAATTGATTTCAAGGAATGAGGAGGAAAAAAAGTTGACATCTTCTCTCGAAACCGAATTGCAAAAATTAAGGAAAGAAAACGAAGAATTACAAGTGAAAAATAGTGAGATTGAAAAATTGAACGAGGAGAAAGAAAAATTACGCATCGAAAATGATAATTTGGGGAAAATGTTGAATAATTTACGAAACGAAAAGAATTCGTTGGAAAAAATGCTCGAGGACTTGGAAAACATAAAGAAGGAAAAAGAGAATTTAGAGGTAAAATTCAACGAAATTGGGAAAGAAAATGAAAAATTGAAGAAAGATGTGAATTCGGCAGAGGACGAAAATTTGAGATTAAAAACAAAAGTCGAGGAAGAGACGCAGAGAGAGAATGAAGAGGGGAAAAAATTGAAAATTGAAAACGAACAAATGGGAAGAGATTTAGTGGAAATGAGAAAAGAATTAAAGAATTACGAAGAAGACCTGAAGAAATTCGAAGAAGAAAACAAAAAACTAAAGATGGAATTCGAGAATTCGGAAAAGAAAAAAGAAGCACTCGAGGACGAATTAGTGACACTGAAGAATAAATTAAAAGATTTCCTCGTCAATTTCGATCGAATTAAGGAAAAAAATGATAAACTCGAGGCAGAAAATAACCGACTTCAAAAATATTCCCTAGAACTTAGGGACGATTCGTCGAGACTAGAAAATGAAAAAACGGAATTGAAACTCGAACTCTCGAAATTAAAGACTGAACTCGGAAAAATAGTGGCAAACACCGGAGAATTGAGGGAAGAAAACGAAAAGTTGAAAAAATTGAACGAAAAAGGGGAAAAAGAGAACGAGAGGTTAAAAAATGAAATTGACAATCGACAAGCCACGGAAGAAACTTTGAAGAAAGAAACAAAAAATTTTGAAGAAGAGAAAAAGAAGCTAAAAGAAATTTCTTCACTTTTGGAAGACGAGAATAAACGCCTTAGGGAAAAAGTTGAAAATTCGACGAAAAACGAGGAGGAACGACAAAAACAAGAAGCAGAGGTTGAAAAATTAAAAAATAATTTCGAAAAACTAAAAAAAGAGAACGAGAAAAAAATTCTTGAAATAGAAATGGAAAAAATGGGACTTGTTGAAGAAGTAGAAAAATTAAGAGAAGAAGTTGAGAAATTAAGGAAGGAAATGTTGATCGATAGAAATAGCAAAGAGGCATCATTGAAAGAAGCAACTAATCTTCAATTGGAATTATCAGCAATGAGAACTGAATTGGAAAAGACGAGAGCAGACAATGAACGTTTAAAAACCGATCATGAAGAATTGAACCGAAATCTAAAGACTCGACGAGCGGAGAATGATGCTTCAAAACTGGAACAAGAGAAATTAGAAAAGAATTTAATTTCCCACGCGGAGGAAAATGCGAAACTAAAACAATTATTAGAAAAAACGAAAAATGATTTAGAAAAAAGTATTTTCGATTTTCAAGAATATCGAGAAGGAAAGGAGAAATATTTACAAAATCAAACGAATCTGAATCAAAATTTAGAGAAACAACACCAAGAACAAGAGAAACTGCAAAAAGAAATGGAAGAAACGGTAAAAAAACAAGAAAACGAAAATGAAAAATTAAAAAAAGAGTTGAAGGCAATGAAAGAAAATTTGGAAAAATTGGGCAAAAAACTATCGAGTGAATCAAGAGAAAAAATAGCACTGCAAAAAGAACTCGAGGCGTTGAAAAATAATTTAGCGAATCTACGAGATGATTTACAAAAAAGTGAGCAGGTGAAAAAAGAATTCGGTGAACTGCAAAAGGAGAGGGAAAATTTGAAGAAAATGCTGGAGAAAGAGAGGGAAACACAAGGGGAAAATTTGCAAAAAAATGAGAAAATGAAAGAAGATTTGGAAAAATTAAAAAAAGAATTCAATGCTGTGAAAAAGGAGAGAGACGATGGTTTGAAAATAAAAGCTGAAGCGACAAAATTAATGAGAGAAAATCAAATAAATTTGGAGGATGAAAAAAAGAATTGTGAAAAATTAAAAATTGAATACAATAAAATGAGTGCTGATGGAAAAAAATTACGGCAAGAGCAAGATAATTTGAGGGCTGAATTGCAAAAATTAAAAAATGATAATGAATACTTGAGAAATGATTGCGAAAAATTGCAAATTGAGAATGAAAAAATGAAGAGTGAAAAGAGATCATCTGGTATTTGGCTAAAAACTTTGTTTAACAAACGAAAAAGAAATTAGAAAATGAAAAATTTTATAATAAATCATATTTTAACGAATACTTCACTGTTTTTCTAAATAATAATTAATAAGTGAAATTAAAAACGAGAAATTTAATTTAATAAATAATAAATATTAATTTGGGCAAAAAACCAAAAAACAAAAATTGTAAGTATTTCGGAATTTTTCTTCATTACAGATAACGAATCTGGTGATTTTTTCAAATCGACTCAACAACTAAATTGTAGAATTCAGACGCAAAATGAAGGTACTTTCTTGCTAATTTTTATTATTTTGTACGAATTGTAAAATTATTCGAAATTATTCGAAAACATAAAAATTCTCTTTAATATTAAATTATTGTCTAAAATTTTAACCGAAATTCATTTTTAAATTAATTTTTTATTAGAAAATTCTACGAGAATTCAATTATTTATGTATAAAAATAAATAATTTATTAAATAAATTGAATGTTTCTTAAAATTTAATGTTTACGAATAATCTTATTATCAACTATTGAAAATAATTAATTTCTTTAAAGGAATTTAATTAAAATTAAATTTTAGTAAATTTTACTGAAATTTATTACATCAAAGAATTTTATAACAATTTTTGAAAATAATTGAAAACTTTTTGAAGAATTTTATTAAAATTTAAAAAAAAATTAAATTCCTAAGAAGAATTTAAATAATAATTTATGAAAATAATTGAACTCATGCGAAGAATTATTTATGTAAATAATTGAATTCCTGTGAAAAATTCTAATATTTTTATAAATAATTAAATTCTATTAAAGAATTTTAAAAAAACATTTTTTTAAACAATTAATTTTTTCAAGGAATTAAAATTAAATTTTTAAGAATAATTAAACAATAATTTACATTTACATTTCTTGTAAAAATTTATTAAAAATAATTACAATCCTGCGATGAATTTTATTATTTATAAAAATAATTGAATAGTCGTCAAGAATTTTATTAAAATTTTTAAATAAAAATTGAATTCCTGAAAAGAATTTTATTATTTACGAAAGTAATGGAATTATTAAAAAATAAATAAAATAATAATAATTATTATTATTATTATTTTTAATAATTATTAAAAAATTTTATTAAAATGTTAAAAAAAATTAAATTCTTGTAATGAATATTGTTATTTAAGAAGATAATTTAATTTTGCAAAGAATTTATTAAAATGCCTCAAAATAATTGAATTTTCGGGAATAATTTTGTTATTTATCTTTAATAATTGAATTCTTTCGAAGAATTATTTAAGTAAATAATTGAATTCTTGGTGAGAATTTGATTAAACTCTAAAATAATAATTTAATTATTTTAAAGAAATTTAATTAAAATTGTATTTAAAATAATTGATTTCTTTCGAAATATTTTATTTAAATATTTGAATTCCTCTGAAAAATTCTTATATTTTTGTAAATAATTGAATTCTTCTAAAGAATGAATTTTATTATTTATGAAAATAATTGAATAGTTGCTAAGAATTTCATAAAAATTTTTAAAAATAATTGAATTCCTGAAAAGAATTTTATTATTTATGAAAATAATTGAATTATTGCGAAAAATTTTATCAAAAATGTTTTAAAATAATTCAATTAATAAAATATTGTTCAAAATTAATTATATTATTAATTTAATATTATTATGTTTGTAAAAAAATGAGTTTTGTAATTTTTTTTTTTGATAAAAATATTCTTTATAGTTTATAAAGATTTTTTTTGAAAAGCGAAAGCAAATTTTTGAAATAATTTTCTTAACACAATTTACAGCAATCGATCGTATTAGAGAATTTATGGAATGCATGGAAGATAGAAATAAAGTAAAGCCAAAAATGGAGAAAGATTTTAAATTAATTGATGAATCTGGTGATTGGATAAATCCAACAGTTAATGAGGTGATGAAGAAATCATATAAATTATCAGAAAATATTTTTAAACTTGAAAAAGAAATACAAAGTCTCGATGTTTTTTTCCAAGAAAAGGTTTCGATAATTATTTTTATAATAATTATAATTTATAATTAATATTTTGTAATAATAAAAATTATTTAAAAAATAATGTTAATAATAATATTATATTAATAGTAGTAATGAAAATAATAATTAAAAATGTATTTAAATTTTGATATATTATTAAATAAAATAATATGTGAAATATAATTATTTTGATAATTTTTATAGAAAATTGGAGATTCAGAAAAGGGTGATTTTAATAGCGATTCATGGCTAAAAGTAAGTGCTTGTAAACTTAAAATTAAAAATTATTTTAAAATTGACTTTGTTTTAATCAGTTTATTCAGAAATATCTTCACTTTGATAAATTGTTGAGAGTTGTAATTATTTTTTAATATATTAAAAATTTATAAATTCTAAATTTGAAGAAAAGTTGCGCGTTTTTAATAAATCAATTAGTAAATTGAAATTAACTTTTAATTCAATTAAAATACAGAATATTTTACATTTCAATTTCATATTAATTTTTAAATAATTTCATTACGTAAGTTTTTAATTCAATCAAAAGTATATTTCCATTACTGTACATCACTGTCAATTTAGCCAATTAATACGATTAACTTTCAACTGTATTTTATTTTTGAAAATATATATTTTTGTCTTATTTTATGAATAGTTAAAAATCCAATTTGCATATATATTAAAAATAAATGTATTTTTTTTTGTATTTTTTCTAATATTTTATTGTAATAGTTCTATTTGATAACTAGAATCAAAGGTAAAAAATAAAAATATATTTTTAATAGAAACATTATCGATTATTAATTAATTAATTATTTTAATTATTAATTTAATTATTGTTTGATTAAAAAAGAAAAAATTGATGTAATTTTTAGTCATTGACATTGGAGCAATTAGCTGAGCTTCATGATAAAATTTGTCATCAAACAACATTAATTATTGAAAGTGACAGTGATTCATTGCCATTGAAGGGTGAAATTATCGATAATCAATTGTCACAAACATCACAAATGGTAAATAATCCCTTGGAACATGATTATCGTAAGGTAAATAGACGAATTGCTACACTTCAAAGGCATATTGCCGAAAAGCAATTGGAAGCTGCGAAAAAAATGCACGAAATGAAGAGATTTTTACGTCAGGAGCAACTTCGTTTAATTCAAATTGCCGAAAATATGGTGCGTGAGAAAAAGAGGAATTTTGATTTTCAAATGACTATCGATCAGGATCCATGTTGGATTAATGATTGTGACGCTGATTGTGGATATTTTGGCAAGAAATTTACGCGCAAATCGTAAAAAGAGGAAATTTAATTTTAAGTAAATTTTTTTATTAATAAACTTTATTTTAATTGTGTTCTTATTCATTGAAATTAATTTTAATACTAGGAACAATTTTAAATAATTGAATTAACTAAAATAATAGCAACAATTCGCGCGACTAACTTCTAACTTAACTTAACTTAACTTCTTACTTCTTAACTTAACTTTTTTAAATAAAATTAGCAATTTTAAAAATAATAGAATTTAAAAATTTTTATTTTAAATTTTTTTTTAAAAACACTAAAGAAATTCAATTTTGAAGAAATTATAATTAATTGCAGAAATTCAATTATTTTCAAAAGTAATAAAATTCTTCTCATACATTCAATTATGTATATTCAAAATTTAAGAAAGATTCTGGACAAAATCACAATTATTTTTATAAATAACAAAAATCTTCACCAAAGTTCAATTATTTTCAAAAATGTCAAATAAAATTCTTGTCCTAATTTCAATTATTTTCCAAAATTTGTCTCATTTCAATGATTTTCAATATCTACTATTTTAATAAAATTTTCCAAAAATTTAATTATTTAAAAAATTTTTTAATAAAATTTTCCAAAAATTTAATTATTTAAAATTTTTTTTTAATAAAATTCTACTCAAACATTTAATTATTTTCATAAATAGTAAATTTTTTTTAAGGAATTCAATTATTTTCATAAAAAATAATTAAAAATTCTAGAAAATAATAATTGAATTGAAATGAAGAAAATAATTTTAAAGAATTTACAGTATAAAACATGAAGAAATCGATCACTCCGAGTCTTCGATGTCTTCATGTTTTATAATTTTCTAAAAATTTAAAAAGTTTCAATTTCATTCTCAATTAAAATTATTGACAAATAGGATTTATAAACATTTTTTTCCTTTATTTTTAGAAAACTTTGAATTTTATTAAAGTAATTGTTTAATTAAAGTAATTTTTTAATTTTTTAATTTTAACTATTATTTTATTACATAAGTCATGAATATTTTCGATTTTTCAAACAATATTTTTTAAAGAAAAAAAAACAAAACAAAACAAAAGCATACACAAAAACTAACTTCAAAATGCGGACAGAATGAGTGAAAAAATATGAAAATTAGTATAGTTAATTATTTTTTATTTCAAAAAAATTGTAATATTTAAAAAAAAATTCTAATTATATTTTTGATTTAAATAACAAATTAAATTACTGTTTTTACTTCTATGAAAATTGATTCTTTAATGCTTTTTCTTTATTTAATAGAATTTATTTGTATAAATTGATTTTCAGTAGAAACAGTCAGTATTAGTCAGACAAATCTGTTCCTAGTAGTAGCAGTAATTTTTAGTCAGACAAACATATTTTGAATTATTTTGTCTCCAATTTTTGCATCACTGTAAAAAAAAGTCTCCGCTTTGTGTAAAACTTAACAAAATTAATTTTTATAGAATAATTTTCAGTAGAAACAGTCAGTATCAGTAAGACAAAACTATTTCAAGTAGTAGAAGTAATTTTTAGTCAGACAAGCAAATTTTAAGTTGAATTTAATAAGATTTATTTTTATAAAAATAATTGTCAGTAGAAATAGTCAGTATATGTCAGACAAAACTGTTTCAAGTAGTAAAAGTAATTTTTAGTCAGGCATATGTAAAAAAAATTTAATTGTAAGTATAAGTGCTAAAAGATGTTTTTAGTCAGACATAAATATTGAAAGATGAGTTTCTTCTAGTGAGAAAATAATTAAAGAGCGTAAAATTTGGTAAATTTATATTAAAAAAATCTGCTGTCTATTTTTTTAAAATCAGTCGTAACATAAAATTTTAGTTAGACAAGAACCATTTAAGTTGTAAATGATAACATATTTGACCAGTAGAAGAAGTCTGCTTTAGTCAGACATAAATGTTGGCATTAATAAAAGTTGATTTTAGTACTTTTGTAGAATTAGTAGAAAAAGGTTTTTATAGTCAGACCATTTTTTCTGCACTTGTTACTTAAATAAGTAGAAAAGGACAGTATTATTATTATTATTATTATAGTATTATGGGAAATTTATATTTGATTTAATTTATTTGAAATAAAAAAGTAGACGTTTTGTCTGACTAAGACAGTCCTTCCCTACGAAATATACAAAAATTTATAAAAATGACCATTCTTTTTAAATCACTTATGCTAAATTTTAATAACACTTTTTGCTAATTTCTTAATTTTGCATTTTAACTGGAATATTAAATTAAAATCAATAAATATAAAGAGAATAAACATAACTCCAGTCTACAATTTATAAAAATTACTTTTAATTCTCTTTCTAATTACTTTTCACAACGATTTAAAGAAAAATACAAACAAAATTGTCCCTCTAAAAACACTCATTATATATCAATAAAAGCATTGATCACTGGGAATTGTATTTCTCATTCTCTCTCTCTCTCTCCCTCTTTATTTCTCTAAAGATATTATTTACTCCGGTAATTGTTCAATTGATAAAACACAAGAGACGCGCGCTACTCGGAGAGAGTTTATATAGAAAATGAAAAAAAAATGAAATAAATAAAGTGGAGCAACTTAATTGTGCACGAGCTTCTTGAAAATAATGGTACCTCGAGGATCGATTAAGATGTCTGCCTGCGATGTCAAGCAGAAATGCTTTAAATACAAGACTTGATTAATTGCTGTTTTACGTGCCAAGTCACTTTCGACAAAACCCAAAAGATACATTTGAGAATATCTAATTAATTAAATTATGTGATGCTTCGTTAATACCAGTACAAAGATTTCAATTCTTGTTACTAATCTAAAAGCCATTAATTGAGAAGGCACGTGAAAAGCGGAAACTCGTATAAAGGTTAATTAATGGAGTTTTATTATTAGCAGCAGAGGAAGAGTGAATTTTAGGATCAATTAAAATAAGCTGGAAATGTAAAATTGTCAAATTGAGAATTAGCGATAAAAAAACAACTGAAAATAAAAATTATTATAAAGAATAAAATAAAAAAAAAAAATTTATTAAGAAGTTAAAAAGATAAAAATTATTTTAGGTTACAATTTAAAAAAAAACAATTTGTTTACTGCTTTTATAGTCTTGTGTCTGATACTTTTTTTACTGTTTGCTGTAGCTTCGTCTGACTAAGACTATTTTTTCTACTGAGAAAAAAAATTCGCTTCAAAATTCTCTTTCACTGGAATATAGACTATTGTTTTAATTTTTCCTTACAAAAAGTTATATTTACATTCACTACTTATACAAGAACTTTGTCTGACCAAAAATCCATTTTTCTACTGATTCTATAAAAATTCAGTTAATGTCTGACTATAAATTACCTTTACCACTTGTAGCATATTTCTCTACCTTCTATTAGATTTTTGTCTGACTGAAATGTACTCTTACTACTTGTATTATTTTGTCTCGATAAAAGTTACATTTACTGCTTGTCCTAATTTGTTTTACTTTTATTTTCTCTTTGTTTGACTAAAATTTACTTGTAACAATATTTAATTAATTAATTTTTTATTTTTTATCATTAGTATATGTTTTACTCATGACGAAATGAACAATTGAAATAAAATTAGAAATTTCTATCCCGAATTACAGTTTATAAAAAAATAACAATTAATTGTTTAAACAATTTAATAAATTGTTATATTTTTTTCGTAAATCAGAAACACTGAAACATTATTTTAATAGGTTTTTTAATTAATTTTCTTAATTAATGAAACTAAAAAATTATATTTTTTCACAGTAGGTAAATCGTGAGGTATTAAAAAGTGTTGCAGATTAAATTAACACCAAAAAAGATTAAAATAATCAATGTTGGTGTTATTTTTTACAATCAATGAAATTTTAGTTTATTAAATTTTTTATAACTATAAAACATGAAGATATCGATAACCCCGAGTCTTCGACTCGGAGTCATCGATTTCTTTTTGTTTTATAATAATTAAAGATGACCAAGTAATAAAATCATTATTTTATATTATAAGAATATTATACTTCTTCAAAATTATTTTCATTATTTCAATTCAATTATTATTTTCAAAAATTTTTAACTACACTTTTACTTTATATCTATTATTTTTAATAATTTTCGAAAAAGTTCTTTGGCAATTTTCAAATCCATTTATTTACAATATTCAATTTCACGAAATTTCAATGATTTCTAAATACTGTAATTAAATCCATATTAGAAAATAAAAACTTTAAATAATATAAAAGAAAATTCAATTAAACTTTTTCAAAAAAATTAATTTCAAAATTCAATTATTTCTAAAAATTCACGCTATATTGCTTTTAATATTCAATTAAAATCTAAAATTTTAACTGAAATTCATTTTTATGAAATGAAAATCAATTTTTATTAGAAAATTCTACAAGAATTTAATTATTTAAATGCAAAAGTAAATAATTTATTAAATAATTGAATATTTATCAAAATTCAATTCTCATAAAGAATTTTAGTAACAAATTTTTAAATAATTGAATTTTTTTGTCGAATTTTACTAAAACTTTCATGAACATAATTACTTTTTTTTAAGGAATTCAATCATAATTGTATGAAAAATAATTGAAACGCTGCGATGAGTTTTATGAGAATTTTCAAATTCATTCGTTTACAATTCAATTTTATACATTTCAATTATTCGGAAATTCTGCAATTAAATATTTATTCGAAAATAAAAACTTGAAATAATTTCAATAAAAATCCTATTAAACTTTTAAAAAGAATTAATTCTACAGAATTTTTTGTCAAAAATATGAAAAATTAAGAATTTCAATGATTTTAGTTTAAAACTTTTTTAAAATTTAATTATTTCTAAAAATCCACGTTATAATGCTTTTAATATTTAATTATAATCTAAAATTTTAACTGAAATTCATTTTTGAAACCATTTTTATTGGTAAATTCGACGAAAATTCAATTATTTAAATACAAAAATAAATAATTTATTAATTTCATGTTTCTTGAAATTAAATTCTCATAAAAAATGTTATCAACAAATTTTTTAAATCATTAAATTCTTTGGACGAATTTTAATAAAATTTTTAAGAATAATTACATTTTTCGAGGAATTTGATTAAAATTGCATTAAAAATAATTCAAATTCCGCAATGAGTTTCATTATTTATGAAAATAATTAATTGAATTCCTAAAAGAATTTTATTATTTATAAAAATAATTGAATCCCTGTAAAAATGTTATTATTTATGAAAATAATTGAATTATTGCGAAGAAATTTATAAAAAAATTTGTAAATAATTGAATTCCTGTAAAAACTTTTATTATTTATGAAAATAATTGAATTCCTTTGAAGAATTTTATTTATTTATGAAAATATTTTTATTCTTGCGAAGAATTTACTTATTTATGAAGGAATTTTATTAAAAATTTTGAAAAAAATGATTTTTTAAAAAGATTTTTATCAAAATTGGCGAAAATAATTGAATTTATATTAAAATTCTTGAAAATAGTCAAATTTAATTAATATTTTTAAAAATAATTGTATTCTTTCGAGGAATTCGATTAAAATTGCATTAAAGATAATTTAAATTATGCAATGTGTTTTATTATTTATGAAAATAATTAAATATTTCCGTAGAAATTTATTCAAATTTTTTTTAATAATGGAATTCTTTTGGAAAATTTTATTGAAATAGTAGATATATTGAAAATCATTGAATTTTAGAAAACTTTTGAAAATAATTGAAATTTTGACAAGAATTTGATTAAAATTTTGTAAAATAATTGAATAGCAGAGAAGAATTGTATTATTTATAAAGAGAATTGAAATTTTGACGATTTTTTACAAATCGTTGAGTTTGGTGTTTTATTTAAAGTAAAATTTCATTCATAAAAATAACACCAAAATAGATTATTTTAATCCTTTCTGGTGTTAATTTAATCTTGGAGGGATTAAACTGTTGCAGATTATTTTAATCCATTCTGGTGTCATTTTAACACTTTACGTTTTACTGTGATTATGTCTGACTATAAACACCTTTTTCTACTGTTTCCTCAAATTTAATTTATTTTTAATGTTTATTATTCTAAAAAATATTAATCTCAATTCTACAAATTTAGAAAAAATCAATGTCTGCTACTAAAGAATAATTTCACCTTTTTTTATTTTTGTCTGACTATAATGGAACTTTTCTATTCATGACAGTTATTTAAACGGAGTACAAGTATATTTCAATAAATATAAAATACCTGTTTGAATTTTGAGTTGAATTTTTGTAACTGAGATGAAAAGGGCAAAAATTTAATATAATAAATGAAGAATCAAGTACTAAAAGGAAAAGAACGAAACTAATTTTTTTTTTTCATCTCATAATTGAAGCGTTTAGTTTAGAGGGAGAAATAAAGGGGAGAAATAGTGAGTTAGGGAGTTAGAGATGGAGAGAGAGGGAGGATCAGTATGTATTGCGAAGAATTCAAACCACAGAGGATACCTCATCGGTGGTTAACATTGGCATTCAGCCACAAAGCTCACATAACGTGACCTGTTTTCATTATATTCGGTAAGCATCTCGTTTTTGAGAGTCAAAGTCCACTTTGCTCTCCCTAACACTACTCACAAACACTATATATATATACATTCTCTTCAGGCGCCTCCATCAACGAAGAGCTCGGTTTCACTATATGCATGCGGTTCTTTTCCGGACATGCGGCACTTGGCCGCCTCGCAACGCGGCTTATTTCAACTTCCGAGTAGAACCCTTCACACACACACACACACACACACATACAAATACATTGTATATACAAACACAATTGCACAATCCTGTATACATACAGGGCAATAATCGGGTTTCAAACAATTGCCTTTACAATTTGATTTGCCCGACTGGTTCAATTACATTGTCGACTCTCATCCTTCAAAACACAACTCTGCGGCCACTATTGCGTATCAATCCCCACAAAACTCATGCTATTAAAAACGGCATTGCGTTTCTACCTTTATTGATTGCTATATGTATATATACAGATGAGGGCAAACATTTTGCGGATTTTCATCTACATTTGGAAAATCCACTTTGTCCCGCTTTTAATACATTTATCTGACCGTTGAAAACGCTAATAATATTTATGCACGTCTGTTTTTACGGGTCAATATAAACGGAACGATTCTCATATTTGAGAGTTTCGTTATACATATCTTGTTTCTGAAATTGTTCTCTATTTAATTGAAAGCATTTTTTTTTTAATTTAAATAAACTTTTATTTTGAAATTCTTTTTACACCGAATAAAATTGATTCAAATAATCGATTACCTCGTGTGTATTAGCAAATTTAAATTTAAAAATTTACTTGGATCAAGGAATTTTTATTTCACAATTGCATTAAAAATAGCAAAATTCTATTTGCTTCGAATACGGAAATTATTGATTTAAAATTTTAAATACAATTTTAATTCATTTAAATAGAAATTATTTGATTCTAATAAATATTTATTTAATTTAGATAAATATTTACTTGATTTAGATAAATATTTATTTGATTTAGCTAAATATTTTTTCGATTTAAGTACAATTTATTTGATTCCAATATATTTATTTCAGGGTGTCTATTAACCAGGAAATCCGGGAAATAGCCTGGAATTTTATGCCAAATAGGGCATTTTTTCACCAAATTGAAAAAAGTTTAATTAATTTAATTTGTTTTTAAAAAATTGCTTTTTATTTCAATTTTTATAGATATTTATACTGTTCTCTAAATTTGAATTAGTTAAAAATAATTAATTTGATATGAAAAAATCAGTCACTGATTGAATTAGTATAGTATGTAAATATATTTTAAAAAAATTATCGAATTAATAGAAATTTTGTGAAATTCAACAGAAAATAATTAAATTTTTATTAGTTAATTTAAAAAAAAACACTTTAATTTTTTTTTTTAAATTGAATTTTTGTAAAGTTTTTTTGAAAATTCTGAAAAATAAGATTTCTGACATTTTTCACTTCTGTTGTTTCAAGATAATTAAATTTTTATAAACAAATAAATGAAAATTTTTGAAATAATTGAAATTTCTTTACATTCTATTAAAGATAATTAACTTCTTTTAAAGAATTTTATTTAAATTTTTCGAAAATAATCAGGGAAAGTTAGTCACCGTAATTATAATTTTATTTTTAAAAATTTCTTCGCAAATATATTCAATTATTTTCATAAATAATAAAACTCACTTGCAGAATTTCAATTATTTTTAATGCAATTTTAATCGAATTCCTCGAAAAATGTAATTATTCTTAAAAATTTTATTAAAATTCGTCGAAAGAATTCAATTATTTCTAGAAACTAAAAAAAAAAAATTTCTCAGGAATTCAATTATTTACATAAATAGCAAAATTCTTCAGATTTACTAATTCTTTTGAATATTATTTTTAAAAAATATTCTTCACAAGAATTCAATTATTTTCATAAATTTCCATATAATTCTAAAAAACAATTTCATTATTTTCAAAAGTAATAAAATTCTTCGCATAAATTCAATTATGTTTAAAATTTTGTTGCAATTTTTCTCAAAATTTCAATTACTTTTATAAATAGTAAAATTCTTTGCAGAAATTTAATTAGTATCAATACACTTTAATAAAATTGAATTAATCAAATTTTCAATTATAATTATGAACAGACAAGATTATTTAAAAAAATTGAAAAAATTCTTTATTGAATTCAATGATTTTTCAAATTTTTAATTTTAAATTATTAAAAAAATATTATTTTCAAAAAATTTAAAGAAACTCGTCAAAAGAATCTAATTATTCATAAAAACTCTAATAAAAAATTTGCAAGACATTTTTAGATTTATTTATGTTCGAAATCAAATGAATTTAAATTTTATGAGAAAAAAAAACCGGGAAAAATTGTGGTATGAACATTTTATTAACTTAAGTAGAAGAAGATGTTTATAGTCAGACAAAATATATATGATAGTGAAATTTGTTTCCGTTCAGTGAAGCAAAAATTTTTCGAAAATAGTTATTTTTCCAATAAATAAAAAGAGATACTAAATTTTCCATATTCAGTGGAAAATTAAATTTATAGTCAGACGAAATATAAAAGGTAGTAAAGTTTTGCCTTTTAGCTATAATAATTATTAGTTTTTAGAAATAAAATCACATGTTCGATTTTTTCTGAAATCAGTAGAAAATGATAGTTTCAGTCAGACAGTTGTTGAAACAAGACATTGTATTTTATTTAAGTAGTTGAAATTTTTTCCACTGAAGTAAAATTTTCCAAATTCATAATTATTGTTTTCGGATAGAGTAAATATAATTTGATATTTTTTTCCAAATGGATTCAGTAGAAAATATTCGTTTTAGTCAGACAGTAGTTAATTTTTAGTAAATTTTTTTAAGAAAGAAAAGTTTGTTTATTTATTTTTTAGAATCAGTAGAAAAATCCAGTGCTTCTTTTTTGCAATTTTACAAAAAGTAGTTAATTTTTAGTATATTTTTTTAGTACAGAAAAGTGTGTTTAGTAATTTTTTTTCATCAGTAGAAAAAGGCAACTTTGGTCAGACAATAATTTTTTTCAAAAAAGTCGTTAAGTTTAAGTAAAATTTTTTGTATTGAAGGAAAGTATATTTATTAGTTTTTTTTTTGAAATCAGTAGAACGAGTCAATTTCTAGTCAGACAGAATTGTAATTTAGTGAAAATTGGCTAGAAATCAGTAGAACAAGTCAATGAATAATCAGTCGCAGCTTCTTCTTGTGTAGTAATGAAGATTTTTATAAAAAAAAGCACCTAATTCCTATCAGTAATAATTTGAAGGTGTAATAAATATAATTTTTTGACATATTTGTAGCAATTTATATAGAATAAGAGAGAAAAATAAAATTTCGGAAAATTGAATATATTTTCACAATATATAATCAATTAATAATGTTTCGGGAAGTGAATGACGTTTCTAAAAAGACTTTGATGGAATCGATTGAAAATTTATCTTCACTTAACCGGAAGAGGCAAGCTTATCAGATGAATGATTGATTTACAGGAATGGCATTTGTGACATGTAATGATCAACGCTCGATTACAGGAGACAATGCGTGCCACGATAGCCGCTACTATTAAGCCAATTCAGAAATTGGTCTCATATTGAATGACATTGTGCCTATTGTCATTCACCATCTATTTCGAGATAAGCAATTTCAGAATTAAATTATCTACTCTTTTTTTTTCTCTATATATTTCAAATATTTTATCAACATTTATTCACAAGTTTTTTTTTTTATTATTTCCTCATGTTCAGGATTTTAGTATTTTTATTAGTTTTTCATATTTACAAATTTTAGTACCTATTTTTATTATTTATTCAAATTCATAATTTTTATAAATTCTTCATATTCACTATTTTTAAATTTTAACTGCGTATAAAAAATTAATTAGATTTTCAAAATAGAAAAAATAACCGGGTTAAATATGTTTCCCTCTCTTTATTACTTTAAATTTTCAAAATGAAATGAAAGATTAATATAAATTAATTAAGTATATAATGTAAGAATTATTTAATTCTGGTTTGAATTTTTTACCAATTCGGAGTCTTTCCCTCTACATTTATATCAGCGGGTAAATTATTAAATCAACTCTCGATATAATAATTAATTGAAAATCTTGTAATTCTTTTAAATTCACGAATATATCTTGAAAGTAGTGATGAATAATTAATATTTGATCAAATTTTTTATTATTCGTTTTAAACGAGTCATTGACAAAAGAATATACTACGCATAGCTATATTAATTCGTTACACTTCGATATTTATGATGATAGAAAATTTTTCCTCATTACATTTTTGCTAATTATTATTTATTAATGATGAATGTTTAGAATTCTACATTTTTAACTTATTTTCAATAATAAAAAAGTATTTTGTTTAATTTTGTAATGAATACCATTTCTTTTTTAATTTAAGTTACAGTTAATTATTAATAATAATTATTGAAAATTTTATATTTTAAAATTATTTTCATTACTGAAAAATCTTTTATTTAATAATATAAATGAAATTTGATTTCTTTTTTAATTTAATGTAATGTTAATTATTAATAATGAATATTGAAAGTTTTATAATTTTAAATCATCTTTTACACTAATAGCTGTTCTATTTAATATTAATGAATGACATTTGACTTCTTTTTCAATTTAATGTTATAATTAATTAGTTAATGGATAAAAGAAGAAAAAGAGAAAAAGAAATTAAAAGGTCAATAATTAATAATAATTAATTAATTAATTAATTAATTATAATATTTTGTCTAAAAAACTTCTCTGATTAATATTTTAGTTGAAAAGTAATTAATATATTATTTAAAGAAGTATTCTAATTGGCACTAAAATTAAAAAATGAATTATTTATTATTATTATTATTAATTATTAACTAAATCGCCGTATTATTTTTTGATAGATAATATTATACCTAATTATTTTTTTTTACTATTTTTAATTTAATAATATTATCTTTATTTAAAAAAACAAATTGAATTTTGCCAGGAATTTTATTAAAAATTGTTAAAATAATTGAATTTTGGAAAAGAATTTGATAACTTTTGAAAATAATTGAATTTATGCATTTAAACTTTTCTTGCTTATAATAATTTTTATTTTTATTTTCAAAAAAATAATTTAATATGAAAATGAAAAATGTTTTTAAGTATATGTTTACGTTCCATACAAAAAGAAACCACACGCGCGCATTATTTTAGCTTATTAATTAATAATGATTAATTAATTAATAATTCTGATTAAAGTGGTAAAAGTTTCGTGAACGAAGGAAAGAAATAAAAGAAATACATAAAATATTTAAAAAAAAGGGTGAAATAAAATTGAGGAATGTTGGATGATCGTCAATAAGTGGACAATTGATTGAACGACCAAGTTAACGACAGAATAAAGGGAATGCGACATTTGCTTCCATTTTCGATTTAGCTTTCAAGGTTCGTCCATTCTATTCTTTCCTCAGGCTCGTCTCTGTTCTTCAAAGGAAAAGAACTCGCTTCGTTTATTGTCAAGCACCTTGTCCCGACACCGAGTAAAGAAGAAAATCTCCATTTCCGGTTGGAAATAATGAAGAACGACGGTGCTTTCTAGTCATGCTCGGAACAAAGGTAAACCGATGGCGCAGTGAAAGCAAAAAAAAAAAGGAAAAGAAAAAAAAGTTTCAAAAAAAGAAATTTATATATATATAAAACTTTATATGATGCTATTGCTCCTGGTATTTCCTTCTTTATGTCCATGACACCTTATTTTTAATTTAATTTATTCATCTTCTATTTTTTTATTTTCTCACTTTTTTCAATTTTCTTTGTATTTTTTTCTCTCTTTTTTCAATTTTCTTCGTATTTTTTTTCTATTTTTTAAAAATTTTATTTGTATTTTTTTATGTTACCTTTCATTTTTTAAATTTTCCATCTGGATTTTTTTATTTTTTTCATATTTTAAAAATTTTTTCTGTACTTTTTTAATTTCTATTTTGTAATTTTGTTTATGCTTTGTATTTTTTTTTTAATATTTAATATATTTTGAAAATTTCCCTTCTCATCTGAATTATGAAAATAAAAGTAAAATTCCCCTCTTCTAAATTATGAAGGTAAGTAAATTTTTCGCTCCCTCTATAAAAAGGAAAATTTGCTTTTGAAATTTATATGTCATTTTTAAATTTCTTTTTAAAAATTTGCCACTTTAAATTTTCGCATATGTTTATTAAAATTTATATTTTTCAACTAGTGTGAGTGTGTGTAAAGTTTTTAGAAAAAAAAAATGTAGAGAAAAAAAATATATAATGTAGGTCATTTTTTTTTAGATTCAACGTTAAGGAAGTGGTCGTTGAAGTGAAAAGGGTTGACGAGTCTGTCTGACTAAAGCCGACATTTACTACTTGGTACGGCACGCGACTGACGCACCCCTCCGAAAATAAATTTTAACCCCTTGCACTGCAATTTTAATTTCAAATAAAAAATTGCCTCTTACTTTCACTTGTTTTCTTTTTTTTCTTCTTCAAAATTTTATTCTGTTCACAATGATTCGATTTCTATATTTTTTTCTCGAAAATTAAAATCTAGTTTATCTTTTCAAGTTAAATTAGAAATTAATTTAAATTTTTGTTAATTCTCTCTCTCTCTCTCTCTCTCTTTTCGAGTATAACTTTCCTATGTAAGCTTTCTCGTTAAACAACTTCCTCTCATTTAAATTTTCCTCGATTTAATTATGTTCAATTAATTAAATTTCCATTTTCATAAATTTCAAAAATAATTCTTATTATAATTTTTTTTTTCTAAAAATAGTTAAAATTTTTCGCGTAAAATTAAAAATATTGATAAGTTTATTTCTTTCTTCTTGAAAATAAATAAATAAAAATTTTTCGTATAACTATTTTGGGAAGACGAGAAGCTTTGGAATAAGGAAAATTTAATTATGAATAAAAAATGAATAAAACAAATATAGATAGATAAAAATACATATTCGAATAAATAAACAAATAAATAAGAATAAATAAAATGAATAAATATAATTATAATTAAAAATAGAAATGAACAAAAAATAAAATATATATAAATAAAAGAAAATATAAATATGCATAAATATAGAATAAATGTTATAAATATATTTTTTTCTATCAATTTATTAAAATAGAAAGCCAATATTTCTTTTCGAGAGAACAATTTTCCGTAACTATTTTGAGAAAACGAGAAGCGCTTTGGAAAATATAAGGAAAATTTAAGGTAAGAAAGAAAAAAATGAAATTACCTCTCGCGGTATCTGCAATTTATATAAATAGACTTTGGCGGAGAGAAGATAAGAACAATATCTATCTGGTTCAAAGTTTTTCTAATCGAACCATTTTAGAGAGAAATTCTCCTTTGTTTAAAATTAGTATTTCCTTTTTTTAAAATTTAAATTTACAAAAACCCATTTCTCGAACAAAATGCAATATTTATTTATTTAATTTTACTACTTTATTTATTGTCATTTCTTATCTCTGCAAATTTTAACCATAAATTTATAGTTTTTTTTTTATTTTTATCCTTTATTATTTAAATATTCTCATTTATATTTTTAATTATTCTTTTTATTCGACAATTAAATTGAAAAATTTTATTTTATTGTATAATTTAATTTTTATTTTATTCTCTTTTATTTTATTTTATTTCATTTTCATTAATTTTATTTTATAATTTTTTTTTCTTTTAACAATCATTTAAGCAACAAACAGTAACAGAAATTGACAAAAGTTAACAAAAAGCAACAAAATTAACAGAATTCTGTTAATTTTTGTACTTTTTGTTTTTTTACCTTAATAAAAAGCAACAAAAAATACAAAAACAAATAAAAATTACAGAATAAAATAAAATAAATTAAAATTAACATAGAGACTAATGTAAAAAGAATTAAAATTAAATTAGAGAATAAAATAAAATTAATTAAAATAAAATTAGGGAATAAAATAATATTAATTAAAATTATGGAGTAAAATAAAATTAATTAAAGTGAAATTATCGAATAGAGTTAAAGAATAAAAATAATAATCAAAAAAATATAAATATAAGTAATATAAATAGTTTACTCTGACAAAAAATAATTTATTAGAAAAAATAATGTATTAAATAATTGTGGGAGAATTTAAAAAATGTTTATAAATAGTTTAGAATAAAAATTACTCCACAGTGAATAATTTAAAAATCGTTAAGATACTGATCAGGGTGTGACTGAATCGTTGGCTCATTCTCCATCACCCAAAGGGTTCAACTGCTTATCTGACAAGTTTCCTGTATTGCAAAGTATATATACTATATATATAGAAAGCTATGGAGTCAGTGAGACAACGCAGGGGATGAAATAGCGTTCGTGGGATGCTTTCAAGCATCCCGAGGAATGACGGAAATTGCCGATCGAAGACGGGACAATCCGAAAGCTCAGCTACCCCTGTCAGTAGGCCTGCCGCAACGCAGCAGTGCGCGCGCTTTTTCATCCCTCTGAGCTTTCACGCCTCCGATCTCTTTTTTCGCTCAAATTTTTTCCAAGCTTAGTTCATTATTATTATTAGTAATCTCCAAAGACAGAAAAAAAACAAGAAATTTTTTTTTCGATAATTCACCATCATTTATCTTGTCTTTTCAAGCTTTTATCATTTTTCCTCCCGAGAAAAAAAAAAAGATTTTCGTCACGGACAAAAAAGGATTCTTTTTGCAAATAGTCTTTGGAAATTAGATGTAAATATTTAACCGAAAGGGGAAAAGTGTTTAAAATTTAAATATTAATTAAAGACGAAAAAAAATTTTATGTGGTGGAAATTTGATGTTCAATGACTATTTTCAAAGTGGACAAATATTTCAAGATTCGTGTTTTTGAAGATTTAGTGTTGAAATATGAATATTAGAAAATAGTAATGTCAAAATGTTATAAATAGTGTTTCCATTTAGTGGAAAATGTGCTTCCGGACATTCGACAAGAAAATTCGGAGTGAACTTGAAAAATAAAGAAATAAATAAATGTTCCAGAGATTAAAAAAAAAGTTGAGAGTGCAATTAATTTTCGATAATAAATAAATTCAATAAATAAACAATTTTTTGAGTGAAAAATAAAAGACGGGTGAAAAAAAATATTTTTAAATAATGACTAATTTTTTTTAAACTGTATTTCTCGACGGAAAAACGGTGACAGTTGCGATAGTGAGAATATTTCAAAATTTCTTAGAAGAGGAAATTATTAATGGAACTTTTGTGTAAAAAGATAGTCAACATAGGAAAAAAAATTATCGGGAAATTTTATTTACTTTCAAATCGTAAGCTCTTCAGTTAAAAATATCAACAAAAAGCAAAAAAAGTTTAGGAAAAGCAACAAAAATTGAGAAGAATTAACCAAAATTAATGGACATTAGCAAATAGTAACAAAAATCAACAGAAATTAACAAAAGTTGACAAAAAGCAAGAAAAATTAACAGAAGTTTAGAAAAAGGAACAAAAATTAAAAGAAATTAACATAAGTTACAAAAAAGCAACAAAAATTAACAGAAATTAACAGAATATAACAAAAAGCAACCAAGATTAGTAGAAATTAACAAAAAGCAACAAAAATTAACAGAAATAAAAAAAGTTAAGAAAAAGCAACAAAAAATTAATAGAAATTAACGAAAGCAACAAAAAATAAATAAAAGGACAGACATTAATCAACGAGAAATTTATAAAGATTAACAAAAATTTAACAAGGGTTAACAGAAATTAACAAAACTTAACAAAAATTATAAAAAATTACCAAAAATTAACAAAAAATTTACTATAATTCAAAAAATATTTTGTAAAAATCAACCAAAAATTTAAAGAAAAATAATACAATAACATAAAGTACTTCAAAAATTATAGAAAATTCGAATAATCTTCAGAGGAAATAAATACAAGCAACAAGAATTAACGGAAAAGTAACAAAAATTTAAGAAAATTTCAAAGAAAATCAACAAAGTTTGAGGGAAAGTTAACAAAAGAATGACAAAAATTAATTAACGAAGAAGTAATAAAAATTAACAAATAGCAAAAAAAGGTTAACAAGAATTGACAAAGAGTAACAAAATTTTTCGAAAATTAACAATAAATTAACAAAAAATATTAAGAAAAATAAAACAATAGCAAAAAAGATTTTGAAAATTGAAAATTCGAATATTTTGAAGAGGAAAAAATACAAGAATCGAGAATTAATGAACAATTAACAAAAACGTAACAAGAGTAAGCGTTTTTAACGTAACTTTAACAAAATTTTGCAAATAATTAACAAAACAGTAACCGAAATTAATACAAGAGTGACAAAAATTAATTAATGAAAAATGAAAAAAAATTAACAAAATTTTAACAAAGATTAACCAAAGAGTGACAAAAATTAATTAACGAAAAAAAATTGACAAAATGTTAACAAAGATTAACAAAAATTCATGAAAAATAAATAAAATAACCAAAAATTAACAAAAAGTAACAGAAATTAACAAAAGAGTGTCAAAAATTAATTAATGAAAAAAGAAAAAAAAATTTTAAAATTTTAACAAAGATTAATCAAAGAGAGACAAAAATTAATTAACGAAAAATAATTGACAAAATGTTAACAAAGATTAACAAAAATTCATGAAAAATAAAAAAAAATAACAAAAAATTAACAAAAAACAGCAAAAAAAAAAAGAAATTAACAAGAATTAACGAAAATTATCCAAAAATTAACAAAAATAATCAAAAGTGGACAAAAATTGAACAACAATTGAAGGAAAAATAACAAAAACAAGAATAACAAGAATAACAACAACAATAACAATAATAACAAGAATAACAACAAGAATAACAAGAATAACACTTGTTTCTTAACAAGAATAACTAAAAATTAACAAAAAAAATTTTTTATGAAATTACCGAATAAAAAAAAAAAAAAAAAATTCGTAAGATAAAAAATAATAAAAAAATTTAATCATAGAAAATAGAAAAAAAAAATTCTCAAACTGAAACAAGCTCTGCAACGACAATCATTTGCATTTCCAATTACGATAAAATTGTGTCACTTTAATTGGATTTATCTCGCGGGGTCAAAAGAAGAGAGAAAGAGAGAAAGAGAGAGAGGGAGAGAGAGGGAGGGAGAAACAGAAAGAGAGAGAACGAGAAAAAAATTTCCAATTTATCAGGAATTTTTATATGAACATTTTTTTTTCTGATATAAGTTTCATGTGTCTGGAACATTTTTTTTCTTTTTTTAATATTGGTTTGAGAATCAGGACGCAAGTGTAAATCGCATTTACCGTTCAGTGGTTCGTGTGAAACCGGAAGTTAAGCGCAATGTGAACGATCACAGAGGCCAATACGTCGATAGATCGTTGACTCTCCCTCCCTTCCACCCTCACAAACACCGTTTTCTGTTTAACATAACCAACCAAACCCCCCCCCCCCCCCTCCCTCCTACCCTCCCTCTTGCCTTAATCAAGATCGACGTGTAACTTGTACGTGCGCGGAAATGTTTCGGAGCTTAAAGCATTGATTGGCTGATCTCTGCTTTGGCTGTTTACATGAAACGCGAGTGAATTAGTGTAACAATTAGTGGGGAAAGGGGAAAAATAACAAAGCGCTAATTAGCCAAAGAAAGGAAAACTTGGATTTTTTTTTTTTTTGAAAAAAGAAAAATACTTCTTTCTTTATCGAAAAATCCTGTGATTCGTTGAATCAAGAAATGAAGAAGAAATGAAGAAAATTAATTTCATTTTTCACGAAACGATGAAATTTATCGATTATTCACGTATTTTGATGATCATCATCGTCTTTGGTGGAATTGTTAATTCGGAGTTTCTAATCGAAACAGTTGATGCACCATGTAAGTAATATATATATATAGTTGTGCTAGACACTTTGACGCCAATAGATATAGATTTATATTTATTTAAAAGGCTAAGGTTAGAACCTTAAACTAAAACTCTAATGTTAAATTAAAATGGATCAGTGGAGCAGAGTAAAATGCTGTCAATGCTTAATTTTATATTTATAAAGAGTACACCCCGTGAATATTTACCCGCGTGTGAATGAGACAACCCAATTTTCGAACCTTTCATTTAGATGATTATTTAAATCGTCGATGATGACCTTTTCAATTTTATTCCTTCAATTCTAAAAATAAAATATACTTTTATAGCCAGTTTTTTTTTTAAATTTACTTTTCTTTTATATTCTATTAATGGAAATTGGAGCAGATTTCAAATTAAATCCAAATAAATGTTTTTGGGAAACAAGTTGAAAATGAATAAACATGTAAATAAATAAATATAAATAAATGTAAATAAATGTAAATAAATATAAATAAATATAAATAAATAGAAACAAATGGAAATAAATTAAATGTAAATATATATAAATAAATGAAAATAAAGGGAATTAAACAGTTGTAAATAGAAGTATGCAGAAATAAACAGAAATAAATAGAAATGAACAGAAGTAAAAAAATAAATAAAAAGAAATATAGATAGAAAATAAATGTAAATGAATACATAGAATATTTTTAAATAAATGGTGAACAAATGTTAAAAGCTGTAAATAAATGAAAATAAATAAAAATAAATAAAAATAAATAAAAGTAAATAAAATAAATGGAAATAAACAAAATAAATGGAAATGAATTGATATAAATTGAAATAAATATGTTATAAATAGAAATAAATATACTGCTTATTTAAAAGTGTCGGATTAAAATGAATTGATACTGAAAATGTGAATCAAAGCATAATTTGATCTGAAACTTTCATATCAATTTTGATCCAGTTTGATGTAAATTTCATACGTTCGAGAAAACTGTGTTACAATAAAAATGCAAATAAATGTAAATATAAATATATATATAATAAATATTGCAAAAAAGAAAAAAAATATAAATTAAATAGAAAATAAATACAAATAAATGCAAATAAATAGAAATGAATATAAATAAATACAAGCAAATGTAAATGAATAAATAAAGAAATAATGAATAAAAATAAATAAATATAAATAAATGTAGAAGTAAATAGAAATAAATATACCTAAAGAAATAAAATTAATTGCATATTATAAATAAATCGGAAAAGAACAAATAATATTAAATTTTGAATTGCACTTATAAATTTATTGCCTTCACTGTCCAACAAGAAAATAGCAAATAATTATAAATAAATAGAAAAATATAGAAAAAAAAATAAAAAAAATATATGGAAAAGGATAGGATTAAATAGAAAAAGGATAGGAAGACATAGAAAAGGATAGGAATACATAGAAAAGATTGGAAATAAATGGAAAAATATAAAAAGAAATAAAAAAGAATAGAAATAAATGGAAAAAATAGAAAATGGTATAAATAAATAGAAAAATAGCAATAAGTAGAAAAGTATAGCAATAAATAGAAAAGTATAGAAATAAATAGAAAAGGATAAAAATAAATAGAAAAAGAAAGAAAAAGTTAGAAAGAAATAGAAAAAGGTAAAATAAATAAAAAAAGAATAGAAATAAATAGAAAGCGATAGGGATAAATATAAAAAGATATAAATAAGTCGAAAAATAGTAATAAATAGAAAAGTATCAAAAAGGATAGAAATAGATAGAAAAATATAGAAATAAATAGAAAATGATAGAAATAAAAATAAAATTTTAAAAATAAATAGAAAATGGATAGATATAAATAAAAAAGGATAGAGATAAATAAAAAAGTATAGAAATAAATAAAAAAGGATAGAGATAAATAAAAAAGTATAGAAATAAATAGAAAAGAATAGAAATATGTAGGAAAAAATAGAAAATGGTTTAAATAAATAGAAAAATAGTAATAAATAGAAAAGGATAAAAATAAATAGAAAAAGAAAGAAAAAATGTAAAAATAAATAGAAAATGGATAGAAATAAATAAAAAAGGATAGAGATAAATAAAAAAGTACAGAAATAAATAGAAAAGAATAGAAATATGTAGGAAAAAATAGAAAATGGTTTAAATAAATAGAAAAATAGTAATAAATAGAAAAGGATAAAAATAAATAGAAAAAGAAAGAAAAATGTAAAAATAAATAGAAAATGGATTGAAATAAATAAAAAAGGATACAAAAGGATAGAAAGGAATATAAAAATATAGAAATACATAGAAAAGAATAGAAATAAATTGAATGAAATAGAAAACAATAGTATTAAATAGAAATGTATAGAAATAAATAGAAAATGATAGAAATAAATAGAAAAGGATAGGAATAGATAGAAAAGATTAAAAATAAATAAAAAATTGTAACAAATAGAAAAGAATAAAAATAAATAGAAATAGAAATAGAAAGAAACAATTAGAAAGAAATAGAAAAAGGTAGAAATAAATAAAAAAGAATAGAAATAAATGTAAATAAAATGGAAATAAAGAATAAATATACAATAGAAAATACAAAAGAATTATTAATTTTGATCGTTGACTTCAGTATTAAATTAAATATTAATTTTATTACAGAAAATCAATAAGTATCTGATTAAAAATTAAAACTACTTTTTAAATATAGAAATATACAGTTTTGCTTGAATCTAACATTAAGTGGGGAATAATTGTTTAATAGTTTCATAAAGCTCATTTGATTTTGCAATTCAAAAATTATCATTATCTATTGAATTAAAGATAATCTATTTAATTGAATTAAAGTTTAGTATATTTAAATTTAAAATAAGCTGCTAAAGAAATTATTAAATGTGAAAGCTCTTTCTAGAAGTATCACAAACTTTCTATAAAATTCATTAACTTAGAAAAGTTTAATATAAAACTTGTAAAATCATTTTTTTTTAAAAAAGCTATATTATTAACTTTTGTTACAACTAAATTTAATTAATTTTGTTCCATCAATTTTTTTTTAATTACTTCCTTTTCAAACTCAATTTCCACAGATTTCTTATTTTCCTGATCCCAGAGGACGGAACTTTATTTGAATCAAACTCGTTTATGTAAATAAATAAATAATTATTGGTTCAACTTCAAAAAAAATTTATTTGATTCAAATATAGAAATTATTTGATTGAAATTATTTTCAATTAAACATTTATTTGTATCAAGTAAATTTTGTTGTCAGTATAAATAAATATTTTATTTATTTTATTTATTTATTTAAATCAAGTAAATTTTGTTTTCAGTGTAAATAAATATTTTATCGTTACAGTAATAAATTTTATTTTGAATCCAAATAAAATCTATAACAATAATATTCGTATATAAATAAAATATAATATTTATTGTAAAAAGATATGATGTTAATGAAAATGATTTGATGCACAACAATATTTATTTGATAACAATCAAGTAAAAGATTAAATTGAATGACATAAATATTGAAACAAATTTTTAAAAAATTTTTTTTTGAGTAAATTCTATTCGAATAATTTTCGTATTTCAGTTTAAATATAATATTTACATTAAAAAATATGATTTAAAAAAAATAAACATAAAAATAAACCATAAATAACTATGCGGTAAATAGAGAAATTCGATGTAAATATTAAACAAAAAGCATATAAATAATAATCAAATGTAGTAGAAAATTAAGTAAAATTAAAGTGAAACAAAATTTTTTTCTCAATATATTTTTTTATATTTATTTTTTTTCAATATAATATATTTTTTACAGCATAATACACTTTGATATAATATAAATAATAAATTATTCTATAAATAAATGACTAAATAAATTATATAAATAATTTCTATATTAATATAAATAAGTGAATAAATAAATATACTTTCAATATAAAATATTGGAAATATTAAATATTAAATATAAAATATTTTTTGAGTAAAAAATAATTTTCAGTGTAATACACTTTTTTATATAAATAAAAAATATTTTTTTTTGTAAATTTTTTTATTTCTTCTAAGAATTATGCGACGAATTATAATTTACGTAGAATTTTCTCGCCAGATAAAAATTATTTGCATATGTGAAGAATCGATATCGTTTCTCGAACTTGAGATGCATAAAAAACGGAGATAAGAAATATTTTTATATACATTTCCCTTTAGAGAGTGCAATAGTCGTTTATATTATCTATTTGTATATCGTCAGTTCATCATTTTTATTCTCTAGAGAAAAAGTCATTTGGAAGAAAAGCAAAAAAATACAAAGAAAAAAATACAAAAAAAACAAACAAAAACAAAAAAATACAATAAAAATATTTTATATAAAACATTGTTTTCAAAAAGTCAAAGTCAATAAGGTCAAAAATATACACAAAAAAAATGTTATCGAAAGAAAAATATTAGTTATGAAAAATAATATTTTTTTTTTTAAAATAGAGAATTTTTTTTACCTCAAGGAAGGAAGCAATGTAAAAATGATTAAAAGTTGAAATGAAAAAGTATTTTTTAATAGAAAAAAAAGAGGATGAAAAGTTTTGTTAAAAAATTGTTTACTTTATTTTTTTTCTATATACTTTCTATATACTTTCTTCCACTTTATTTTGCGGTGAAAAGTTTGTTGTAAAAAGAAAATTGGCGCTACACGTTTTCCATTTTGTACATAGTATATATATATATATATAGAATAAAACTGACTAACGTTAGAATGCGAAATGAGAAATTTTTCTCCTCTTCTTTTTTTTAAATTGCGAACTGAATTGGAAATGTTTCAAAAATTTATTTGAAGATAAAATATCGTGAATAGTGTAGAGATAATTTTTTGAGAAAAGATACAAAACTTTGTCATTCCTGTCACTACGTCTATATTTAAAACCACCTGTTTAATATTCATTCGAGATATATCAAACACTCACTCTCGAAGCAATCAATTCCTATTATAAAAGTAGTTTATAAAAGTTTGTGCATACAGTCTATAAGTATATATATCTATGTGTGTACATTATCTTATGGTTTTGTCGTCGAGTTCACTTACTATGATTAAATAAACAATTTCCCACCAAGTTTTCTCAATTAATGCAATTGTTTCTTGTCTAGAATATATATGTTTCATTTATTATATTTTATGTAGTCGGCGAATATTTTTTTTTTATTTATAAATATTGTTTGTTGTTTCTTCTCTACGGAGAACTTTTCAATTAATATTTCATGTATTCGGCGAATATGGCTTTAAAATTAGTTTTAATTTAAAACTATTGTTTACTTTTTCTCTAGAAATATTTATTCTATATTTTATTGTATATTCTGGGAATTTTTTTTTAACCATGATTCCATTTAATAATTTTTTAAATTTATTTATTTAAAGGTCGTTATAAATTAAATTAACTTTTAAACTCCAATTATATTTATGTATCTTAGAATTGAAATTAGGAAAATGTCAGTCAAATTTCATTTAAATTTTCAACGTTCTAAACAATTATTTTCTTTTGCTTCAATATTTTTAAAATTTACACTCGACTGAAAAATATTGTAAATTAAAAATTAACAATGTCAAAATGTACATTTTACTTTTTTTCATTTTTTAAATTTCGAAATCAAAATATTTCCTCATTACACATTAAAAAACTTAGAAATCAAATTTAAAAAAAAAATTACACATTAAAAGAAATAACAAAACTATTGTTTTTTTCAAAAAAAAAATTATTATTATTATTATTTATTTTTAAAGTTATGAGAGAGATGGAAGAAAAAAAGTGCGAGAGTGGATTATTGAATGCTAGAGACAAAAAATAAAAATTAATTCTAATAATAATAATATTGATAATAATAATTGTCAGTGCTGGTAGATATGGAAAAAAATCTGTCAATAATAATTACAATACATCAGTAAATGCATAACATGACCATAACCCGTTTATTTAATCGATAAATTATGCAAATTGACACAACGGTTGTCGCATCAAGGTACAGTGATTGACCACGATTGTCGAAAGTGTCAAAGGCAAATTGACTGACACATTATCATTCAAAATTGTCAAAAAAAAGAAAAAAAAATTAATAAATAATAATTTTCTTTAGAAAGAGTAATTTCTTTCTATCTTTCCATACAGTAAATATGAAAAAATGATAATTAATACATCAATTAATTTTTTCTTTCTTCTAATAAATATACCTCTATACATTGTTCCATCATTCTCTATATACTCTCTAAATTTAACTCACATTTTGTTTGCCTTCAGTTCCATAATTATAATTCAGATTTAATTTCAATTATAATTTTAGATTTCGTTCCATTTTCCAATAATGCGCGCGTATATATATGTATTATATTCTGAAATGGGGAAAAGTTTTTTTTTTACACTCTTGTGACCTAATGAACGTTTAAATTCGATAGAAATGAAAAATTTAATTTAGGAAGAGGGAATTTTAATTATTGGTACAATAGTGCCAAATATTAGGAGAGAAAAAGAAGAAAGGGGGGAAAATTGAAATATTCCTTTTTTCGAGATAAAAAAATAGGAGAAAAATTGAAATGTTAATTGTAATATTTTACTGTATACGAAAAAAAGCAAAAAAACATTAAAATAATTATTGAAATACTCTTTTGTATAGAAAAATTAACAAGGAAATTATAGAAATAATTGAAATATTTTTTTTACATAGAACGATTACATGGAAAATAAAATATTAAAACATTTTTTTTTGTATAGAAAAATTAAGATGAAAATTAAAATATTAATTGTGAAATATATTTTTTGTATAGAAAAAAAATTATCAAAAGATAAATTTAAAAATTACTTGAAATTCTTGTTCTTTGAATATAAGAAAATTAAGTACAATAAAAATTATACCAAAAAAATTCAAATATTAATTGCAATATATTTTGCAAACGAAAAATCACAGAGAAATATTTTTAAATAATTATTAAATCACTTTTTCCTATAGAAAAATTACCAATAAAATTTAAATAATTATTAAATCACTTTTTCCTATAGAAAAATTACCAATAAAATTTAAATATTTATTAAAATATTTTTTCTGTGAATAAAGCTCAAAAAACTTTTATGTACCTATAAAATTATTTTTTTTTAAATTAAAATAGTTCTTGAAATATTCTTTTCTTTGGAAAAATTACCAAGTAAATTATAAAATATTAATTGAAATATTTTTTTTAAATAGAAAAATTTGCAAGAAAATTAAAATAGGAAAATATTATTTGCTGAGAAAAAATTATCAAAAGAAAAATTTAAACATTTATTGAAATACTTATTTATTTAATATAATAAAATTAAATACAATAAAAATTATATCAAAAAAATTGAAATATTAATCGCAATATTTTTTTTTGAATACGAAAAAACACAAAACAATTTTTAAATAATTATATTATTGAAATACTTTTTTCCATCAGAAAAATTAACAAGGAAGTTAAAATATTCATTGAAATTTTTTTTTGTACATTAAAGAAATTACCAATATTTTTTCGTATTGGAAAATTACCAAGAAAATAAAAATATCAATTTAAATATTAATTAAAATATTAATTTGTTTTTGAATACGAAAATCAAAAAAAAATTTAGAATAATTATTAAAATACGTTTTTGTATTAAAAAATTATATTATCTCGTATTGAAAAATTACAAAGAAAATTAAAATAATAATTGAAATATTAATTAAAAATTATTAATATTTTTTTAAATACGAAAATTATGAAAGAAATTAAAATAATTATTACAATACGAAATAATAGAAAATCTAACATGGGAATTAAAATATTGATTAAGATACTTTCTTCTATAGAGAAATTACTAAGAAATAATAAAAAAATTATCAATATTGTCTCGTATTGAAAAATTACAAAGAAAATTGTAATATTAATTAAAATATTACCTAATATTACCTATAAATAAAATCTAAAAAAAAACAAATGTTGGAGTAAAAAATATAATAATGAAAAAATATTTGTAGAATTAAATTTAAAAAGAAGAGTAACGGTTATAAAAAAAAACAGAATAAAGTATCTGCGTGGAACTTTACGATTCTGTATAAATTTTTATTTCATCCATAAAGGGCGAGAAAAAAATTATGTGACAGATTAATAGATAAAATGATGTAGTATAATTATTTCAAGTGATACTATACTTTATACCATATTATCTATATATTGATAAAATTTTTCTTTTCCCGCAAGAAATCGGGGGATTTATTATTATTTTTTCTTCTTCTTTTTTTTTTCTTTGAAAACATTTGCCTCTACCGCATTTACTTTTGTTTTATGTGAGTATGTACGTGAGTTTAGAGCATTGGGAGGCGGTAGGTGGGTTTAAGGATCATGAAGAACTGAAATGGAACATACGTTTTATACGTGAATGGGCCGCGTACCCAACGCCTTTATTGCACTGATATCGAAATTATTGCTCCTATACACAGTAAGGGAAGACGTGTCTTCCACAAGAACGATTCTCGTGTAGCAATGAAGGGGACTCGTAACGATCGAAATTTCACCGATATCTCTCTCTCTCTCTTTCTCTTTCTCTCTCTTTATTCAAAACGCAAATATTTTAACAACTTTTAAATCTGTATACTTTTTTTTATGACCTATTTTTTTTATTTTTTCTACTTATATTCCAGATGGAAACGAAACACACTTTTTTATCTATAAAAGTAAAAGAAAAAAAATGATATTATGGGAATTTTTTTCATATTATTATTTTTATAACAATATTTTTAGTTTTTAGAAGAAGTATTTTGAAGAAATTTTCGTTATTGTCTGACTATAGTTGATTTTTACTACTTAGAGTCAAAATTCATAGGAAAGAATTTGAAATCTTCGTGTTGGTCTGACTATCGTTGAGTTTTACTACTTAAAATAAAATTAACAGGATATTTTCTTGATTGTCTGACTAAATAGTTGATTTTTACTACTTAAAATAAAATTTATAGGAAATTTTCTTGTTTGTCTGACTATCGTTAATCTTTACTACTTAGAGCCTGAATTTCAAAGAAATTTTCGTTATTGTCTGACTATAGTTGATTTTTACTACTTAGAGTCAAAATTTCATAGAAAAGAATTTGAAATCTTCGTGTTGGTCTGACTATCGTTGAGTTTTACTACTTAAAATAAAATTAACAGGATATTTTCTTGATTGTCTGACTAAATAGTTGATTTTTACTACTTAAAATAAAATTTATAGGAAATTTTCTTGTTTGTCTGACTATCGTTGATCTTTACTACTTAGAGCCTGAATTTCAAAGAAATTTTCGTTATTGTCTGACTATAGTTGATTTTTACTACTTAGAGTCAAAATTTCATAGAAAAGAATTTGAAATCTTCGTGTTGGTCTGACTATCGTTGAGTTTTACTACTTAAAATAAAATTAACAGGATATTTTCTTGATTGTTTGACTAAATAGTTGATTTTTACTACTTAAAATAAAATTTATAAGAAATTTTCTTGTTTGTCTGACTATCGTTGATCTTTACTACTTAGAGCCTGAATGTCAAAGAAATTTTTGTTATTGTCTGACTATAGTTGAGTTTTACTACTTAAAATAAAATTTATAGGAAATTCTCTTGTTTGTCTGACTATCGTTGAGTTTTACTACTTAAAATAAAATTTACAGGAAATTGTCTTGTTTGTCTGACTAAATTTTTTTTTTATTTTTACTAATTCGAGGAAGGATTTCTAAGAATTTTTCGATATTGTCTGACTGTAGTTGATTTTTACTACTTAAAATAAAATTTATAAGAAATTTTCTTGTTTGTCTGACTATCGTTGATCTTTACTACTTAGAGCCTGAATATCAAAGAAATTTTTGTTATTGTCTGACTATAGTTGATTTTTACTACTTAGAGTCAAAATTTCATAGAAAAGAATTTGAAATCTTCGTGTTGGTCTGAATATCGTTGAGTTTTACTACTTAAAATAAAATTTACAGGAAATTTTCTTGTTTGTCTGACTTTCGTTGACCTTTACTACTTACAGGTTGAATTTCAAAGAAATTTTCATATTTGTCTGAATGTAGTTTACATTTATTTTTATTTGTTTAACTATCGTTGTCTTTTACTGTTTCTAGAAAGAATCTCTTTGAAATTTTCTTGATTGTCTGACTATAGAACATTTTTACTACTTAGAAACAGAATTTCTAAGAAATTTTCTTATTTGTCTGACTATAGTTGATCTTTACTACTTATAAGGAGAATTTTCACTTTAAAACAAAACTCCTACTAAAATTTTGATATTAGTTTGGACTATCGTTAACATTTACTACTTACAGAAATTTTCACAATAGTTTTCCACTTAGTTTCCTTGAAAGTATTAAATACCAAAACTGTTGTTCAACTTGGGATTTAATCCACATTTTTGGTACTAATTCGTTGAAATTTTATATTTTTAAGTTAACTTAAATAGTGAATATATTAATAGTGAAAATATTAATTAATAAATAAATTATTGAAAAATAATTATAGTTTACAATAATATTAATTAATAAATATATTATTATTAGTTGTAATAAACAATAATATTAATTTACAATATTACATAAAATAAATACAAAAATTTCGAAAGTATAATAATTTAGAGGAAAAAAAATAATATTAAAAGAAATGAAAAAATAAAATTATTTAACAATAAACGTGCGAATTAGACAACAATTTTTTTTGAAAAAAAAAAATAAATTTTGAACGCTAAATTTCACTATGGAAAAATACGATTTTCATTATGGTAATAGTCTTTTTTTTATGCGGAATTTATGCGCTAATAGGAATTCGATTCAGAGATTGATGGAAGGAAGTCTATTAATATCTTTGGATTGCTAAGAAATTGGATTCTGCTGATTTGAATGAATCGATTTCTTCAAAATAGAATCTCTTATATAAAGAAATTTTCTGACTAATTTTCAATGAAAAAAGATAGAATAAAAAAAAAAATTTCAATTATACTGGAGAAAATTATTTTCACTGCTTCTACCTTGGAAAAATTAATAATTTTATGAAATATTTCATTTTTTGCATCTAACAAATAATTTGGTTGAAATAAATAAATTTCCTAATATAAATTTCTACTTCTACTGGAAAAAACAAGTGAGGGTTTATTTTTATAAAAATTTTCTTTTTCCACAAGCGTGAAACATTAAAATGATTTTTAAAATGAGAGAAAAAAATTGTGGTTGAATGTTTGTTAAATTAATAAGAAAAAAAAATTTTTTGTTAATATTTCAGTGTATGTGTAAAAAAAAGTTTTAAGTTTCCGTTAGTGTGCGATCGTTTATCGGTTCACTGGGCAAAGTTATGGCCCTTATTCACAGGTTGCAGTTGCACCTGCTATGTTCGAACAGTGAAAGCGGAAATCATAGGTCAAATCTCTGCATATAATGGTCCATTTTCAGTCTGACAACGTCAATAATTGCAATTACATATCAACTGCCGGATATGTCATCACTCGATCATCATTATAGACATACAAGAATTTTTTCAAAAATTTATATTTGGAAATGAGAAAACTAAGTAAAAAATTTTCATTTTTATTATCAAGTTACAAGTTTTCTAAAGAAATTTTCCTTATTGTCTGACTATTGTTGATTTTTACTACTTAGAGTCAAAATTCACAGGAAAGAATTCGAAATCTTCGTGTTAGTCTGACTATCGTTGAGTTTTACTACTTAAAATAAAATTTATAGAACATTTTTTTTTGTCTGACTATATAGTTGATTTTTACTACTTAGAGGAAGAATTTTCAAGAATTTTTCGATATTGTCTGACTATAGTTGATTTTTACTACTTAAAATAAAATTGATTGGAAATTTTCTTGTTTGTCTGACTATCGTTGACCTTTACTACTTAAAAAGCCTGAATTTCAAAGAAATTCTCTTGTTTGTCTGACTATAGTTGATTTTTACTACTTAGAGTCAAAATTCATAGGAAAGAATTCGAAATCTTCGTGTTAGCCTGACTATCGTTGAGTTTTACTACTTATAATAAAATTTATAGAAAATTTTCTTGGTTGTCTGACTATAGTTGATTTTTACTACTTAGAGTCAAAATTCATAGGAAAGAATTCGAAATCTTCGTGTTAGCCTGACTATCGTTGAGTTTTACTACTTAAAATAAAATTTATAAGAAATCTTCTTGCTTGTCTGACTATCGTTGACCTTTACTACTTAGAGGCTGAATTACAATGAAATTTTCATATTTGTCTGAATGTAGTTTTGCTATTAGTTTTAAAAAACAGATTTTGAGCACTTAAAAATTGTATTTAAATATGAAAAAAAATTGTTTTACGATAATTCTCATTACATAACAATAAACGAAATAAAAAAATAAAATTTCGTAAATTGCATGCAAAATGTTTAATTGTCACTCAAAAAAAAGAAATCAGTAAATAAATAAATATTCGAAAAAACTTTTTTTTAAAAATTCATTGATAAAATGAAACAAAAAAATAGAGGAGAACGTTTTACTGCTGTGAATGAAAAGTTGGAAACTGAGGCGTAAAAAAAACCTCATTATTTATAAAGGTATTCATGTGTGCTTTAAAATGAAAAGGATCACATTTTAACTGCAAAAATAACGTCAAAGGTTTGTGTGATGCACTTTTTAATTGCAGAGATTTTAATGGATAGTTTCTCGTGTAAAAATTCTTTTTTTTTTTTTTTTTAGTAAAAGTATAAAAAACTTAGATCTGGGTACAATTTTAATATAAAATAATAATACAAAAAAAAATTTTAAATAGGAAAACGCATTGATTTTTTTTTCATTTATAGAAAAATAAAACAAAAAAAAGAGTAAAATATAAATATCATGTAGGTCAATATTGAGAGTCACGATTCGTAATTCTAGTAAACAATGTTGGGCTTTGGATTCGTTTTGGTTAAAATAGTCCCATGGACACGAGTAAGTCGTACATTTATGCGAGGGTCTATCGTAACCGTTTGCATTTGTAAACGTGACAAAGCCTTTTTTTTTGTTTCTATATATTCCTTTCTATTTCTTTTTCCCTTGATCCCTCACTTTCCCCTATTTTCAATTTTTTCTGAGTGTTTATTGCACGTAAAACGTATCACGATTCATAGCAATTATTTTGATTAAAAAAGCTTAACTGAAAATAGAAATTTTTATTCACGAGTATTTTTCCCCTGAAAAAATGGAGAAAAAAAATGAAAATATAAAAATAATAATAACAAATAATAACTTTTAGTAATTAAAATATAAGTTTTAATTTTTTAATTTTAATTTTTTAGTTAATAATTAAAAATAAAATAAAAATTATTCATAATAATAAAATAAACAAATATAATAGTAGACTAGTAATAATAAAATATAAAATAAATAAAATAATATAGAAATAAAAAAATATAGAAATAAAAAATATAGAAATAAAAAATATAAAAATAAAATAGTAATAGTAAATAAATATGTAAATGAATAAATAATAAAGAAAATATCAAAGAAAATTAAAACTTTGGGAAAATAAATTTCAAGCCAGAAAATAAAAAATAGACGTAGCTGTTAAAAAGTTTGGAAAAATTTAAATGCAAAAAGAAAATGGAGTGAATTTTTGTAATTAAAAATTATTATTTTAAACTTGAATAATATGTAAAGTTGTATGTAAAAATTCAAAAAGGTTTTTAAAAAGGATTTTCAAAAGTTTCATTCTATTTACTTTTCCCCACTGTTTTCCCTGGCGATGCCAACTGACTGGAAGGTTAGCGAATAACTAACTATATACTCGTTGGTCCAACTTTATACAAATCGACCACAGAAAGTACGAACTACCAATGAAGAGAAGAGAAAAGAGAGAAAGAGAAAGAGAGAGAAACAGAAAGGAATATTCTCTATTTTTTTCTCTCCCTCTCCTCTATGGTCAACTAATTATTACAAATGTTCTCTGAACTAGAATTGTTGAACTTTGAGAGTTTCTTTTTTTTACATTTAAATTGGCAAAAAAAAAAAAATGATTCCAGACATTTCTAATTTGTGATTGAATTTCAAACAGAAAAAATTCAAATTATTAAAAAAATTGTAAAAGAGGAGATTTAAATGTTTTTTCTAAAAAATTTTTTTTCTATTTACTTAATTTTTTTTCAAAATTGTTCTTGGGTACAGTTTTTTTTTTTTTTTTTGAAATTATCAAATCGATCAAATTGATAGAAAAAAAATCAATTTTTGATTTGATACGACATTTTTGGTATCAATTCGATGTAATTTGATACAGTGAGAGGGGATAAAATAAATTAACCTTTTTAGTTTTTCTATTATAATAATTGGGGAAATAATTTTATGAAAACTGGGTAAAATAAAAATGTGTATTTTTTATGATTTTGAAGCTCGACTTTATATAATACTGCGTGTTGTATATATAAGAACAGAACTTATAATTTCTCAGCTCTCTTCAAAAGTTCACTTTATATTGTTAATTTTATACTTTCTCTGTTGAGAGTTAATTTTCCTCACGGCAAATGCTTCAAGGAACTTAGGATTAACTACTTCTTTCAGCTTTTAATATATCCATGATTAAATTAAACGGTTCGAAATTAAAGTTTTATGCGATATTCAGATATAATAAAGAACACTTTTTATTGGGTCAACTTTTCTAAATTTATTAAAGATATTTATTATTTCATATTTTTCCATTTTCTCCTTTCTCTCCTTTTTTCTACTGTCAATCATCATTTTGTGTAATTATTTCAATTTTATTTAATTATCTCTTTCGATCGTTTTTTATTCTTTTTTTTTCTTTTGATATCTTGTTTCTATTGCTTCTCTTGTGTTAAAAATTAAAATTATTAAAATCAGAAGATAAATTGAAATTTTATTATTTTATTATTTTTTCATATTATTTTCACTGTATTTATTTAAATATTATTTTCTTCCGAGTTTATTTTTGAAAAAGCAAACAAATATTCGCATCGAGTTAAAAAGGGAAATATTGTCTAGAATAACAAAATATATTTTAATGTCAATGAGAAAATTTTGACAAGTTTTATTCGACTATTAAAATAATGTAATGCTTTTAAATCAAGTGATATAGTATTTATATTTTATGTAACGCTTTATTTTACTAGAAGCCTTTTGATGTATTCTTTTCGCTACCAAACAATATATGATCAATATTGGCACTATATAACTTTCTCTATATCAGTTTGTCCATTGACAAATGTACCGAAATTCTTTTTTTTTCATTTGCAATTTATCGCCTTTTGAAACATTTTATACTCACAATATGAAAAAAAACAGAGGAAATTTATTTATTCTAATAACTTATTTATTTTTGAGCCAGCTGATTGTCATTTGCTTTTGAATATATGGGGAATTTTTAATAAAGTTTTTATTGTTTCTACTTTTGAAAAAATAATTGGAAATTATTTTTACAATTGGAATGGTATTTACGGTATTTTAATAAGAAATATATTGGAAAAAAATTTGCAATTTCGATATTTGTCTGACACTTGTTGACTATTACTACTTAGAGGAAGAATTCTAACGAAATTTTGACGATCGTCTGACTATAGAATGTTTTTACTACTTAGAGGCACAATTTTTATTAAATTTTCAAATTCTTCTGTTAATCTAATATTATTGAATATTAATCGTTGACTTTTTTTACTTAAAACCAACATTTTTGAGAAATTTTCGTATTTGTCTGACTACAGTTGACTAAATTCTTACACTATTTTAATTTGTCAGATTACAATCTATTTTTACTACTTAGAAGCAGAATTATAACGAAAGAATTCAAAATTTTCGTCTTTGTCTGACAAGTGTTGACTTTTACTGCTTAAAGGAACAATTCTTACACAATTTTAATGTTTGTCTGACTATAGTCGATTTTTACTACTTAAAAATAGGATTTTCATTAAATTTTCTTTTTTTTTTGCAATTATTGACTCTCTCTACTTAGAAGTCAAATTTCTACGAAATTTTATTATTTGTCTGACTACAGTAGACTTTTACTACTTAGAGGGAAAATCTTTATGAAATTTAACAAATTATAAGAATATTATTATAAAACATAAAGATATCGATCACTCCGAGTCTTCGACTCGGAATGATTGATATCTTCATGTTTTATAATAATTTAAATTTCCACAAAATTTTTCAAAAATAAATTAAATTATTTACAAAAATTTTAATAAAATTCTTCGTAAGAGTTAAATTATTTTTACAAGTAATAAAATTTGTCACATAAATTCAATTATTTAAAAAAATGTAATAAAATTCGTTGTAAGAATTCAATTATTTTCATAAATAATACAATTCTTTACAAGATTTCAATTATTTAAAAAAAAGTATAATACAAATTTAAAAAAAATTTTTTTTTTTAGTAGTAGTACTAAGTTTAATTGTAATAAAATTCTACATTGTTTACAAATAAATTTTTTTTAACAATGTAGTTTTATGAATAATTTTAATGAAAAATTTTGAAGATAATCAAATTAAAGAAAGAACCTTTTTAAACTTTTTAAAATAATCGTGATGGTTAATAATAATTATAATTAAATATTTTATTATTGAAGTTTATAATAAAATAAATTTTATAATAAAAATTATTTAATTCTTACGATTAATTTTACTACTTATAAAATTAATTTAATTGTTTCGCAGTATTTATTAAAATTTTAGAAAATAATTTAATTCTTTTGAAAACTTTTATAACGAATTTAAAACAAATTGAATTCTTACCCGAAATTTTATCGAAAATAATTGAATTTTTACAAAGATTCTACTATTTAAAAAAACAATTGAATTGTTTTGACTGTTTTATTTAAATTTTGTTAAAAATAATTGAATTTTTGCAAAGATTTTACTATTTTAAAAAAATAATTGAATTCTTTCGAAGAATGTTATTATTATTATTATTATTATTATTATTATTATTATTATTATTATTATTATTATTATTATTATTATTATATTTCTAATAAGTGAATTTTTTAAATCTTAATTATGTGATTATTAAAAAAATTAATATAATAAAAATTATTTACAAGAATTCAATTATTCTCCTAAATAATAACATTCTTCACAGGATTTCGATTAGTTTTCATATTATTTTTAATAAATTTCTCGAAAAATGTAATTATTTTCAAAAATATTTTGCAAGAATTCAATTACATTTCAGAAATAATGAAATCCTTCTCTAAAATTCAAATTTTTTCAAAATCTGCTATTTTAATAAAATTTCCTAAAGCAATTCAATTATTTAAAAAAAATGTATTAAAATGCGTTCCAAGAAATCAATTATTTTCATCAATAATATAATTCTTTCCAGGATTTCAATTATTTAAAAAAAATATAATAAAAATTATTTACGAGAATTCAATTATTCTTCTAAATAATAACATTCTTCACATGATTTTAATTATTTTTAATACAATTTTAAGTAAATTCTTCGAAAAATGAAAAAAAAATTAAAATTTACTTATTTTTTAAAATTCATGCTACAAATGCTTTTAATATTCAATTATAATGTATAATTTTAATTGATATTAATTTTCAAATCAATTTTTATTCAATAATTCTACGAGAATTCAATTATTTAAATACTAAAAGAGTAACATTAAAATTTTACTTTATACATTGTCTGACTAAAAACGACTTTTACTACTTGTACTACTTGCATTGTATTAAAATTAATTTCTTTGATTGTTTAATTAATTAGTAACTCATTACTTTCTCTATGAAAATTGAGAAAGCAATAATAAATAAAAAACTAGTAAATAAAAATAATAAAATTAAATAATAAATGAAATAAATTAAATTGAAAATAAAATGAAATTGAAATTAACTCACATTCCTTTTTAAACTGTTTAGAAAAACTGTAGAATTTTACAAGAGGGATATTTTATTACAAAAAAAAAACGAGTGAAATGTTTCACTGACAATTTCTAATGAAATGTTTCGAGAAAGAGTGAGAGAGGATAGGAAATTTAAAGACGAGTCGAAAAGAAGAGTTGGAAAAGTGACAGATTTGGACTTAAAATCTGAAAACTGTCAACTGGTTGTATTAAAGAGGGAAGACAGGAAAAATTCTCAACGCACTGAGGATAAAGTGCACTTATAACAAACAAAAAAAAAAAAAAAAAAAAAATAGGAGAAAAAGAAGAAGCAAAGCAACGACGAATCTCGTGAGACAGGACAGAAAAATGCAATATGGGTGTGTGGTATAGAAACGATGGCACGAGAAGAGGCAGCGCATCTCAAACAAAAACTTGTGCAATAACTGGAGAAGATGGAACACAAGAAGTCCTCATTCAGCAAAACGCGCGCTCTGGCCCTCCTACTGTTCTCTCAGAAAATACCCCGAGTAGAACACACCATTATTGCTTTACATTTATGGATCCATTGTTCTTTCCCTCTTTAGCAACTGTATATACATATAAATACATATACATATATACAAACACAGGACACAAGGAGAAATGTCGTTTGCAAATAAGATACGCTTCTGGATTTACTCCTTTGTAATCTCGTCATATAATATTTAGCTTATTGCACCGAATAAGTCAAATAAATTCTTCAATTTTTTTCCCCTCTTTTTTGCTTTCCCTCTCGCCCTCTTATTTTTATTCATAAGATAAATAAATATTAGGTTTATATAAAGGAATCTCATATAGAAAAATAGGGCGGGTAAATTTAATATAAAACACGGAAATTTCACAGTCTTTGCTTAAAAGAAAAAAAAATTATGTGAAGAAAAGAAGAGAAGAAGATGAGAAAAGAAATGCTTTTTTATCAGTTTTTCTTATTAGAGAGAATAATATTCACTTCACTCTGCTTTATTATCATTTAATTTTAATATTTTCAAAAAGGGGTGGAGTTTTGCGAAAAAATTTTTTTCTTTCCCTCGCTCGGAATAGGAAGAGAATTTATTTATTAGTTAATAATTTTTTATACTTCCGTTTGTTTTATCATACCAACCCCACATAACCTTGGAGTGCGGAATTGAAGGTATCTGTAGGCAGATTTCCCAAAAGTCCCTAAGCAAAAAAAAAAAAAAATATTCCAATTGAAAAATAATTTAAGTTTATTAGAGTAAAATATTAAAATATACTCTAAGTAGTAGAAGTCAACTAAAGTCAGACAAATAGGGAGATTTTTTGAAAATTCGATTTCTAAGTAGTAAAATTCAACGATAGTCAGACGATATCGAAAATTTAATAGGAAGTCAGACAAACATAAAAATTTGATAACAATTTTTCGTCAAAGTAGTAAAGTTTAACTATAATCAGACACATTTCAGAATGTCTTAGAAATTTTTGCTCTAAGTAGTAAAGATCAACGATAGTCAGACAAACAAGAAATTTTCTTATAAATTTTATTTTAAGTAGTAAAACTCAACGATAGTCAGACAATAAAGAAAAATTCCTAGAAACCCTTCCTCTAAGTAGTAAAAGTCAATTATATAGTCAGACAAACAAGAAAATGTCCTACAAATTTTATTTTAAGCAGTAAAACACAACGATAGTCAGACTAATACGAAGATTTTGAATTCCTTCGTTTAAATTTTTTTTTGTAAGTAGTAATAATCAACTAGAGTCATACAAGTAGAAAAATTTCGAATAAATTTTGCATCTAAGTAGTAGAAGGCAATTGAAGTCAGACAAATACGAAAATTTTGTAATGAATTCTCCCTGTAAATAGTAAAACTCAACAATTGTTAGACAAAAACTAAATAGAAATTTTATTTTAAGTAGTAAAAGTTAACTATAGTCGGACATATAAAATTTTTTTAAAAATTCTATCTCTGAGTAGAAAGAGCCAATCATTGTCAGAAAATTACCTAAACTTCATGGATATTCTACTTCTAAGTAGTAAAAGTCAATAATAGTCAGACAAATTCGAAATTTTTTTAAAGAATTCATCTCCTGAGTAGCAAAAGTTAACAAGTTTCATACAAACACGAAAATTTCATTAAAATTAAGTTTAAATATAGTAAGTTTTCTCTTTGTAAAAAGTTGAACTTACGATAATGAGAAAATACCTAACGAAGAAATTAATCTTGAAATAAATGAAGGGAGATATTGTATTGTATTCATGAAAATGAACTTCATCGAAAAGGAACTACAGTTTAATGAAGTACTAAATATTCGATGTAACTTGAGTTTCTCCAAAAGAAATACAACCGAGAATTTAAAATCATTTCAAACGAAATTATTATTATTAGAACTACTTCAATATACAATTATACTTTAATTAATAACAAATTATATGAGACTCAAACAATATTTTTATATCAAAGTATAACAAACTCGAGGAGAGTAGAAATTTGTTTTCAAAACATTTCTGTTTTTCAAAAATTTATATTTCTTTATTATAAAACTAATTAGCAAATTGTTATAATATTTTTCCCTTTCGTAGAATGTTCGCACTTTTCAGTAGTTATCTTTTTTTCTACTCATATTCATTATTTTGTTATGAAACTCAAGAGGAGAAAATGTACAAAAAAATGAAATAAAAAATATAGAAAAATAAATTTAAAAAAGCAGTGAAATAAACAGAGAAGAAGAAATTTGTGTATAGTTAATAGAAAAAAGTAACAAGCTGAAATTTCAAATGTAGAAAAAGTACGAAAGAGAAGAAGGAAGAAAAAAAGAAAGCAATGGTAGAAATTGAATGAACTGATAATTATTTCGTGAATCGTGGCGAGTTTTTCGATTCAATGACCAATATATGTATATATATACATATAGTGAGAGGATCGATGTTCCTATTTCTTCTAAAACCAACTAGTGCGAATTTCTATCAGAAAAGATAGGCGAAATAGCAGAAATGTAGAGATTGAATGAATACCAAGAGTGCTTGGATGGATGATGAAAGGGGAAAAAAGGGATGTCACTCTTCTTCTTTTTTTTTCGCCAGAGACTCCTTTTGCTCACGAAGCAATCGTGTCAGCCAGTGAATCTTGCCGGCCAATCAGAATGGCATTGAGATTCCCTTTTCGATCCCTTTTCTATTTTAACGAAAAATCCCCGCAGTTTTCTTTTCGATAGGAAAAAAAAGAAATGCGATGACCCTTTTTCTCAATTATTTCCAAAACCCTATATATACCGTTTTTATAGTCATCGTGTCTATTGGTTATATTCTTTCAGTTTGAAAAAAGGGAAAAAACGAGAGGAACGTGACTATTTCTTTTAGGAATAAAATTTATTGTGGTCAAAGATACAAACTTTTCCTACTTATAATAAAAAATGGTAAAATACAGTAAATCGTAAGGTATTAAAAAGTATTGCAGATTAAATTAACACCAAAAAAGATTTAAATAATCAATTTTGGTGTTTTTTTTACAATGAATAAAATTTTAGTTCATTAAATTTTTTTATAACTATAAAACATGAAGATATCGATAACTCCGAGTCTTCGACTCGGAGTCATCGATTTCTTCATATTTTATAATAATTAAAGGTGACCAAGTAATAAAATCATTATTTAATATAATAACAATATTATACTTATTCAGAATTATTTTCATTATTTCAATTCAATTATTATTTTTAAAAAATTTTAACTACAATTTTACTTTATATCTATTATTTTTAATAATTTTCGAAAAAGTTCTTTGGCAATTTTCAAATCCATTTCTTTACGATATTCAATTTCACGAAATTTCAATTATTCCTAAATTCTTTAATTAAATGCATATTAGAAAATAAAAACTTTAAATAATATAAAAGAAAATTCAATTAAACTTTTTAAAAAAAATTAATTTCAAAATTCAATTATTTCTAAAAATTCACGCTTTATTGCTTTAAATATTCAATTATAATCTAAAATTTTAACTGAAATTCATTTTTATGAAATGAAAATCAATTTTTATTAGAAAATTCTACAAGAATTTAATTATTTAAATGCAAAAGTAAATAATTTATTGAATAATTGAATGTTTCTCAAAATTCAATTCTCGTAAAGAATTTTAGTAACAAATTTTTAAATAATTGAATTTTTTTGTCGAATTTTATTAAAACTTGCATGAAAATAATTACTTTTTTCAAGGAATTCAATTGTAATTGTATAAAAAATAATTGAAACGCTGCGATAAGTATTATTATTAGTAAAAATAATTGAATCCGTAAGAAGAATTTTATTACTCTTGAAAATAATTGAATTTCTGCAATAATAATTTGTAACTTTTCTAAAATTAAATTTTTTTCTAGTGTTTCTAATTAAAATTCTTCAATAAATCCATTATTTTTAATAATTTTTAAAAAAGTTCTTTGAGAATTTTTAAATTCATTCGTTTACAATTCAATTTTCCAAAATTTTAATTATTTGGAAATTTTGCAATTAAATACTTATTGAAAAATAAAAACTTGAAATAATTTCTATAAAAATCCTATTAAACTTTAAAAAAGAATTAATTCTACAGAATTTTTTGTCAAAAATATGTAAAATTAAGAATTTTAATGATTTTAGTTTGAAACTTTTTCAAAATTCAATTATTTCTAAAAATCCACGTTATAATGCTTTTAATATTTAATTATAATTTATTAATTTAACTGAAATTTATTTTTATGAAATAAAAAACCATTTTTATTAGTAAATTCTACGAGAATTCAAATATTTAAATACAAAAATAAATAATTTATTAATTTCATGTTTCTTGAAATTAAATTCTCATAAAAAATGTTATCAACAAATTTTTTAAATCATTAAATTCTTTGGATTAATTTTAATAGGGGAACATAGTCTAGGTCGGCCACCTTTTTGACTTTTGTTTATAACTTTTTTTTAAAAATGAATTTGGACAATTGAAGTATATGGTTGGAAAGTCCTGTTTAATAGGAACATTTTTTCTGTACAAAGTAAATTGACAGGTTTAAAAATGAAAAAGTTATAAAGATTTAAAAAAAAAAAAATTTGTAGTCCAGGTTGGCCATTACAGTCAAGGTCGGCCATGTTTAAAATTCAAAGGGCATTAATCGTTAAAAAATAAAATAACATGTTTGGAGTTACGGAAAATTGATTCTTTATTGTTTACAGTTTGTAACTTAATGAAATAACAAAATAATAACAATAAACAATATAAAAAAATAAATATAAATAAAAAAAAGTTTTGCACTAAAATATTAATAAAATTAAATAAAAATATTAATAAGATGATCAATTATATTATGAGTTATACAGAATTGCAGTTTTTGCAAATGAAGTAGCTCGTCCTCAACTTTGCGCATTTTAAACACATAGTGGCCGACCTTGACAGTAAGTAACATTACCGAATTGTTGTAACCATAAAGAAATACGTTTCGGGATTCGATTTTTTACTTTGTTTTCCTTTCAACCATGAGTCCCACAAATTTTCTGCATACTTGCCTTGACGATTCAATTTGTTTTTTATCTTTTATTAATGGTTTTTCACATTATGCACAAAACTTTTTTTGAGATTTTTTTGTACCGACGTCACAGAAAACACAATTTTCGATTTTCCGAAAATGTAATTGAACAAAAAGTTAGGTTTCACTAAGACAAGCTTCGACAAAAATGCGCGTAGGTGGCGCTAGTGAACTTGAAAAAAAAACGCGAGTGGCCTACCTAGACAGTAGGCCAACCTTGACTACATTCCCCTAAAATTTTTAACAATAGTTACATTTTTTGAGGAATTTGATTAAAATTGCATTAAAAATAATTGAAATTCTGCAATGGATTTTATTATTTATAAAAATAATTGAATTTCTAAAAGAATTTTATTATTTATAAAAATAATTGAATCCATGTAAAAATGTTATTATTTATGAAAATAATTGAATTATTGCGAAGAAATTTATAAAAAAATTTGTAAATAATTGAATTCCTGTAAAAATTTTTATTATTCATAAAAATAATTGAATGTTTGCGTAGAATTTTATTCAAATTTTTTTTACAAATGGAATTCTTTTGGAAAATTTTATTAAAATAGTAGAAAATAGAAAATCATTAAATTTTAGAAAACTTATGAAAATAATTGAAATTTAGACAAGAATTTAATTAAAATTTTGTAAAATAATTGAATATCAGAGAAGAATTTTATTATTTATGAAAAAAATTAAAATTTTGACGAGAATTTTTAAAAAATTTTTCAACACAATTGAATTTAGTACTTTAATTTTTACTTTAATTATTTAAAGTAAAATTTAATTCATAGTTAAAAATAACACCAAAATAGATTATTTTAATTCTTTCTGGTGTTAATTTAATCCTAGGGGAATTAAACTGTTGCAGAATATTTTAATCCGTTCTGGTGTTATTTTTACACCTCACGTTTTACTGTAAAAATATTGTCAGATAAATATAAAAATTCTGCTAGTAATTTTTTGCTTTATTAAAAATAAATGTCAAATATAGTCAGGGAAGAAGAAAAATATGTTAGGAATTCTTTCTGCAAGTAGTAAAGGTCAACTACAGTCAGACAAAAACGAGATTTCGAATTCTTTAATATAGATTTTGCCTCTAAGTAATAGAGGTCAGTTGTAGTCAGACAAATACAATAATTTCTTAGAAATTTTACCTCTAATTAGTAAAAGTCAACGATAGTCAGAAAAACAAGAAAATTTCCTATAAATTTTATTTCAAGTAGTAAAACTCAACGATAGTCAGACTAACACGAAGATTTCGAATTTTTTTCTATGAATTTTGACTCTAAGTAGTAAAAATCAACTATAGTCAGACAAATATAAAAATTTATTAGGAATTTTTTCTCTAAGTAGTAAAAGTCAATTATAGTCAGACAAATACCAAAATTACTTATTAATTCTGTCTCTAAGTAGTAAAAGTCAATAATCGTCAAACAAATTGGATGCTTCGTATTTTTTAGTAACAATTTTGAATATAAGTAGTAAAACTCAATAATGGACAATGAAAGCGTCACCAAATTTTAATTCTTTCATATATTAATAACATTAAAATTAATTATATCAAATATTTATAATTATAATAAACAATAAAACTACATTACCTAAGAATAATTTCATTTTAAAAAAATTATATAGAACATAAAATTGTGCGCTACGTGAAGAATACCTTTATAATTCAAAAAAATGAAATTTTTAAGAAAAAAACAAAATTGAAATAAAGACAAAAATTACGTTTCGAGAAAAAAAATTCATTAATTAGCTACTTTCCAATTTTTTCCCCGCTATCTTTTCTCAATTAGCGTAAAGTTAAGTTTTTCACTCCGTCCACTTTTTATTATCCACATAATTAACGAATGTTCCCTGAGGGTTTAATAACGTACACACATTATTTGTAAGCACACTGCATCAAAAGCAAAGTAAAAAAAAATGCTTTGTTCCTTAAAATATTCTACTCTTTTATTCCAAATCTTTTATTTCTAATTTATAAAAGTAAAAAAAATGTCAATTCTTTGAAATTCTGTTTTTTGCTCCCCTTTTTTGGTATCTTCGAGGATAAAACAAAAAAAAATACTACACAAGTTCTTTTTTTTAATTAGCAAGAATGTGAATTTTCAAAGTTTCTAAATGACGTGTCGAATTATAATATTCAAGTGAGTGGAACGAGGCAAGGGAAGATTATTATTCGGAATAATATAAGAAAATGTATGTGTGTATGTGTGTGTGTGACAAGGAAGAAAATATAAGTTTGTTGGAGCAGGTGCGCAAGAAAACCGGTCCTGTCTTCACGGATTCGCTATATTTACTCAGTGAGGTGACGTATATAAGCGGCAGTTTTCCCATTCCACTCGCACATTCAAGTAACGCCACTTTCATGGTGGTTTCTATACATTTCTTCTGCTACGTCGCATGGTGTGGTAGTAAAAAGGGTTCACAGCTATTTTCTGGATAAATACGACCTCGAGACTGTTTCTTCAGTAGAGAGAGAGAGAGAGAGAGGGCCGTTTCCGGTTAACGTATCTTACAACTCGAAAACAATCGTATTATATGGTAGTTTAAACCATCGCATTCAGGAGGGAAAATATTCTTCATTCTAGCGGATCTCTCTATTCTTTTCATGCAACTATTCCTCTTTTTTGAATAATAACAAAAGTATTTTACCTTCCTTTTACGTTTTACTCTAATTTTACCAATTTTACTGTAAAATTTACTATGCCCTCTAGAATTAAATTTTTTTTACATTTTTATGACCTTTGCCCTTGAATAAGTAAATTCAACTAATAGATTAGTAGAAAATACTGTAAATACTTTGGAAATTATATATTATAAACCAGCGACAATTCTAACTTTTTACTCACTTTTTTAAGTAAAATTTTAAAAATAATACAACGTAAAAATTTTTTATTCAAATTTATTTTCGTAAAAAAGAATGAATATGAAGTGGAATATAGTTTTAATATTTATCAACTACAATTCTTGTCAAAGTTTCAATTATTTTCAAAAATTCTACTCATTCCAATGATTTTTAATATCTCTACTTGAGTTTTACTACTTAAAATAAAAATTTATAAAAAATTTTCTTGTTTGTATGAGTATATAAGTGACTTTTACTACTTAGAAGAAGGATTTCTAAGAATTTTTCGTTATTGTCTGACTATAGTTGATTTTTACTACTTAGAGTCAAAATTCATAGGAAAGAATTCGAAATCTTCGTGTTAGTCTGACTATCATTGAGTTTTACTACTTAAAATAAAATTTTTAGGAAATTTTCTTGTTTGTCTGACAATCGTTGACTTTTACTACTTAGAGGAAGAATTTCCAAGAATTTTTCGATATTGTCTGACTATAGTTGATTTTTTACTACTTAAAAAAAAAATTTATTGGAAATTTTCTTGTTTGTCTGACTATCGTTGACCTTTACTACTTAAAGCCTGAATTTCGAAGAAATTCTTTTGTTTGTCTGACTATAGTTGATTTTTACTACTTAGAGTCAAAATTCATAGGAAAGAATTCGAAATCTTCGTGTTAGTCTGACTATCGTTGAGTTTTACTACTTAAAATAAAATTTATGGGAAATATTCTTGTTTTTCTGACTATATTATTGATATTTACTACTTAGCGGAAGGATTTCTAATAATTTTTCGTTATTGTCTGACTATAGTTGGTATTTACTACTAAATTCAATTATTTTTAAAAGTAGTAAAATTCTTCTTCTAAATTCAATTATGTTTAGAAAATTTAATAAAATTCTTTTAATTTTTTTCAAAAATTCTCCTCATTTCAATGATTTTTAATATCTCTACTATTTTAACAAAACTACCCAAAGGAAATTAATAATTTAAAGAAAATTTGAATAAAATTTTACGCAAACATTTAATTATTTTCATGAATAATAAAAATTTCACAGAAATTCAATTATTAATAAATTTTTTTATAAGTTTCTTCTCAATAATTCAATTAATTAAAAAAAAAACATAAAACTCATCGCAGAAAGACAAGAAAATTTTAACATGGAACATAAATTCTGTTTGTCTAAAATATTCAATATGTTTACGAATTTTAATTGTGGTTTTAGTAGTTAATAATAAATAAAAATATTTAAAAATACTCCAAATTAATTCGATTCTTCGCGAGTATAAATGTTTTCTATTAAGGGATTTCTTCAATTTCAATTTTCGCTGCTTCATCGTGGTGAATGTGTCTGTGAAATATTGTAGTGTCAAAATGATAAAAGAAGAGAGTAGAGGTAAAATATATTATGACAATTTGCTTCCAATTTTTTTTCAACTACAATTTCAAAAATTTAGTTGAAATGAAAATGACGAAGTAAGAAAAAAAATTATTTCTAATCTGAATTTAGAAGCTCATTTTTCATTGATTCGAATTTAGAAAGAGAGAGAAAAAAAATATTGAAAGAGAGAGAGAAAGAGAGTGAGATTAGATAAGAAACGACTAGTCAAAGAAAAATTGTATTTGTAAAAAAGTGATCACAATCGACTATATATAGGAGAAAAATTGTCTGGGACTGAAGAAAATTTCCGAGTCACTTGGATGGATAAAAGATAAGTAGATAATGCCGTGAAGTCTAGGACGAAAAACGAACACGTGACACAAAAATACAAGAACGTGTGAAAAGAGGTCTTTTCACAATCTGTCACGAGATTTCGCCCAGTCACTTTTCGTTTTCGCTGCCTTTTCTTTTCGTATATATATCGCAGTTATTTCCTCACCAGGATATACAATACATTGTCCTAATTCCTCATCCTCTTCTATATACACTTCTCCAACGATTCAGCAATATAACCTCGAGGTTCACTTCTTCTTCTTCTTCTTCTTCTTCTTTTTCTACTTTTTTTTCTTTCGTTTTTCTTTTTTTTTTTTTTTGCTATTTGCTTTAGACTATTTTTTTCTAGTTCTTTTATGCCTCTTTTATTCCTCTTTTTTTTCACACAAAGCAAAAGTAAGTCTTTCGAACTATTTTCAAACATACGATACATGTACGTATAAACCTGGAAATGAGCTTCTTCGCAGGAACAGCCTCGGGACTGTCTGTCAGGTTTTGTTTTCTTTTTCTCTAAAACTATAGAGTGAAAGTGAAGATAATGATTTTTGGAAATATAAGCATCTTGTTATGTATTCATTTTTTGAGTATGGTTGACATTTATTACATAAAAACAGAATTCTTACGAAATTTTAATGTTCGTCTGACTATAGCAAACTTTTACTACTTAAATGCAGAATTTTTATGAAATTTACTCAATTTTCTCTCAATCGTTGGCTCTTTCTACTTAGAGGTGAAATTTTTAAAAAATTTTCGAATTTATTCGACTACAGTAGACTTCTAGCACTTCAAAGCAAATTCATAGCAAAGAATTTTTGAAATTTTGTCATTGTCTGACTACTGATACCTTCTACTACTTAGGGTTAAAATTCATACCACAGAATTCGAAATTTTGTATTTGTTTAACAATTTGTGACTTTTACTACTTAGAGGAAGAATTCTTATAAGATTTTTCTGTTTGTCTGGTTTATAGTACACTTTTACTACTTAGAAGTAGAATTCTTTATGAAATTTACGCAGTTTTCTGTCAATCGATTGCTGATTCTACTTAGAGATAAAACTTCAAAAAAGTCTTTATTATTGTCTGGTTATAGTTAGCTTTTACTACTTTAAATAAAAAATTACTAGTAAAATTTCCATATTTGTATGACTCTAGTAAATTTTTACTACTTAGAAACAGAATTCATTCGAAGGAATTTGAAATCTTTGTGATAGTCTGACTATCGTTGACTTATACTACTTAAAATAAAATTTACAGCAAATTTTCTTGTTTGTCTGACTAAATAGTTGATTTTTACTACTTAGAGAATTGATTTTTAAGAATTTTTCGTTATTGTCTGGCTACAATTGATTTTTACTACTTAGAGCCTGAATTTTATAGAAATTTTCGTTATTCTCTGACTATAGTTGATTTTTACTACTTAGAGCCAAAATTCATAGAAAAGAATTCGAAATCTTCGTGTCAGTCTGACTATCGTTGTGTTTTACTACTTATAATAAAATTTATAGAAAATTTTCTTGGTTGTCTGACTATAGTTGGCTTTTACTACTTAGATTCAAAATTTATAGGAAAGAATTCAAAATCTTCGTGTTATTCTGATTATAGTTAAATTTTACTACTTAAAATAAAATTTATAGGAAATTTCTTGTTTATCTGACTATCGTTGATTTTTACTACTTAAAATAAAATTTATAGGAAATTTTCTTGTTTGTGTGACTATCGTTGACCTTTACTACTTAGAGCCTGAATTTGAAATAAATTTTCGTTATTGTCTGACTATAGTTGAATTTTACTGCGTAGGATCAAAATTCATAGGAAAGAATTCGAAATCTTTGTGTTAGTCTGACTATCGTTGAGTTTTACTTCTTAAATAAAATTTATAGGAAATTTTTAATTTTCTCTGATTATATGATTGACTTTTACTACTTAGAGAAAGGATTTCTAAGAATTCTTTATTATTGTCTCACTATAGTTAGTTTTTACTACTGAGAGTCAAAATTTATTGAAAAAAATTAAAAATCTTTATGTTAGTCTGGCTGTCGTTGAGTTTTACTACTTAAAATAAAATTTATAGAAAAGTTTCTTGTCTGTCTGACTATATAGTTGATTTTTACTACTTAGTGAGAGGATTGTAAACAATTTTTCGATATTGTCTGACTATAGTTGATTTTTACTACTTAAAATAAAATGTATAGGAAATTTTCTTGCTTGTCTGACTATCGTTGACCTTTACTACTTAGAGCCTGAATTTCAAAGAAATTTTCTTTATTGTCTGACTATAGTTGATTTTTACTAGTGAGAGCCAAAATTTATAGTTAAAAAATTCAAAATCTTTATGTTTATTTGTTTGACATTAAGAAATAGAAAATTTATTTATTTTGCATTATATTTGTTTATGAATCACAATTTTTTTTAACAAAATTATTATTTTGTTTTAGAAAAAGAAGAAAAATATTTGCACAATTTCTATTTTTAATCTTATTTTTGGAACTGGATTTTCCACAGGAATTAAGAAATTCGAAAATTTTAAAATCAAAACTTTTTTAAATTAAACAATTTATAAAAATATTGTTATAAAACATTAAGATATCAATTGCTCCGAGTCTTATCGACTCGGACTGATCGATTTCTTCATGTTTTATAATAATTAAAGATGATCGAGAGATAAAATTATTATTTTTTATTATAAGAATATTGATACTGTATCTATTATTTTCATTATTTTAATTAAATTACTATTTTCTAGAATTTAAAATTATTTTTTATGAAAATAATAATTGAATTCCTTGGAAAAAATTTATTATTTATGAAAATAGTTGAATTCCTGTGAAATTTTTACTATTTATGAAAATTATTAAATGTTTGCACTTTGCATACACTTTAATTAAAAATTTTTTTGAAATAATTGAATTCTTTTTGGGAAATTTTATTAAAATATTAGATACCTTGAAAATCATTGAAATTAGAAAAATGCATTTTATTTTTGAAAATAATTGAAATTAGGACAAGAATTTTTTTTTTTTTTGACATTTATGAAAATAATTGAAATTTGGAGAAGAATTTTGTTATTTATAAAGATAATTGTGATTTTTACCAGAATATTTTTCAAATTTCGAACATAGTTGAATTTTATAAGAAGAATTTTATTTTCTCTTTGAAAATAATTTAATTTTTGCAATTATTTATAATTTCTCTAAAATTGATTTTTTTAGTGTTTTCAACAATAATTTAAATTGGTAAATTTTTAAATTCTATTATTTTTAAAATTGCTAATTTTATTTAAAAAGGGTAGTAAGAAGGTATAGTAGTTTCAATATAAAAATAGTTGATAAAATAAATTGAAGAAACTTTTTTTGAAAATTAAATATTTGCGGAAAACAATGAACACGTGTTTGTGAAAACGTGACTTCGTGTTTATGCTTCGACAATGAACTCGGATGGTTTACAGGGTTTACAATATGGTGCATTTTACACTTGCCTCAGATAGATGGGTAAATAACGTTTTCTATTTCCACTCAGAGTGTGTTATCTCGTTAATTATTTAAAAAGAAATTGGCACGACTCACTATTTCTGTCTCTATCTTTTTTTTTTACTAAAGTTCTTTTTTTCGAAAGTTCACGTACAACAGATCGAATCCAAATATAGTATCGTGTATAGAATCAGCTGCAGGAATATCGTTGCGCAAAAGGGTCAAAGCTTTCGAGTTTACGAAGAGCCACATGTATTTATAACATGTTCCTGTACGTATATATATGTATATATACTGCAATTGCATTACAATTGTAAGAACTTGTATAATTAACGGTTTATGGCTTCTTATGTTTATGGGCAGTGCACTTGCAAACACGTGATTGTGGCCAGAATTGGTCTCACTATGCACGCAAGTACTAAACTTTCGCTTACAAACCCAAAATACAATGACTCAACTTCTATCAATAACTAATTTCACGAAAATTATACACATACGTGTAATGGAAATTATATGAAAATTATAAGTGGAATTTTCAAAGAAAAATTCTCTCTTTAAATTTGAATTAGTAAAAATGTTAATCACAAATTTAAAACTAGTTTTTTTGCTTTGAAATCAGTAAATTTTACTAATAAATTAATAGAAATGACTATTTATGAGTAATATCTACTAATTAATTATTAGTAAATTAATTAGTTATCTATTAGTTAATTTTACTAATAAATTAATAGAAATTACTATTTATGAGTAAAATTTACAAATTCAAAAGAAAAAGTCCCTTCCTCCCAAAACTATGATTATCTCTAGTAGATACGAGAGATAACGAAAAACTGACTATCATATAAATTTCATAAAAATAAAAAAAAAATGTTGGAGAAAAAAAACTGTATTTTCTCAAATAACAAAAATAATTATAGTGTATTAGGAAATAAATTTTTTTTCCTCCTCCATTTGGAAAATAAACAAAGACAAGAAATTTATTTTTTTAACATAGATTTCGAGAGTGTTATTTGCTTAGACTAGGAACTGTTTATTTACAACAAACAACAGTTCTTTTATACGTTCGTACATTTCTAAGTGAGGAAAACATATCGATTGCATTCACGCAGGTTTATTTTGAATATATAGCTAATCACTTGTGTTTTGTGTCATAGATAGATTCTCGCTTTGCCTTTAATTTTGTGTGTTTTCTGTTTGAAAATGTAGGAAAATAAAAAGAAAAAGAAAAAAAATTAAAGATAAAAAATCTATATTAATAATCATTGTTTTCCGGTAAACTGTTCGCAATTTGAAGTTAGCTTTTCTTTGCTTCTTTATTTCCTACCTTTTTTAATAATTTTTCTTTCTAAATATGTATTTTCAATTTTAAAATTAATAAATATTGAAAATCATTGAATTCTTGCAAAGAATTTTATCAAAAAATGTAGAAGCAATTGAATTTCGCGGAAAAATTTTATTATTTATGAAAATAATTGAATTCTTGCAAAGAATTTTATCAAAAAATTTGAGAATAATTGAATTTCTCCGAAGAATTTTATTATTTATGAAAATAATTGAATTCTTGCAAAGAATTTATATCAAAAAATTTGAGAATAATTGAATTTCTTCGAATAATTTTATTACTTATGAAAATAATTGAATTCTTGACAAGAATTTTATTAAAATTTTTGAAAATCATAATTAAATTTTTTTGAAGAATTTCTTTCAATTTTTTTCAATTAAAAGAGTTTGTTTAATAATATAATTAAAAATTTTGACAGTAATTTAATTTTATGAATAATTTTTTTTAAGTTTTTAAAATAATCGTGTTTCTTAATAAAATTGAACTTAAACAATTAAATTATTGAATTTTAATAAAATTTTTAGAAAATTAAATTCTTCTCAGAATTTTATTAAAATTTTTAGAAAATTATTAAATTCTTCTTAGAATTTTATTACAATTTTCTAAAATAATTTAATTAATTTAAGAAATTGTATGATATATGTAGAAAGTAATTGAATTCTTTCGAAAAATTTTATTAAAGTTTTTTTTAAAAAATTGAATTATTTTGGAGAATTTTTTATAATTTTAGAAAATAAATGAATTCTTTTGAAAAATTTTATAACAAATTAAGAAAAAAAAATTGAATTATTACGTAAAATTTTACTGAAAATTGTTGAATTTTTGCAAAGATTTTACTATTTAAAAAAATTAATTGAATTGTTTCAAAGGATTTTGAGAATTTTTTGAAAATAATTTAAATCTTTCGTGAAATTTTATTAAAAATTTATAATAAATTTAATTTTTTCATGAAATATTTTTAAAAATTGTATTAAAAGTAATTCAATTTTTGCAAAGATTTTACTATTTAAAAAAATAATTCAATTGTTTTGAAGGATTTTTAAAAATTTTAGAAAATATTGACATTTGTTTACTTTTACTACTTAGACAAAGAATTTCTGAAACGTTTTCGTATTTGTTTGACTACATTTGACTTCTATTATTTAGAAGCAAAATTTATACCAAAGAATTTGAAATTTTCGTATTTTTCTGACTATAATTGACCTTTACTACTTAGACAAGAAATCCTAAGGTAATTTTAATGTTTGTCTGACTATAGTAGATTTTTACTACTTAAAAGTAGAATTTCAATGAAATCATTCACCTTTTCTATACTTAGAGTTAAATTACTAAGAAATGTTGACAATTGTCTGGCTGTAGTTATCCTTTACTACTTAGATTCAAATTTCTTACTAAGAAATACAAACCATTCAATTCTGCCTGACAATTGTTGACTTTTACTACTTTGATAAAGAATTTCTTAGAAATTTTCGTATTTGTCTGGCAATAATTAACTTTTACTACTTAGATTAAAATTTCTTATTAAGGAATACGAAGCATTCAATTTTGCCTGACGATTCTTGACTTTTACTACTTAGATAAAGAATTTCTAAGAAATGTTCGTATTTGTCTGACTATAATTGACTTTTACTACTTAGATCCAAAACTTCTACTAAACAATACGAAGCTTCCAATTTTATCTGATAGCTGTTGACTTTTACTACTTAGAGAAAGAATTCCTAAGAAATTTTGGCACTCGTCTGTCTATAATTGACTTTTACTACTTAGATTGAAAATTCTTACTAATATTGACATAATTAGTTGACATAATTTAAATTTTTACTAATAAAATTTTCCTTAATTAACAATAATTATTAAAACAATATTAACGATAATTATTAGAACAATTCATAAGTCAATAATTTAATTATAAAAGTATTATAGTTTGCAATTACTTATTGTCTATTACAATTAATTATTCATAAAAGTAACACAATTATCCATCACTTATTACAATTATGAATAATTATTCATAAAAGCAATATTAAAGTATGCAACGTATAAAATGTATAAATGTTGATGGGAAATAAATAATTACAAAGTGACAATTAGATAATAAGAGATAAGTAATAAAATGATGACATTAGTCGATTTTCCATTTAAAGAAAAGACATGTTTTTTTTACAAAAGTCAATAAAAACCTTCTTCACCATTAGTGTCAGCTGTCATGAAAACGATGGAAAGACACAATTACTGAAAATACACATATACATATATAATATATATTTGTTGGTTGTATGTATACGAATAAACATTGGAGTGAAACGCTTAAAGCCAGGTCGAGCATTCTTCACTCTTCCCCTTCCCCTCTTGTTGCCTTCCTCGCACTATAATGATTCTCGGCATCGTTCGAGCGTAAATTTTCCAGCGACACATTAATTACGTCGGATTATTAACATCACTATTGCCATCAATGAAATTCATAACGTCTGCCATTGCGCACAAAAAGCTTCTATACATAAATACTCTGTTAGATATCACCATCAGCTCCTATACAATCTAATTCGACAAAAGCTCTTCACATCCAAATTCTGTATGCTCAGATAATAACTATTACGTCAGAAACATAATGAAACTGAATAATTCATTGATTGCCCTTTTTCGACTCTAAAAAAAAAATTATACATATATTTGACACGAAACATGTTTTTTTTAAATCTAGAAAAATCTAGAAATCTAGAAATCTAGAAATTGATAAAAATAAAAAAAAGGGTGAAAAATTAATTTTTTTAGGGAATTATTTCTTCTTGGAGTAATGCAATGTCACTGGAGATGTGGTTATCCATGAACAAAAGAGCTTATGTAAAGTGGCAAGTGTTTCACAAGGAAGGGATGAAACTTCCATCTTCTGTCTCATGGCACTCATTAAAGAAATCTTTGTTGAAAGTGCGCATTTAGTGCTATAAAGGGACACGGAAACATGCGATAGAATTTAAATATCACTGCGCAAGGATAAAATACATAAATTTGGAAAATAATTTTTTAATATTTTTTTATTAAGAAAAATACTTTTTTCTTCTATAAATATATTTATTGTTTAAAGTATTACCAGCAACAATTCGCACGCTAAAGCGCGCGGCTAACTTCTTACTACCTTTTCTTAAATAAAATTAGCAATTTTAAAATTTAAAAATAATAGAATTTAAAAATTTTCTAATTTAAATTTTTGTTAAAAACACTACAAAAATTCAATTTTGAATAAATTACAAATAATTGCAGAAATTCAATTATTTAAAAATAAAAAAAAAAAAATTCTTTCTATAAAATTCAACTATATTCAAAATTTAAAATCAATTCTCGTAAAAATCTCAATTACTTTTATAAATAACAAAATTCTTCTCCAAAGTTCAATTATTTTCGTAAATGTCAAAAAAACTCTTTTCCTAATTTCAATGATTTTCAAAATTTTTTCCAATTTCAATGATTTTCAATACCTACTATATTTTAATTATTTTAATAAAATCATCGAATTGTTGCAAAGATATTATCAAAAAATTTGATAATAGAATTCTATTATCTATTTTATTATTTAGGTAAATAATTAAATTCTCGCAAAGAATTTTATTAAAATTTTTAAAAATCCAAATTCTATTCTTTTAAAGAATTTCTTTGAAATTTTTTTTAAACTAATGCATGGAGTTTCTTTAATAATTTTAATTGAAAATTTTAAAAGCAATTGAATTTTATGAATTTTATTTTTTTTTTATTTTTTTTTTTATTTTTTTATTTTTTTTTTTTATTTTTATTTTTTTTTATTTTATTTTATTTTTATTGAAGAATTTTATTAAAAGTGAATTGAAAATAATTGAATTCTTGCGAAGAATTTTACTATTTATAAAAATAGTTGAATTGTTTCGAAGAATTTATAAAAATTTTAGGACATAATTGAAATTTATGGAAATATTTTAAAATATTTAAATTCATCCGAGGAATTCAATTAAAATTGTTTTGAAAATAATTCAATTCCTTCAAAAGATTTTACTATTTATAAAAATAATTGAATTTTTGCGAAGAATTTTACTAATTATAAAAATAATTAAAACGTTTCGAAGAATTTATTAAAATTTTAAGAAATAATCAAATTGTTATATGAAGAATTTTAAAGAAATTTTTGAAAATAATGAAATTTTTTCGAGAAATTAAATTAAAGTTGTTTTGAAAATAATGGAATTTCTTTAAAGAATATTATTAATAATGTATTCAAAATAATTGAATTAATCACAAGAATTTTATTAAAATTTTTTTTAAATAGATTGAATTCTTTTTGGGCAATTTTATTAAAATATTAAATATCGAAAATCATTATAATGAGAAAAAATTTTTAAAATAATTGAACGTTGGGGAATAATTTTGTTATTTATAAAGATAAATAATTGGAATTTTAGCGATAATTTTTTTTAAATTTTGAATATAATTGAACTTTTTTAGGTGAATTTTATTACTTTTGAAAATAATTGAATTTTTGCAATTATTTGTAATCTCTCCAAAATTGATTTTTTTTAGTGTGTCTAACAAAAATTTAAATTAAAAAAATTTATCCTGCATGTCAAAATAAAACCAAAATTTAATTTCCTTTTTATTATAAAATAGACATTATAAAATTTTTGATTTATTTAAAAAAAATTAATATATTTCTTTAAAATTGTAATTAACAAATAGAAATTTTTCCAAAAGAAACGGAAAATTCTCTGAAATGATGCAAATTATTATTTCCATTTTTCAAAGAAAAGCAAATTTTGTTGAAAAAATTGTGAATTGAAATGAGCATTTTGCAAAAATTTTCTTTTTTTTTTAAAGAGAAACTCCTAATTTTGTGAAGATAATTGTGATTGAGAAGCAGAAAATACGGAAAATATTTTCTATGCCCTAATCTTAATTTTTTAACAATTTTCTAATTTTTTTTAAAGCTAAAAAAAGATAGCTGCTCAACTTTTTTATTTGCAAAAAAAAATAAGTTTTTTATATTAAAAAAATGAATGTTTTTTTAATGATTTCTCTTTATAATGACAATTTTCTAACAATATTCCAAGTTTTCATTAATTTTTCGATATTTCTGTTTTATAAGTGTATAATTTGTAAATCCAACGCAAAGAAATAAAATAATCAATAAAAGCATTTAATAATTTTTTTAGAATAATAAAGATAGTGAGAAATATTTTTTTAAATAAAGAAGTGAAAGAAATTGCGTTAGCAGTGAGATTTTGGAATAGAAGTTGATATGATAAGGATATGTCGTTATCTATATAGTCTCACCTAAAAGCTTTCAATGCAATCACTTTACCTTTCTCTCTCTCTCTCTCTCTCTCTCTCCCTCTCTCTGTCTCTCTTTGGAGGAGTTTTGCCGTGATCGCACTAGTATAGGGTAACGACGTCTCGATTTTATTGGCTGTCATCAATCGTTCCTGATCCCTAGCAGCAATTCGATGCGCGTTATCATTCTTTAAACTAAAACCCAGTCCTTTATATAAGAACCTTAGATGCAACTACCTATTTCGAAATAAAAATTAATGACTCCCAAGCCATTTGACATTAATTGTTTTTATTCCGAATTCCCCCATGCTAATAAATCTATGAGATTTTCCTTTAATTTTGTTCTTGAAAATTAAATATTATTGTTTTTTTATTTTCTATTTTATTGTCGAATTATTTTTATTATAATTATTAATAGTACTTTTTTATAGATACATACATTATTTTAATTACAATATTATAAGCAATAAAATTATTATCAAATAACATAAAATAATAATTTATTAATTATTTTAAGTTTAATTAATTTTTACTTTAATTCATATTTACTATTTTATTTATAATTCTAAAATTCTTTCTTATTGGTCTGACTACAATTGACTTTTACTACTTAAATGAGAAATTCTAAGAATTTTACAAATTAGTCTGACTACAATTGACTTGCACTACTTAAATGAGAAATTGTAAGAATTTTACGTAATAGTCTGACTACAATTAACTTTTACTACTTAAATGAGAAATTCTAACACAATTTTAATGTTTGTCTGACTATAGTCGATTTTTACCACTTAGAAGCATAATTTTAACGAAAGAAATACAAATTTTCGTCTTTGTCTGACAATTGTTGGCTTTTACTACTTACAAAATAAGTTTTTTAGGCATTTTTTTTTTTGTTCTAGACTAATATTATTTATATATCTATATAAAAAAATAATTATAGTTTTTTAATATTTGGAATTTTTTTCTTTAATTTTTGCCTAAGAAATTAAAATAAGGAATTAATTAGTAAATTTTTTAAAAGGCCACTTTGAAAAAAAATAAGAATGAACTCGGGCTCTTAAAAGTTTCGTTGAAAGCATCTTGATAATCTTGAAATGCATTTTGTGAGATTCTTATTAAGATGCACTTCCTTTAATTTGTTTTAGTACCGACACTAGATGTGGTGGCAGTTTCTGAACACTCAGCGAAATTACCATGTGATCTCACACCCAAGAAAGGCAACGAGATGGCTTTTATGGTCTTTTGGTATAAAAATGAAAATGGTGGCGAGCCCATTTACAGTGTTGATGCACGTTCAACATTAATCACCGAGGCGAAACTTTGGTCGAATCAAAAAATTTTTGGCGATCGAGCAAAAATGCGCACCAACACTAAACCTGCATTTTTGGAAATTAATCCCGTTTTACCCGAGGACGAGGGATTCTATACATGTCGAGTTGATTTTCGTAATAAGCCGACGAAAAATCATAAAATCAATTTCACCGTTATTGGTAAGTGGATATTTTTTTTTCTTTGGTATTTTTTATTTTTTAGGAACTTCATGTTGAGATATTCTATTTTTTAATTGTGGGATAATTGTTATTGTATTTTTCGAGAAGAATTGTTTTTTTTCGATAGAGAAATTATTTATTACGGTCGCGTCTGACTTTTATCGACTTTTACTACTATCGAATTATCCGACTAGAGTTTGCTTTTACTACTGACAATTGAATTTAAAAGCCTTTTCAATTACCAAATGAGAAAAAAGGGTGAATCAGGTAACTCATAAAATTGTTTACTGCAGTCTGACAATGATTGACTTGTACTACTGAAAATTTATTTAATTTCTATTCATCTTCTTAAATTTTAATTCATAGAATTGTTTACTGCAGTCTGACAATTATTGACTTCTACTACTGAAAATTTCTTTAATTTCTATTCACCTTCTTAAATTTTAATTCCATTGGACGAACGCAAAACAACTTGTGTCTTAATTGACCTTTACTCTACTTACTTTTAACGAATGAATAAAATTTTCCCGACTTGAACGCTAAATCATAAAAGTTAAAAAGTGATAAAAAGTATATGAAAAAAATGGTCCTTCTTTTCGGAGAAGAGACTTATCGTAGAGTAGGAGAAAGGGAAAAGATTTTTGTGCTAGATTTTAAGAGAGAGTGAGTGTGTAAAAGAGAGGGAGTTACGTAACTATCTCTTTTATATGTAAGTTAATGTCGCTTGCAAAATAACAAACGAGCAAAGAAAAGTTTCTTTAGTCGAAATTTCTCCATTCTTGTAATTAGTACCACCCGAGACACCGTTGATCTATACGAGTTCAGGAAACTTGGCCAACATACTGCATCCTTTCAACGAGGACAGTAAGCTGTCTCTAGTCTGCAAAGTCACTGGTGGAAAGCCTCCACCTCATGTTGTTTGGTACTTGGAGAACAAAATACTCGATGATAGTTACAAATCAGAACTAGGTGAAACAACGGTAAATCGTCTTGACATTCAAAAAGTCACTAGAGACTTTCAACGCGCACGTCTTATCTGCAAGGCGCACAATAGTCATCTCACTAAACCAACGACATCGGAAATTATTTTAACCGTTAATCGTGAGTATTTTTTTTTTCACCCTCCATATTATCAGTAGACTCTTATTGTTCTAATTTTCTTTTCTTAAGAAAGGTAATTTCTTTCTAAAAAAAAACCAATTGTTTCTACATTCAAATTTATTCATTTTTTGATAAAAAATAGTAAACAAAATACTTTGCAAAACAATTCGAGAAAAAAAATAGAAAGAAGATTTAGAAAAAATTTCTGAAAAGAATTAAAAAAATAGAAAAAAAGTTGGAATGAAGGTATTTAAAAAAATAATTAGAAAGCTATTGATTTCGAATTAATTGCATAATATTATTATTGTAATTTTTATTAAAATTATTATTATTATTATTTTGCTTAACTATTAGAAAAAAATGATTAAATACAATTTTTCGTAATTTGAGGATTATAAAATGATTGCAAATTGTTGGATGTTGTAGTTAAGCCGTTAATGGTGAATATTACCAATAAAACGCCACATTTGTCGGCATTGCGAACCTATGAGATCGAATGTGAGAGTATGGGATCGCGGCCAAAGGCAACAATCACCTGGTGGAAGGGCAATAATCACGTGAAGCATATGGCAAGAAATGTGAATATATATTTTCTATTTTCGCTTTAAAAATTAAAAAAAATAATTTCCTTTTTCCATGACACTGAGTTCTTCGTAGTTTGCAGAAACTGTTAACTTATCAAGAAGTGTTTTGAGTTACGTACCGACAATTGAAGACAATGGTAAATTTCTCACTTGTCGTGCCGAGAATAATTTGATACCGGACAGCGCACTCGAGGATAAATGGCCACTTGTCATTCACTGTAAGCAAAATTTATTATTAATTTTTAAATTTTTTATTAATTTTATTTTAAGTTTCTGACTAATTTTATTAATTTTTTTTATTAAATTTCTAAATTTTTATTATATTATTTTTCCAAATCATTAACAATACGATTGAATAATAATTTTACAGAAAAATTATTGGTTCACATTTTTTTAAAAGAGTAAAACATTTTTTTCATTCGAATAATGACATAATTTAAAAAAAAGATTCACGAATACATTTTGTAGACGCACTATTCGTTTAACGATTCGTATATATACTAGTCTCGGAAAAAAAGTCTACTGAAAATACAAGTGGTTTGTTCTCAATGACTATTGAGAGTATTACTATCGAGAGATCCAACGATCTCCTATTGAATTTCGAGGAGTGCACCCATCCAAGAAGAGTACCATTCAGTAAAAATCTGATGCGGACAAAATTCATTTTTCGACAACAAAAAAAAAAGAAAGAAAAAAAAATTTACTCTCTGATAATTGCACAAAACCGATTTTTAGTTTACGTTCAAAATAAATATATATTTTAACAAAATTTTCAACGTTTTTCAAAGAAATAATATTTTAAATGAATATTTTGTGTTTACAAATATTTTATAACAAAATTTTCAATAATTTTTAAAGAAACATTTCTTTTATAGTTACAAAAAAAAAATTTTGTTCACTATATTAATTTTAGGGATTTCATATTTATAGGTACAATTTTTTACATTATTCTTTGCAGACATGGAATGAAAATAATTAACAAATTTTATAAGAGTATTTTTCAATTTAGAAACAATGTTTAAAAAAGCGAAAATGTAGTATAGAGAATTAAAAATTTAATAACAACTTCCATAGAATGTAGAATATTTTTAAATCAAATTTATGAAAAAATATTTCAAATGTTAGTAAATTATTATAAATTCATTAAAGCTTGGGAAAAGTTTCATTTTGTTAGCAATTAAAAATTATATTTAATTTCTATTCAATGAAATGCGCATGTGACGAAAGTTTAAGTACGAAAAAGAAAGGGATATGCGTGAAATTGTTAATTTTAAGTTGAGTGAAATTGAAAAGCAGAAAGGTTTTAGCACTTGGACTCGTATGAGTGAAAAGGCTTGTATAAGCGAACTAAACTTAAGAATTACTATTTTGTCTATTTTTGTCTATTTTACTATTAATAAACTGTTTAGTTTAAAATAAAAGTGAAGGTGTTTTTTTTTGTTATTTTTAAATTATTATCAAATAATTTAATATTTAATAAGTTATAGGATTTTAAATATTATAAAATTTGCCATTTTATCATGTATATTTTACATATTTTTTGCACATTTTATATATTTTTACAAATTTTATATATATATTTTTTTTTTGCTTTTCATATGTTTTAATATTTAGAGAAAAAAATTTCTTTAAAAAATTGCATTCTTTGTCTGACTGTCGATATTTACTGCTTAGATTCAGAATTTTTTAAAAATTTTTTGCATTTGTCTGACTTAAGTTGGGATTTACTACTTAGAGGCAGAATTTATACGAAAACTTTTAGATTTGAGTGATTTTTACTGACATTTACTACTTAAAATTCATAAGTAATTTTTGTATTTGTCTGACTATAATTGACCTTTACTACTTAGAAGCAGAATTCATAAGTAATTTTCATATTTGTCTGACTGTAATTGACATTTACTACTTAGAAGCAGAATTCATAAGTAATTTTCATATTTGTCTGACTATAGTTGGGATTTACTACTTACAAACATAAATAATAAGTAATTTTTATATTTGTCTGACTATAATTGACCTTCACTACTTAAAGCCAGAATCCCTAAGTAATTTTTGTATCTGTCTGACTATAATTGACCTTCACTACTTAGAAGCAGAATTTCTAAGAAAACTTTAGGATTAGACTGATTTTTATGGACTTTTACTAGTTAGAGACATAATTCCTAAGTAATTTTTATAGTTGTCTGACTATAGATGGGATCTACTACTTAGAGTCAGAATTCTTAAATAATTTTTTATCTGTCTGACTGTAATTGACCTTTACTACTTAGAAGTTGAATTCATAAGTTATTTTCATATTTGTCATCTTTTTTTATTTATTTATTTATTTTTTTTTTATTTTTTTTTTATTTTTTTTTTCATATTTTTCTACTTAGAAGTAGAATTCATAAGTTATTTTCATATTTGTCTGACTATAATTGACTGTAGTCTTGACTATAATATAGTACTTAGAGACATAACTCTTAATTAATTTTCATATTTGTCTGACCATAATTGACCTTTACTACTTAGAGCCAGAATTCCTAAGTAATTTTTATAGTTGTCTGACTATAGATGGGATCTACTACTTAGAGGCAGAATTCTTAAATAATTTTTTATCTGTCTGACTGTAATTGACCTTTACTACTTAGAGCCAGAATTCCTAAGTAATTTTTATAGTTGTCGGACTATAATTGAACTTTACTACTTAGATGCTTAGTATTTTTTTTTGTTTACACACATATTATTCAAAAAAACGGTTATTTAGAAAAATTTTTTTCTACAAAAAATAATTTGACTTTTAAATAAAAAATTTTTTTTTCCATTAAAAAAAATAATGCTGACGTAGATGTGCCAGTGGTGACAATTCGACTAGGTTCGAGTTTACTGGCGAACGACATAAACGAGGGTGACGATGTTTACTTTGAGTGTGATGTAAAGGCAAATCCAAAGGCCTACAAACTTGGCTGGTATAAAGATGGGAAAGAGCTTCATCAAAATATCACTGCCGGTATTGTACTTCCTGGGGGACAATCTCTCGTTCTTCAAAGCGTGACAAAGAGTTCGGCCGGTGAATATTCGTGTATGGCCACCAATACTGAAGGAAAAGCAACGAGCCGACCCGTCACACTGGAAGTGATGTGTGAGTTGAAAATCAATACCACGCCATGATTAATACAACCACCGACATTATAGAAATTACACAGGGACTATCGAAATCCCAAGCGGAAATGTGCTTCCAATGCTTTGCGTTTACAATCAATATTGGTTCTGATATTGGATTGTATTTCTGGATCAATGACGCTATTATCTGCTAAACTTTCCGCTTGGGACTGTGCGTTACTTTGCTTTCGTTAAATGTTGCCCTTTTTTTTTTAATGGTATTTATCGCAAATTCATGTTGGAGATTTAATAAATTGTGTTTTTCTAGGAAAAAGTTTTTTTTTGCATTTTTTAGTGGAAGTGAAGCTTAATTGGTGGATTTTTTTTTATAACGATTTATAAGTAATTTTTTTTCCTCCTTAGCTGAAAAAGCTCTACAGAATTTCACTGGAATGATTGTATAGAATTTCTACATGAATTCCACTAAATTTTAGTGATTTTTAATTAGATGGAATTTAAATTCGTGAAAGAATATTTTTCAATTATTACTTTTAAGAATTTTTCACTAAAATTTCTCTTTAAATCAATTAAATTTCAAAAAAGTTTTACAATTTTTAAAATTCATTTATTTACAATATTCAATTTTTGAAAAATTTTAATTATTCGTAAATTCTTCAATTAAATATATGTATATTAGAAAATAAAAACTTCAAATTAATGTAAAAAAAATCAATTACACTTTTCAAAAAAATTAATTTCAAAATTCAATTATTTCTAAAAATTCACGTTATATTACTTTTAATACGTATTCAGTTATTATCTAAAATTTTAACTGAAATTCATTTTTAAATCAATTTTTCTTTAGAAAATTCTATTAGAATTCAATTATTTAAATACAAAAACAAATAATTTATTGAACAATTAAATGTTTCTTAAAATTTAATTTTAATAAAAAATTTTATAACCAAATTTTTAAATAATTCAATTCTTTTGACGAATTTTAATAAAATTTTTAAGAATAGTTCCATTTTCCGAGAAATTCGTTTAAAATTGTATTACAAATAATTAAAATTCTGCATTAAATTATATTATTCATGAAAATAATTGAATTATTAAGAAGAATTTTATTATTTTTGAACATATTTAAATTTCTGCGAAGGATTTTATTACTTTTGAAATCAAATGAATTTTTGCAATAATTTGTAACTTCTCCAAAATTTAATTTTTTTTTGCTAATTAAAATTTTACTATAAATCCATTATTTTTAATAATTTTTGAAAAAACTTTTTTGAGAATTTTCAAATTTCATTTGTTTTTAACTGAAATTCATTTTTAAATCAATTTTTATTAGAAACTTCTATTAGCATTTAATTATTTAAATAGAAAAAAAATAATGTATTGAATATTTCAATATTTCTTAAAATTGAATTCTTATAAAGAATTTTATCAACAAATGTTTAAATAATTGAATTCTTTTAACGAATTTTAATAAAATTTTTAATAATAATTACATTTATCAATGCATTTTATGCATTCGATTAAAATTTTATTAGAAATAATTGAAATTCTACGATTAGTTTTTAATAAAATTTTTAAGAATAATTACAATTTCGGAGAAATTTGATTAACATTGTATTAAAAATAATTTTAAATTCTGCATTGAGTTTTATTATTTATGAAAAAAAAAATTGAATTCCTAAGAAAAATTATACTATTTTTTAAAATAATTAAATTACTACGAAGGATTTTTAGTACTCTTGAAAACAATTTAATTTCTGCAATAATTTGTAACTTCTCCAAAATTAAATTTTTTTTACTGTTGACTAAAATTTTTCTATAAATCCATTATTTTTAATAATTTTTTAAGAGTTTTCAAATTTGATTTGTTTTTAACTGAAATTCATTTTTTATTCAATTTTTATTAGACAGTTCTACTAGAATTCAATTATTTAAATACAAAAAATAATTTATTGTATATTTCAATGTTTTTTAAAATTGAATTCTCATAAAGAATTTTATCAACACATTTTTAAATAATTAAATTCGTTTGACGAATTTTAATAAAATGTTGAATAATAATTACATTTATCGAGGAATTTGATTAAAATTTGATTGAAAATAATTGAAATTCAGCGATGAGTTATACTACATATTTATAGAAATAATTAAATTCCAAAAAAGAATTTTATTGAATTTTGCAATCATTTGTAATTTTTCTAAAATTTTTCAAATTATGTCGTACAATTTACGAACTTTTTGTCCTTTTTTAAGGACTTTAACTACTTGATTGCAAATTTTTTACATTTACCAGATTATCATTGACTTATACAATTTAGAAGAAAAAATCTGACAAAAAAAATCGTATTCAGTGGATTATCATTGACCGTTACTACTTAAAGTCAAAATTTTAATGATAGAATTCAAAATTTTCGTCTGACAATTGTTGACCTTTACTACTTAGAAGTCTGACTATAATTGACATTTACTACTTATAGTAAAAAGTCGTTTAAATAAAAATTTGTTTTAATACAAATAGGAATAGTAAAAAAATGTTAATTAAAATTCACGTAAATTGAAATTCTTCTATTTGAAAATTCAGTTTATTCAAAATTTCATTATAATAGAAAAATTCCAATATAGGGAAATTCGACTTATTTTAAAAGTAATATTTTAAAAATAATTCGACTTAAGAAACTTAACAAAAAATGATTCGGATCGATATTGTTAACTTTTTCCTTTAATATATTTAATAAAAAATGCTAAATTGAAAAAGATATTAAAATATTAGTTCTGTTTTTTTTTCATTTGAATTCAATAGATTCGCCAATGTGTAAAGATGGATCATCAACGCAAGTGGTGGGTGCACTGAAACACGAGACAATATCATTGGTGTGTGGAGTTCAATCAAAACCACCGCCAACAACTTTTCATTGGACTTTTAATAATTCTGGTGAAATGATGAATGTCCCACCCACGAGGTATACACAGGTGAAATCACTACGATTGATTACAAACAATTGGCGTGGCTCCAGACTGAATTACACTCCTGCAAGTGACATGGACTACGGGACAGTTGCGTGCTGGGCAAGAAATAAAATAGGAGTGCAAAAGACACCCTGTCTCTTTCAGATCATTGTCGCTGGGAAGCCATACAGTCTGCAAAATTGCTCGGCCCTTCAGTCAACAGGACCCTATGCATTTCGAATGGGTAAGATGAAAAAAAAAAAAAAATTCTCCCCTTTTCTCCCCTTTTCCAATAACTTCTATTATACACAAACTCATCCCTTATTGTTATAACCCTCGCCCCTACTCCTCTTCACTATTTCCCCCTCCCCCTATTGTCATCTTTATATCCACTGTCCTCCCTCTTTTTTTTGTTTTTATTCGCCTTTTATCGTTTACCTTCACATCAATTTTCCCGTCTTCTTACTGCTGTTATATATATATATTTCTCCTGGGTTCTTTCATAATAATTTGTCTCGGCTGATTTTTGTCTGTCTATTATCGACCTTTACTACTGAAATACTAATAAACACTTCTCGGAATATTGATCCTTGGGGTTATAAACGAGAGTGGAAATTTGATGGTGAAATTTTTTTGATTTGGCTGACTTATTGTTGACTTTTACTACTTGGGGGAAAATTGTGTAAGAAATTCGCATTTATTTTTGAAGAGTTGTTGACTTTTACTACTTACAGGGATGCGTTCACGTACCTTTCATTTTTAATCGAAAATTTCCCTTAACATTTCTCACTTTCTCTTTCACTCAAAAATTTTCACTTTTAATTTTCTTTAAAATTTCTCTCCTTCTCTTTCACTCAAAAATTTTCATTTTTAATTTTCATTAATATTTCTATCCTTCTCTTTCACTCAAAAATTTTCATTTTTAATTTTCATTAAAATTTCTCTCCTTCTCTTTCACAGAAAAATTTTCATTTTTAATTTTCCTTAAAATTTCTTACTTTCTCTTTCACTCAAAAATTTTCACTTTTAATTTTCTTTAAAATTTCTCTCCTTCTCTTTCACTCAAAAATTTTCATTTTTAATTTTCATTAATATTTCTCTCCTTCTCTTTCACTCAAAAATTTTCATTTTTAATTTTTATTAAAATTTCTCTCCTTCTCTTTCAATCAAAAATTTTGATTTTTAATTTTCCTTAAAATTTCTCACTTTCTCTTTCACTCAAACATTTTCACTTTTAATTTTTCTTAAAATTTTTCTCTTTCTCTTTCACTAAAAATATTTCCAATTTTACTTTGAATTTCGAAGTTTTCAATTCAAAATCAAAGTGAAAAATAATTTGTGTCAAAGTAAACACATTGTCAGTGACAGTGAGAATTTTTTGAGTGAAAGTGCAATTATTTGAGTGAAAGTGAAACTGACAATTTTATGAGTAATTGTGCAAATTTTTTAGGAAAAGCGAAAATTTTTTCAGTAAAGTCAACATTTTTTTTTAGTTAAAGTGAGAATTTTTTTAAGAAATGTAAATTTTTTTTGAAATAATGTGAAAGTGACAATTTTTTTAGTATAAAAGTGAGAATTTTTTTAATGAAAGTGAATACTTTTTAAGTAAAGTCAACCATTTTTTTTAGAAAAAGTATGATTTTTTTAAAGGAAAGTGAACATTTTTTGAGCGAATGTGAAAGTGACAATTTTTTTAGTGAAAGTAAAAGTAAGATTTTTCTTAGGAAAGTGGAATCTTTTAGTGAAACAGAATTTTTTGAGTGAAATCGAATTTCTTTTTAGTATAAAAGTGTGAATAATTTTAATAAATGTGAAAATGTTTTGAGTGAAAGTGACAATTTTTTGAGTGAATGTAAATATTTTTTGAGTGAAAGTGAGAATCTTTTTAACGAATGTCAACATTTTTTGAGTAAAAGTAAGAGTTTTTTGAGTGAAAATAAAAATTTTCCTGCTGCATGTGAAGATTTTTTGAGTGAAAGTGAAAGTTACCTGAACAAACCCAAGGAGGAGTTTTTCGCAAAATTTACAAAGTCGGAAAGAAATTTCTTATTTTTCCTCATTGGATTACAGACGAAAAAAGTTCAACGGTATTTAATTTCATTATTCTCAAATAAATTTTTCAGTGAATGAAGTAATTCGATATTCTTATTTGTACTTAATTTTATAAATACATTGACTAACATTTTTATTGAATGACAATAATTGTTTAAACATGAACCAACTTTGATTCAGAATCAAGAAGTCTTATTTATAGTTTCCGTCTGAGTGTTGTTGACCTTTTCCACTTAAACAATATATTGTTCATGAATCAATCTAATATTTAATAAAACACGAATAAAGTGATTTTCAAATATTTCAAACTATTTCTGCTTGACAAATATTGACTTTAACTACTATTCAAGAAGAATTCGTTAATTTACACTCAAATGAATAAATAAATAGGACAAAAATCAATTAATTGCCTTATTTCATTGATGGTGACTCATGAATGAAAAAATAAATAGTGAGCCATTTTCTTTTAATTATGTAGCAATGTATACTTTCACATTAATTACTTTGGTAATAAATATTTCTAAACTAATGATTGTTTTATTTTGTTCTTGTTTAAAGCTAACAAGTTAAAGATATATTCTTTGATTATTATCGTTCATTATTGCTTATAAATATTATTGTCAACATTGATTCAAGACTAATAAATGACGAAGAAAGTGCTTTCGGCATTTTTTTCTTTATTTGTCTGACAAATGTTGACCTTTACTACTTTTGGAAGGAAACTTTCACTTGTAGAGTAATAAATACTTTATTTTGATTAATTATCGTATTATTTAAATAAAAGGTAATTTTGAAATCGATTTTTGTCTATTTTCTTTTGTTTTACTACGAAAATTGATTTCGATTGTTATCAATCAACCATCGGGTAAAAATCCAATTTTACGAATTTATTTCAATTTTGCCATAACAAATATAAAAGCTTCTATCGCTTTTCTAAAAATATAAAAATCCAGATAAAATCGATATTTAGAAAAATTTCAAATATTTATTTCATTTATTTACCATTTTCAATTTAAATATTGAAAGTGAAGAACAATTAAAAATCAAATTAACAAATTCTTTTTTCTAAAATAAAAAATTTTTTTTGTAATATAAATTTGCTTTTTTAAAATAATGGAAAATAGAATAAAATTTATAATTTTATTTAAAATTTCACGATTTAGTAAAAGTGAATTTAATTTTTGACTATTAATTTGTGATGATACTATAGAAATTTCCAATTGTTTTATGACAGGACATGACGAGTTTAAGACTCAGGATTCAAGAGAAGTTGACTGGTTAATCGTGAGATGTAATGAGGGTTTTGACGGTGGATTACCGCTGACTAGTTTCGAACTGGAAGTATTTAGCGAAGATAATGATGAGCATATGAACACGATTTACATAAATCGCACTGCAGGTTATCCTGGACCAATTTTCGAGATTCCTGGATTGGAGCCAGGGAGAAATTACAGACTTTTAATTTATGCCGTCAACGCTAAAGGACGCAGTGATCCTGTTATCCTTGAGCCCATCACATTAAAGGGCGTTGCAATGTACACCACTGGTGAGTGATAAAAAAAAATTACATTATAATTAACATAGAATAAAAATTTAAAATGGAATATAATATTTTTTTAAACTTTGCGCCACCAACGATTTTTGTATAAATAGTCTGAGTGTAGTCTGACAATTAATAAAGAATATTCGTCGAAATTTTTGGGAATGTTTTTACAATTTTTAAGTTTTACTACTTAAAAGATGAGTATAAGTGTAAAATTTTTCTATTCTACTGACTATCGTATTCTACTTAGGAGAGTATTCTACTACTTAGGAGAGGAATTTCTCAGAAATTTTCATATTTGTCTGATTGTAATTGACCTTTACTACTTAGAGGCAGAATTCCTAAGTAATTTCCGTATTTGTCTGACTACAGTTGGGATTTACTACTTACAAACAGAATTAATACGTAATTTTCGTATTTGTCTGACTATATATAACATTTACTACTTAGAGGCAAAATTCATAAGTAATTTGTTTATTTGTCTGACTATAATTGACCTTTACTACTTAGTGGCAGAATTAATAAGTAATTTGTTTATTTGTCTGACTATAATTGGCATTTACTACTTAGAGGCATAATTCCTAAGTAATGTTTATATTTGTGTGACTATAGTTGGGATTTACTACTTTGATTCAGAATTCAGAAGTAATTTTCATATTTGTCTGACTATAGTTGGAGTTTACTACTTACAAACAGAATTCATAAGTAATTTTTCTATTTGTCTGACTACAATTGACCTTTACTACTTAGAGGCAGAATTCCTAGGTAATTTTCATATTTGTCTGACTACAGATGGAATTTACTACTTAGAGGCCAAATTCCTAAATAATATTCGAATTTGTCCGACAATTGTTGACTTTTACTACTTAGATGAGTAGAAGCATTAATTTAAAAAGCTCGATAGTCATTGGTAGCGCAAAGTTTTATATTAATAATCGATTTTTTTTTAAATTAAGTCAATTATTATCAAAATTTAGTTTTAGTTTTCTTGCATATTAAAATTTTCTACAACTATCAAATTTAAATAGAAAAATACCGATTTGAAGCACAACAGAATTAATTCCCCAATCGGAATTTCGTAATTGAGGAAATTTCTAACGATTGATTCTAATATGAGAACAAGTGTAATATCACCTATATAATGAGATGCAATAACCTGTTTGCCGCCTGATTAGCAATAATTGCATAATGCATCGCCTGTAACCATTTCAAGGTTTAATGTTCGTTACACGTTAATTAGTTTCTATCGTTGAGAATCTAAATGTCAGAAATTATATATAATAGATTCCAGTAAATAAAAGAAAAACAAATTTTTTCCACATTCATATATCTATAAATGTAAAAATAACAAAATTTCTCAATGTAAAAATAAAATTTTCCTCTTCCTTTTTCTTTTTTATTAGAAGAAAATTCTTTTTCTGTCGAGAGAGTAAAATCGTATATGATGTATGATGGTTGATTCAACCTACTTCTTCTTGCTTTTTTTCACTCAGGGAAGAATCAATTTATCTTAAAAAGGTGTGTGTTTTTTTCTCGTTCTGTCATACATAAAAATAACTCCCCCGCCCTCCTCTCGCCCCTCCTCTTTGCCCCGGACCAAAAAGAAGTAAACGGAAGTTTGTTCGTGCTTTTTTTCATATATATATAACATAATCTCGTGCTTCTAAATTTATTAAATCGGGGGAAAAAAAAGTTATTCGTCATTTTTTATTTAGTGATAGATTTATTTTTTTGGGGTGATTCTTTGCATAGTGGGTAATTTATTATTATTATTTGCTCTTTGGATAATTAAATGAAAATCGAAATATAGGAGTTTTCTTTTTAAAAAGAAGATGAAAATTATTTTTTAGTAGGAAATATTCTATAATATTTAAAATGGCACGAATATTTATATGGAATGATTAGAAGCATTGTACAAATATTTGAAGTTTAACGAAAATATAAAATTTTAGAGTTTTGGGCACTTTTTTTTAAAAATATGTTGATGAAATGTCTTTATAAAGTTCTTTGGTTTTGGATTTTGACAAAAATCGGCTAAAAAAAATTACTTGTTTGCTTAGAGGTGCATTTAATTATTCATTTATTATATAATTAAGCTCGTGTGTATATGTCAATGGAATGGGGAATATTAAGACGCTACTGAGACATTCAAGTTCTAACACATCTCAAGAGTTGTTCGGTTGCTTAGCCACAATGGGTCTTTTATATTATGATTAATTACTCAAGAAAGTGAGGAGGAGGAGTGGGGGAAGCTTAATGAGTCGGTGACGCGTTACACAAGATGCCAAACACACACACTCTCTGGTTAACTCCCTTTCTCTCTCTCTCTCATATTCTCTCTCTCTCTTATTCTCTCGCTCGCTCGCAAGGCACGTGATGCCATTACACCGGTTTCTGCGGATTTTGAAAATGGAAGGGATGGGGGTTATATAGTATACGTTCTATATCTCGATCAGCTTCACTCTCTTATTCTCATACTCGAAAAGCTTTTCCTGCGGACCCTGAATTAAAATCCCATAAAGTCATGGTCCCTTTCCTCGCGGGCGGCTGTCTCATTCGGTGCGCATTTATCGTCTTTAATTTCCATCCTCATGGATTATTCATGCCACCACAAGAATAGATTCGTATGGGTGCATGTGAATCCTCCCCCATTCAAGAGAAAGAGAGAGAGAGTGTATGCTCATACATGAAAAGGTGAGTAGGTGAAGAAGAGGATTTTGGAAAGGGCATAGAGCCTCTAGTTTTAGTTTGCAGATTTTCTCTCTTTATTATAAATATAGTACAGTTAGCAGAAGTATATATTTTTTTTTAAACTCCTATTTTTTAAATATAATTTTTTAATTTATGCAGTTTTTTATTTTAAAATTACGCTTCTTGAATCGAAAGTTTATATTCAAAAGTCTACTGACGTCTATTCAAAAAATTTTTTATTCAAAAATTAGAATAAATCAGAACACAGTAAATCGTGAGGTATTAAAAAGTGTTTCAGATTAAATTAACACCAAAAAAGATTAAAATAATCAATTTTGGTGTTATATTTTTTACAATGAATAAAATTTTAGTTTATTAAATTTTTTTATATAAAACATGAAGATATCGATAACTCCGAGTCATCGACTCGGAGTCATTAATTTCTTCCTATTTTATAATAATTAAAGATGACCAAGTAATAAAATCATTATTTTATATTACAAAAATATTATACTTCTTCAAAATTATTTTCATTATTTTGATTCAATTATTATTTTCAAAAATTTTTAACTACAATTTTACTTTATATCAATTATTTTGAATAATTTTCGAAAAAGTTCTTTGGCAATTTTCAAATCCATTTGTTTACAATATTCAATTTCATGAAATTTCAATTATTCCTAAATTCTTTAATTAAATGCATATTAGAAAATAAAAACTTCAAATAATATAAAAGAAAATTCAACTAAACTTTTTCAAAAAAAGTAATTTCAAAATTCAATTATTTCTAAAAATTCACGCTTTATTGCTTTTAATATTCAATTACAATCTAAAATTTTAACTGAAATTCATTTTTATGAAATGAAAATCAATTTTTATTAGAAAATTCTACAAGAATTTAATTATTTAAATGCAAAAGTAAACAATTTATTGAATAATTGAATGTTTCTTAAAATTCAATTCTCATAAAGAATTTTATTGACAAATTTTTAAATAATTAAATTCCTTTGTCAAATTTTATTTAAACTTGCATGAACATAATTACTTTTTCAAGAAATTCAATTATAATTGCATGAAAAATAATTGAAACGCTGCGATGAGTTTTATTATTAGTAAAAATAATTGAATCCTTAAGAAGAATTTTATTACTCTTGAAAATAATTAAATTTCCGCAATAATTTCTAACTTCTCTGAAATTAAATTTTTTTTATTGTTTTTAACTAAAATTCTTCAATAAATACATTATTTTTAATAATTTTTAAAACAGTTCTTTGAGAATTTTTAAATTCATTCGTTTACAATTCAGTTTTACAAAATTTCAATTATTCGGAAATTCTGCAATTAAATATTTATTGGAAAATAAAAACTTGAAATAATTTCAATAAAAATCCTATTAAACTTTTAAAAAGAATTAATTCTACAGAATTGTTTGTCAAAAAATATGAAAAAATGAGAATTTCAATGATTTTAATTTGAAACTTTTTCAAAATTTAATTATTTCTAAAAATCCACGTTATAATGCTTTTAATATTTAATTATAATCTAAAATTTGAACTGAAATTCATTTTTAAAACCATTTTTATCAGTAAATTCTACGAGAATTCAATTATTTATATACAAAAATAAATAATTTATTAATTCCATGTTTCTTGAAATTAAATTCTCATAAAAAATGTGATCAACAAATTTTTTAATTATTAAGTTCTTTGGACGAATATTAATAAAATTTTTAAGAAGAATTACATTTTTCGAGGAATTCGATTAAAATTGCATTAAAAATAATTGAAATTCTCTAATGAGTTTTATTATTTATGAAAATAATTGAATTCCTAAATAGAATTTTATTATTTATAAAAATAATTAAATCCCTGTAAAAATGTTATTATTTATGAAAATAATTGAATAATAGCGAAGAAATTTATAAAAAAATTTGTAAATAATTGAATTCCTGTAAAATTTTTTATTATTTATGAAAATAATTGATTGTTTGCGTAGAATTTTATTGAAATTTTTTTTAATAATGGAATTCTTTTGGAAAATTTTATTGAAATAGTAGATATTGAAAATCATTGAATTTTAGAAAACTTTTGAAAATAATTGAAATTTTGACAAGAATTTGATTAAAATTTTGTAAAATAATTGAATAGCAGAGAAGAATTTTATTATTTATAAAGAGAATTGAAATTTTGACGAGAATTTTTTTAAATTTTTGAACACAATTGAATTTAGTAACTATGTTACTAAGTTAGATAGTATCGTCGAAATAACAATTAAAACAATTGAATTAGAATGGAATTTTATAAAAAAACAATTGACATCTACTTGGAAGTAAAATTTTTGTATTTGACTGATAATTGGCCTTTACTACTTAAAATAAAAGTCGATAGGAAAATTTTCATATTTGTTTGACCGCAGATGATGTTTACTACTTAAAAGCGAAATTCTCACGAAATTTTCATGTTTGTCTGACTATCGTAAATTTGTACTACTTAGAAGCAAAAATTCCTTGAAATTTACATATTTTCTAGTCAATCATTGATTTTTTTTTCTTAGGGGCAAAACTTCTAGTAAAATATCAAAATTTTGTCTGACTATCATTGACTTGTACTACTTGTACCACTAATTTCTGTGAAGCTTTGTTTGCCCGACTATAATAATAAATTTTTACTACTTAGAGGCAGAAGCCCTTAGTATTTTTTGTATTTGTCTGGCTATAATTGACATTTACTACTTAGATACAGAATTTTCTGGAAATTTTCTTTTTCGTCTGACTGTCGTTGACTTTTACTACTTATATTCATAATTTCTACAAATTGTCTTGTTCGTCTGACTATTGTATGTTTTTACTACTTAGTAGAAGTTCTTTTTTGTATAAATAAGGCTATAGGTGAAGGGGAGGGGGGGTTATTTGAGGAAGAAAAGAATTCGAGGGCTAAACAAGAGATTGAGGAATGAGAAAAAAAAGAGAGGGAGGGACAGTTGACGGCTCATGGGACAAGTGCACGTCCGTACGTCTGTCCGTCTTCTCTTGGATATATCAAGCCCCCGGCTAACGAACCGAAGCGTTTTCTGAATTCCAAATAGTACTTCGCTTTCGGAGTGAACGTCTGCGACTATTCACGTTGCGGATCGTCCCTCTTAATCTTTGCTTCCTGAACTTTGTGTTTCATATATCCGTAATCCAATAAAAAAAAGAAATTTCGAATTTGTTTTGCGGACACGTTCCAAAAATTACCATCATAACAGTGTGAATGCATTAACTGCGAACAAATTTCGTGTTTCTTAACTTCGTAAATAAAAAGTAAATAATAAAATAAGTTAACCAACTTATACATAAAAAAAAGTTTTATTTTATTTTTTCTATTTTTTTATTTCTATTTCTATTTCTATTTCTATTTCTATTTTTCTATTTATTTTTTTCTTCTATTTATTTCTTTTGTATATTTAAAAGTTTAAATTATATTAATTTTTCCATTTGCTTTTTCTATTTTTTTAATTTAATTTCTATGGTATGGTTGTTGATCATTTGAGGAAAAAGGAAAACCATTATGTAGATGTAAATGGAATTAAAGTTGAAATAAAGCGCGGAAGTTCTTTTTTGATAGTTTCAACCGCAGACTTTATCTTCTTTCTTACGCTTTACAATTTGAGAAAGTTTTCTCTCTGTTTGACTTTACCTTTTCCGGACCTTTTTCTTACCTAGTTTGGATGACCTTCGTATAACCCTTAGCACAGTCAATGGATTTAGGAACTTAAATCTTTTTTCACTTTGCGGATTGTGGAAAATTGCTTCCGTCGTAAGGAGAAAGAGAGAGAAAAAAAACAAAAAGTAATAAAATATTTATTATCTCTTTAAAAAAAAAATTATATTATTATAATCGACATAATATGTCCCCTCACGTGAAGTTAGTGTTGTTTTATTACAATCTTTTGTTTTCTAATTCGAATTGCTATGTCAACAGTTTGACAGTTAAATTATTTTTCTTTAAAATTTTCTGAATATCAAAGAATTCGGAAGGTAATTTAATATAGAAAGATCAAAAAGTATTGTGGTTAATAAAAATTATTTTCGATATAAATTGTTATTGAAAAAAAGTGTTAAAATTTTACAAAAACGTGGATTTAAAATTTTCCAAGTTCGACTTAATTGTTTTTTTTTTTTTTAAAGAGAAATTCTCCTCATTTGTTCGCAGGACGTGGAGCATCGGAAGAGTCAACCGACTATAGTTTGCTCATTGCTTGTTTTGCCGGCGGTCTAACTGCCGTTTGTATTCTAGTCGTTGGCATTACATTGACTCTCTATCGTCGTAATCATTTTATGCAACCAATGAAAACACAAACTCATATTGTTCATTATGAGCCGAATAATGATGATTACAACAATACAACGGCGCCATTACAAAAAACCACATCGAGACGAGAGGAGAAAAATTCCACAAATAATATCATTGAATTGGGAATTAATAATCATAATAATAAGGATATTAATGATACAGAACCGCCAGACGATGATCCCGATGTGATAATTTCAAATAAAATTGAAAGAAGGCCGGATATTTTCGAGCCAAATTACACCACAACACCAGAGAGGATAAAACATTTGGAGAAGGCGGAAATTTTCGATTATTCAACGAATCATTCTTCGGTAATGGAGAATTGGATATTTCCCGATGGCTATAGAGAGAGATCGGAAGAATTGAGTCCCGTTAGGCCGACAACACTTCCGGTTCATCGGAATCATGATATTTATACTCGAAGTTTGCGTGTTCAAGAGAGTTGTATATAGAAAAAAAAATTTCAATTGCTTTCAAAAACACACAAAAACATACATTTCATCATTTTTTGTGACAAATTTTTTCGCGGTGTACAAGATTCGGTCTGTTTGTACATAGGGACAATAAATTTCATTGTTAATAAAATTTAACTAATTTTTTCCTAATCTTTTTTTTTTCCTTTTTTTGCCCTTTTTATCTAATGATTTCTGACCTTGTAAATTTAAATTTCTAAGTTTTTAACTTTTTAACTCGATTAATCATTTTTCAGAGATTTCTACAAGGTAAGTGAGCATTTACATTTTACTCTTTTATAAATACTATTTTTTTCTCACGATTTTAATTAAAAATACTTTTAAAAATTTGTAAAAGGAACTAAATAATATAGTAAAATTTTAGTAGTAAAAAGCAGAATTCCCACATTGTCCACAAAATTTTGTAGTCGCCTCACAATTATTGACTTTTACTACTTAGTCTTATAATTCCTACAAATTTTTTTTTTTTGAGTGACTTACAGTAAATTTATAGTACTTAAAAGTAGAAAAATACTTAAAGAAGGAATTCATAGGAAACTTTTTTGTTTGTCTGACTATAGAAAATGTTTACTACTTACGCCCAGATTTCCCACGAAATTTTCAAATTTGTGTGACAATTGTTGACTTTCACTACTTACAGAAAGAATTTCAATGGAATTTTTCTCTTTGTCTGACTATAGAAAATGTTTACTACTTACGTCCAGAATTCACACGAAATTTTTTAATTTGTCTGACATTTGTTGACTTTCACTACTTACAGAAAGAATTTCAAAGGAATTTTCCTCTTTGTCTGACTACAGAAAAAGTTTTGCTACTTACATTTAGGATTCCCACGAAATTTTTTAATTTGTCTGACAATTTTTGACATTTACTACTTATAAAAAAATTCCTATGAAAATTTCCAAGTCTTATGTTTAATTTCAGTTTAATAATTATTTGAATAAAAAATTTCAAAAAATTATTTTCGCCTGACTATTGTTGACTTGCACTACTTATAATAAGAATTTCTAACAAATTCTCGTATTTGAAGGACTGCCGTTGACATTTACTGCTTAAAAGAATAATTCTCACTAAATTTTCTAAATTGTTTGACTATTGCTGATTTTTACTACTTACAGAGAAAAGTTAAAAAAAATTCTTTTCTCTCTTTCCTGCAATTGTTATTTCTGACTTTTACAATTTAAAGAAAATATCCCCACGAAATATTTTTGTTTGTCTGACTATAGTAAATTTAAACTACTAACTACTTTTAATAATTACTGACGAACCTACAAAATTTTAGGATTTTTCTGATTTTCATTGACTTTTACTACTTAGTGGAAGGAAATACAATAAATTTTTTTTATTATTTTGACTATCGTTGACTTTTACTACTTAATTCAATACGAAATAAAATTCATATAAAAAAATTTGTAATTATCTACTTGTCTGGCAATTGGTGACTTTTCCTACTTAAGAGTTATAGATTAATTTACGTGTTCGTCTGATAATAATAAATTTTTACTACTTAGAACCATAAAATCAGAAGTTCTGAAAATTTTTCATATTTGTCTGAAAATTGTTGACTTTTACTACTTACAGGAAGAATTTCTACGAAATTTGTATGTTTGTCTGACAAATAAATTAGTTTATTTAAAAAAAAACTACTATCTAGTAACTTTTATTACTTAGAGACAAAATTTACAAAAGAATTTTAATTTGTCTGATTTGACGACATATACTTGGGAATAGATTCTTAACAGCCACTTTCACATTTTCAATTTCAGTTAATATTTGCTGCTTAAAGGTAAGTTTCCTATTAAATTTTTTTATTCGTCTGACTATTTTTGACTTCTACTACTTATTGTGTAAAATTGCTATAAAATTTTGTACTTCGTTCAATAGTTGAATACTTTTATTACTTAAAAGTAGAATCAGAATAAAAATTTCGTTTTTTTTCATGCTATTGACTTTTACTACTGAAAAGCAGAATTCTTATCAAATTTTCTTCATTCTTTGAGACAATTATTGACTTTTACTACTTCGTGAAAATTCCTACAAAACTTTTTTGTTCGTCTGACTATACTTAACTTTTACTACTGTTATGTAAAATTTACCATAAAATTTTCTTACTTCTCTGACTATTGTGGAATTTTACAACTTAAAAGGTTTTCTACAAAGTTTTCTTCATTTGTCTGACTATAGTCGATTTTTACTACTTAGAAGCTAAATTCCTGGAAATATCGGATTTCGCATTTCGCACAATTGTTGACCTTCTATACTGACTTTCTAAATTCGTAAACCTGTAATTTTATAAGTTATAACCCATTAACTTTTTAAACTTTTTTCAGTAATTTCTACAAGGTAAGTAATTATATATTTACAATTTTTTTCTTTTAAAGATTTCGCAGAAAGAAAATTTGGGGTTAAAATGTTATAAACGACATAGAAAGTGACGCCACCTTTATGAGGGGTAAATATTGTTGCATGTTATTTTAACATAACATTTCATGTTAAAATAATAATTTTTTATTTTTCGATAGAAAAAGGAAGAAAAGCGGCTTTTTCTTGTAGGAGAAAATTAAATTATACTATTTTCTGATTGAAACTGAAGAATAGACCATACAAATGATATTTTCTTTGATTTATTTTTCATTGAATCGTTGGGTTGGACGCTTTTGTTGAAAAACTTCGTTAGAAGCCCAATGACCTTATACGACCTTTTGGAAAAATATACTCTTCGATTTTCTCTCTTCGAGGGAGGAAATTTTTTCGTATTATCGGGTCTTATATTTTATCTTGATTCGAAGTCGAGAGAAATTGCAAAGTTTTTGGTAAATACGATAACGATAAATCATTCTCTGAATTTCAAAGACAACGTGTGTGGAAATTCAGTCTTTGCTTCTAACACAATTCTAACAAACAGAATCGGAAATAAAGTGCTAGTAACATAAGGACACGATTGCTTTCTTTATATATAGTGTATATATAGAGAGAGAGCGAGAGAGAGAGTGATGGAATCCTTTTTGCAAAATGAGCTGTCGTTTCGTAAGTCGGACCCGTATTCTTACGTTTTCTGCACACTGAAAAGGATGACAGTCCATAGAATCTCAATCCGCTTGACATTTGACAGTTTCCGTAAACAACTCGCAATATTTTTCCCCTTCTGCCAACTGGGAATAAAATAGGGAAATAGAAATTCTCTAAAGTTGAAATTATTTCTATTTTTAAGTAAAGAAATTAATTTTTTCTTTATTTTTATAATTTCAATACGAAAGGAAAATATTTTTTGTTTATGCGAATAAAATATTTATTTTGCTCTTTGTCAATAAAAGTAAATTCCTTTTTTTGAGAATGAAAATGTATTTTTTAGTTTGCGAATAAAAAATATTTTGTTGTTTAATAATAAAAAATATTTTGAATATTTTAAATCAAAATATTTTAAAAACATTTTTTTTGTTCTTTGACAATAAAAATTTAAAAAAAAACATTTTTTTTATTCTTTGCCAATAAAAATAGATTTTTTATTTTGAAGAAACAAAAATATATTTTCTTCATTCACTAGAAACGAAATTTATTTTTATTGTCAAGGAGCAAAAATATTTTTTATTGGAAAATAGAAAAAAATAGTTTTTTGAAAAAAATATTTTTAGTCACAAAATACAAAATACTTTTTATTAATAAACAAGAAAATATTTTTTATTCGCAAAATACAAAATATATTTCTTCATTCACCAGAAACGAAATTTATTTTTATTGTCAAACAGCAAAAATATTTTATTTTGCAAGAAACAAAAAGTATTTTGCATTTTGTGAACTGAAATGTGTGTTGAAAAATATTTTTTCATTTTAAAGAAACAAAATATATTTTTATTGGCAAACAGCAAGAATAGTTTTTTGAAAAAAATATTTTTAGTCACAAAATACAAAATATTTTTTATTATCAAACAAGAAAATATTTTTTATTCGCAAAGTACAAAATATATTTCTTCATTCATTAGAAACGAAATATATTTTCTATGTTTTTGACTAAAAATGTATTTTCTTTTCTGACTAAAAATATATTTTATTTTTTGACTAAAAATATATTTTATTTTTTGACTAAAAATGTATTTTCTTTTCTGACTAAAAATATATTTTATTTTTTGACTAAAAATATATTTTATTTTTTGTAAACAAAAATTATTTTGTTTCGGGAATAAAATATACTTAACGTCTGAATAAAACTTGAGAATAATAAAATTCTTTGTGAATAGAATAAATATTTTTTGTAAATAAAATAAATTTTCTTTTTTTCGTGAATGAAAAATATTTTCTATCCGCGAGTAAAATAAATTTTTGTTACGAAGAAAAGAAACTTTTCTTCTGAATAAAATAGATTTTTTCTTGCGAATAAAATACATTTCCTATTAAATACATTTTGTTACCTATAAATATTTCTTTGTTTATTTTTTTTACAAAAGATATGTTATGTTTAGTTTGAATTATTATTTTCTCTTTTTGTCAATAAAAATAAATTTTGTTTTTTGTGGCAAAAAAATCAAAAACATTTTTCCCATTTTGTATAAACTTCTTCAAAATCAGTTCTTTGTAATTTCAAAAATCGTTTGTAATTTCTATAAATAAAATATAAATTTTTTTTCATTTTCGTGAATAAAACGAAAAAAAAACATTTTACAACGAAATCAGTCAAATTAAAGAAACGTATGTGTATATCAATAAATATCAATTATCCGCTGGTCGGTTACCGTATGCGGGTTGGTTTTGCAAAATTGCTAGTTTCATGACAACGTGAAAATTCACGCGTCATGGCCGAGTGGTCGCGGGGAGTTGAAAAAAAAAAATCATATCCAACCTCGGCCATTAGAGTTTCACGTCAACAATGCGCGACGAAATTATTTTCGCTTTATCGCTCAACTAAATGAATTTCATCGCCCATTTTCCACTGTGGAGGAAGCCGGCGTGCAATTTTATTAATAGCATAGCGTCAAGCAACACACGAGTCCCAAACGAAATAATTTTCTCAATGTTTACCAAATGAAACGAATTCGTTTGCTGAACATTCAATCAACACACACGAGAATTTCATTTTTTTTTTATTCAATTTAATTTCTCTTTTTTTCCATAAAAAAACTACTTTATTTTTCAGCGTTGAGTAGATCTTCATTTTTTATTTATACAAAAAAAAATAATTTTGTTTTCATCTGAATTGCTTCTGTTTACGTTCAATTTCACCGTATTTTTAATTATTGTACTCATTTTTTGCTTAATTAGCCGAATTGACACTTAATCGAATTTCTAAATCACTGTAAAATTATTATTTAGTAATAATTAATTTAAAAATAAAATTTTAAATAAAATTTTAAATAAAATTTAAAAGAAATTTTAATTTATATTATTAATATTATTTATTATATTTATTATTAATAATATTATTTTATAATTTATTAATTAGGATTTTTATTTTATTATGAATTTCAATTACCTCGGAAAGTTACGAAAGAAAAATGTTCAAAATCGGAAAGAAACAAAAAAAGTACAAAAAAAAAATTAGAAATGGAGCAAAAATTTTGAGTACAAGATAATAAATAATTACGAATTTTCCACAAGCGGAAATTTTCTCTTCACAAAACCGTTTACATAAATAAATAAATAAAATTGTAAGCAAACGCTATTACGTCTGATAAAAATTTACATTTTATTTACAAAAACTCTGTTAAGTAATTTCTGTTATTTTCCCTTTGGCAAAGTGAATGTCGAGAGTTTGTATTGCAAATAAAAGAAAAAATTAAATAATTGAAAATATTTCACGTTCTCGTTGGCTATTTCGAATGCCACCCACATTTCAGAATATACATGTAAATATTTTCTAAATCGAATGGCATTTTCAGATGAAATTGTCTACAATTCATTTCAAAAATATTATTTTTTCAATAATAACAACATTTTTTTTTCTTTATTCAATTCATCCGTATACTATAAATATAGTGAAAAATAAAATTCATATGTATCCTTTGATTTTTAATTCTAATTAGATTTTTCATTTGGAAAATTAAATTTGATTACAAAGATGAAACAATATTTGAAAAATATAAAAATTATTTGCGACAAACTATTTGAGTTATAAATTTGATTGGGAAAATATTTGCAATAAAAATATAATTCGAATATTTATAAAAGGATTTAAAATAAAAAGGTCTGTTTCACATATTTAGAAAATATTTTTAATGAAAATAAATTTACGATACTTTATAAAAAAATATTTAACATGAAAATGTATCTCGCGTATTTTAAAAAATTTTTTTAATAGTTTTTATCGCTTCAAAAGCGAAAGAATTTTAATCAATGTAACATGTAAATTTTATTTTGATTTATTTATTTTCAGTTTATATTCAATTCTAGTATGTTAATTTTCAATTTTATTTTTATTTCAATTTGATTTATTTTCAATTTCATGTTTAATTTCATTTTCAATTTTACTTTATTTATTCTCAATTTTATTTCATTAATTTTCAATTCTATATTTTATTTATTTTCAATTCCATTTTATTTATTTACAATCTAATATTAACTTCTATTTTATTTATTTTTAACTGTATATTCAATGCCATTTTCTTAAATTTCAATTCTATTTCAATTATTTATTTAAAATTTCATTTTGACTTCTATTTTCATTTGTTATTTATTCTCAATTTAATATTCAATTCTATTTTGCTTATTATCAATTTCATTTTTATTTTATTTTAACTTCAACATTATTTCAATTTTATTTATAATTCTATTTTAGATAGTTACAATTTTGATTTTAACTTTATTATGGATTCATTTTTATTTATTTTCCAATTTATTTTCCAATTTATATTCAATTCTATTTTGCCAATTTTCAATTGTATTTTCTCCAATTTCAATTTTATTTTCTTTACTAATCATTAATTAATTTTATTTTCAATTCTAATTTATTTATTTAAAATTTAATTTTGACTTTTATTTTTAATTGTTTCTTATTTATTTATTCAATTCCATTTTGTTCAGTTTCAATTTTATTTTCAATTATATTAAAAATTTTATTTATAATTCTATTTTCAATTCTGATTTATTTACCTAGTTACAATTTTGTTTTTAAATTTATTATGAATTTATTTTTATTTTATTTATATTCCAGTTTATATTTTATTCTATTTTTGGCAATTTTCAATTCCATTTTCTTCAATTTCAATTTTATCACATCTATTTTATTATATCCATTAATTTTATTTTTAATTCTATTTTATTTATTTATTTAAAATTTCATTTTGACTTTTATTTTTGATTGCTTTTTATTTATTTATTTATTAAATTCCATTTTATTTATTTTCAATTTTATTTTCAATTATATTTATAACATTTTATTTATAATTCTATTTTCAATTCTAATTTATTTAGTTACAATTTTGTTTTCAACTTTATTATAAATTTATTTTTATTTCTATTTTATCTGCATGTTCTATTTTATTTTACAATTTATATTCAATTTTATTTTGGTAATTTTTAATTCTATTTCATTTATTTACAATTTCATTTTCTATTTTATTTTGAACTTTATTTACAATTTCATTTTTAATTTTAAGTTAAATTCTATTTTTTTATTCACAATTTTATTATCAATTTGATTTTGACTTTTATTTTGATTTCTATTTTGTTTACAATTTTATATTCAATTCTATTTTTTTCATTTTTAATCTTTTAACATTTCAAATATTCCTTATGAACATAAAATTAATTTTAGTTAATGTACTTATTTTCTTTAATTGTTTGTTAATTTAAGAAATATAATTTTGTTTTAATTTTTACTGAAATAAAGTTCAAAATTCAAAATAAAACAAGAAATATTCAAAAATCACGTTTCATTTGAATAATAAATACAAAATATTCATCAGTGATTTTATTTATTTGCTTTAATTAATTAATATTCAATGGATTTCTTTATTTAATCATTTACTTATTTAAATTAATATTTTTTTTAATTTCTCTCTTCAATCTCGAGAATGGAAAAAGAAAAATGGAAAGAGAATGAAAAGTTTTTATTAAAAAAAAAATAATTAATTTAGAGAATAAAAATTGAAATTAACATGTACTTTCAAAAAAAAAAAAAAAAAAAAAAAAAAAAATTAAAGTCATTTCTCATATTGAAAGGCAAAAGACAAAGGAGAGAACAAATTACATAATCAACCCCGAGGCACTTGAAAGCTCTATCATTATAATTTCATAATAATATTTTATTGTACGCCCAAAGGGGAAATATACAATATTACTAAAAGATGTCTATTTATAAAACATTCCATTAACACAATGAATTAATTTCATTTATACTCCATTACTATTTTTTCCAACAAAAAACAAAACAAAAAAATCATTTACATTTCTAGTAGAGAAAAAGACACTAAAAAAATACAATTCCAGAACTAAAAGAAAAAAAAATATAAACAATTGTTTTAATTAACAACTCATGAATAGTTAAAACATCGTTTCGAAAGTAACTGTTTCTAAAAAAAAGGGGGTCACATGGTTATAATCTTAAAAGTTAAAAGCGCGAAAAGAGACGTAATTGTCTCTGCGCACTGACGATTATGTCAGTTTTTTTTTCAAATGAAGGAAATAAGAAAAGAAACAAAATGAGTGAAAGAAGGGAGAAAGGGAGGCAGGGGGGGGAGGGAGAAAAAATGAGGGGCGGATAAGAGATGAAAAAAAAAACGAAGCGAATGAGTTCGCGGTATAACCGCGAACTACACAATAGTTGGCCGTTTCACAATGGAGCAGCCCTGGCTGTGGGCGAGCAGACGGAATGAGTTTTTCCTTCGTTTGGATTCGAGGAGACTATTTTAGTTCCCCATTCTTTTTACCTTCTCACAATTCTTTCTCTTTCTTCTTTTTTTCCCCGCGCGCGTCTCACGCTCACAAATATTCTCGAACTTCTCTCTCTGTCTCTTTCTCTTTTTTTTTTTATGTTTCTTTGGCCCATTCTCTTTCACCACCTCGAACGGGCTGCTTTATAAAATTATTACTTTACACAGTTTCAAAAAGACTTAAGATATTCATGGAAACGCGCTCCCTGGACCAATTTCATCTTCTAATTTTAAAACTCCATTTTACTTCTGTCAAAACTTTTTTGTAGCGAGAAAAAATTTTTTCTGTTTCTAATTTTTTAAATTATTATTTCTCTGTTAATTTTTTTTTTTTTAATAATTTTCTCTTGTGTAATTGACAATTTTTAATTACCACTAAGGGTTACAGGTAGAAGAAGTATTTCAAGTGAAGGTTCTCTTTTCGAGTCGAATAAAAATAAAATCATTCAGTAAATTATGAGTATTTATTATAGTTAAATATTTATTTGAATAATTTTTCTACTTTTTATGGTCCTTTTTTTATTTTTTGGAGGAAAAAAGGAGAGAAGAGAATATAAGAAGAAATTTTTTTTTGGAAAGAAGAAACTGAAGAGAATTTGAGATATTTTTTATTTTTTTTTTTTGAGAAAAGAATAAAGGGAATTTGAGGGGGATTTTTTTTTTTTTTGAGAAAAGAAGAAGAAAAGAGAGTGAAGAGAATTTTCAATTCTATTTGATTTATTTATTTAAAATTTAATTTTAACTTTTATTTTCATTTGTATTTTATTTTCTATTTTTTATTTAATTTTATTTTCTTTATTTTCAATGTTATTTTATTTAGTTTCAAATTTTTTTCAACTTTATTATGATTATACATTTCTTTATTTTTCATTTTATATTCAATTCTATTTTGTCAATTTTCAATTTTATTTTTATTTTAATTTGATTTATTTTCAATTCTATTTTATTTATTTAAAATTTAATTTTGACTTTTATTTTTAATTGTTTTTTATTTATTTATTCAATTCTAGTTTTTTCAGTTTCAATTTTATTTTCAATTATATTTAAAATTTTATTTATAATTCTATTTTCAATTCTAATTTATTTAGTTACAATTTTGTTTTCAACTTTATTATGAATTTATTTTTATTTCTATTTTATTTATTTTCCATTTTATTTTACAATTTATATTCAATTCTTTTTTTGTTTATTTTCAATTCTATTTTATTTATTTATTTAAAATTTAATTTTGACTTTTATTTACTTTATGTTATTTTTTATTTTTATTTTATTTAGGTATTTGTTTTGAATTTTATATTCAATTGAATTATGTTAATTTACAATTTTACTTTTATTTCAATTTGATTTATTTTCAATTTGATTTAATTTATTTTCAATTCTATATTTTATTTATTTTTAATTAAATTTTATTTATTTACAATCTTGTAGTAACTTCTATTTTATTTATTTGAAATTTAATTTTGACATTTAGTTTTAATTGTTTTTTATTTATTTATTCAATTCCACTTTGTTCACTTTCAATTTTATTTTCATTTCTATTTTATTTATTTATTTAACATGTAATTTTGATTTTTTTAACTGTTTTTTTTATTTATTTATTCAATTACATTTTATTTAGTTTCAATTTTATTTTTAATTATATTTTATTTTCAATTATGTTTAAAATTTTATTTATAATTCTATTTTCAATTCTAATTTATTTAGTAGGTAACAATTTTGTTTTCAACTTTATTATGAATTTATTTTTATTTCTATTTTATTTATTTTCCATTTTATTTTACAATTTATATTCAATTATATTTTCTCCATTTTCAATTCTATTTTATTATTTTTTAAATTGAATTTTGATTTTGATTTATTTTTATTTATTTAAAATTTAATTTTGATTCTTATTTATTTTTTTTTATTTTCTTTATTTATTTTCAATTTATTTTTATTCACATTTTATAATGTATGTTCAATTTTATTTTCAATTTTATATTGAATTCTGTTTTGTTAATTTTCAATTTTATTATTTTTTATGTTTTAAATATTTTTTATGATCATAAAAGCAAAAGAATTTCAATTAATACACTTATTTTATTTAAATGTTTTTTTAAATGAACCATTATTTTTTTTGAGTAAAGAAGGAGAGAAGAGAGTGAGATATATTTTTTTTAGGATAGAATGAGATAATTTGAGGAGGGATTTTCTTTTAAGAAAGAAGGCGAGAAGATAGTGAAGAAAATTTGAGATATATATTTTTTTTTTTTTTTGAGAAAAGAATGAAAGAAGAGAGTGAAGAGAATTTGATATATATTTTTTTTGAGGAAAAAAGGAGAGAATTTAAGGAGGAATATTTTTGAGAAAATAAGAAGAGAATTTGAGGTGATTTTTATTTTGAGGAAAGAAGAAAAGAAGAGATTGAAGAAAATTTAAGATTTTTTTTTTTTTTTTTTTTTTTTTTTTTGAGGAAAGAATGAGAAGATTTGAGTAGAAATTTTTTTTTTCTTTTTGAGGAAAGAAGGCAAAAAGAGAGTCCAGAGAATTTTGACAAAATAAAGGGATTGACATCAAAGAAACAAAATTCCGTGACGTGTGGTGTGATTTGAAGGGAATTTAAAATGAAACGAGCGATCGTACGTCACACCTAATGCGAGAGAGTGCGTTCATAATAGAAGCAAAAAAAAGGAGATGAAGAAAAAAAAGAATGAGGAATTTTGACGCAAGATCTATTTAACTTGTGGTTTTATTACTATTTTATGGAGTTGCGAGAAAGAAACAGGGGCGTGACGCCATACGAGAAAATAAAATTAGACCATTGGCTAGGTGACAGGCCTATTATAAAGTGGAACGAATTTGCCAGAAAATTGTGTGTGGGCCCCACAAACATCGGCACCTTTGACTTTATATATCATAAGCCTTCAATCATATAAATGCCTTTGAAATAAAGACAAGTTCTCATGAACTCAGCTTGACCCCGTTTCTTTATTATTGTTTCACGCTTATTATCGACATTCGTATACAAAAATTTATTCAAACTTTGAGAATAATTTTTATTTTTTAAAAATTTTTTATTCAATTCTATTTTTAATTTTTTCTTTTTAAATATTCTTCTAAATTTTTTTTTCAAGTCTAATTTATTTATTTTCAATTCTGCTTTGTTAATTTTTATTTTCAATTCAATTTCATTTATTTTCACATTTTCTTTTGAATCTTATTTTCAAGTCTATTTTATTTATTTTCAATTTTTGTTTTTAATTTTATTTTCAACTTTCTATTATTTTATATATTTTCAATTTTATTTTTAAGTATATTTTATTTATTTTCTATTTTTTTAATAAAAACAAATAATAATATACCAAAATAATAAATAAAATATAGTATATAAAAAATAAATTAACAGAAGCAATTTTTTTTTATTAAAAATACAAAAAAAAAAAAAATAAATGAAAAGAAAAATGTATTCTATCCGGAAAATCCCGCAGGATATTCTTCATTAGCGCAAAAAGTGCGGTTGGCGCAATTGTATCGTTGTGTGTGTTGGTATTTTTTTGAATAGCGATGTTAATTCTGCGAACGGTTGACGCAAACGTTACAACAAAACAAAACACAAAAAAAGTAAAAAAAAAAAGAAAATAAAAAAAAAACCGTAAAAAAAGAGCGTGCCAGCATGTCGCGCAACGATTTTCCAGTAATTATTATGCATTGCTATGCAAATAGATGGACATTTAATAGACTCCCGTGGGTGTTGGGAGAGGATCACACACATATGTTTTAAAATTCTTCAGAAACTCCATGGCATTACTGCTGGAAAAAATGCATATGTTTATTTAAACACGTATATGTAAATTTTCACAAAAAAAGAGGGAGAGAGGGTCAAAAAAAATTTAAGTATGAGACGAACTAGAAATTTCACATTTTTAGAGAGGAGAAAACAATTTTTTTTTTAAACGAAATTAGCATTCTTTTTTTACTACTCTTTTCGTAATTTTTAAAATATTTTCATAATTATAATATTAAAAAAAAACTTCTTACTAAAAAAAATAATACAATTTTTTGATGTAAATTTACTTTCATTATAAATAAATAAACATCAAAAAATGAATGAATATTTATTTAGATTGAAAATTTTGGAAAATTTTAAAAATTCTAGAAGAGAAATTTAATTTAATGTTAAAGAATTCGAATATTTAAATAATTATTCTAAATTATATTAAAAATTTGTAACCACAAAAAAAAAGAAAACTTAGGAAAATATTAAATAATATACGCATAATTTTTTCCATTTTCAGTTTTGTGAACTTTGATGTTTACGTTTCTTTTGAAAAATGTTCTTTTCCTCTTTTTTTTTTTTTGACTCTCGGAGAAAACGCAAAATTTTTGCAAATAAAAATAAAAATTTGCCTTTAGAATAGAAAAAGAAAAATATTTCTTTTCAAATGAAATATGTAATTTCCGGTTTTTATATACATAGGGGAATGTAGTCAAGGTTGGCCTACTGTCTAGGTAGGCCACTCGCGTTTTTTTGTCAAGTTCACTAGCGCCACCTACGCGCATTTTTGTCGAAGTTTGTCTTAGTGAAACCTAACTTTTTGTTCAATTACATTTTCGGAAAATCGAAAATTGTGTTTTCTGTGACGTCGGTACAAAAAAAGCTCAAAAAAAGTTTTGTGCATAATGTGAAAAACCATTAATAAAAGATAAAAAACAAATTGAATCGTCAAGGCAAGTATGCAGAAAATTTGTGGGACTCATGGTTGAAAGGAAAACAAAGTAAAAAATCGAATCCCGAAACGTATTTCTTTATGGTTACAACAATTCGGTAATGTTACTTACTGTCAAGGTCGGCCACTATGTGTTTAAAATGCGCAAAGATGAGGACGAGCTACTTCATTTGCAAAAACTGCAATTCTGTATAACTCATAATATAATTGATCATCTTATTAATATTTTTATTTAATTTTATTAATATTTTAGTGCAAAATTTTTTTTTATTTATATTTACTTTTTTATATTGTTTATTTTTATTATTTTATTATTTCATTAAGTTACAAGCTGTAAACAATAAAGAATCAATTTTCCGTAACTCCAAACATGTTATTTTTTTTTTTAACGATTAATGCCCTTTGAATTTTAAACATGGCCGACCTTGACTGTAATGGCCAACCTGGACTACAAATTTTTTTTTTTTTAAATCTTTATAACTTTTTCATTTTTAAACCTGTCAATTTACTTTGTACAGAAAAAATGTTCCTATTAAACAGGACTTTCCAACCGTATACTTCAATTGTCCAAATTCATTTTTAAAAAAAAGTTATAAACAAAAGTCAAAAAGGTGGCCGACCTAGACTATGTTCCCCTACATATAGATATATATTCTGTGTAGAAAAGGAAAAATATTAATGTGAAAAGGATTTCTCCTATGAAAAGACAGATTAAAGTATTATTCAAAGCACAAGTATTAATCTTCTGAAGAGGGGAACTTATCTGAGTCATTAATTCTGTACGATTTCGAAACACTCGAAGATATTTAAAAAAAAAAGATATACAAAATTTGTATTTTCTCTTTACATATGCAGTATTTTATGCAAAAAATTTTCTTTTTGATAAAAAAAAAAAATTTTTTAAATTAAAAACATAGAGATTAAAATTTCAATAAAAGGAATTTAGGAAAAAAAAATTTGAATAAAATATTTGAAATAAAAAATTTATGAGAATTTGAATAAAAATTAGAATAAAGAAGTAGAAATAGAATAAAAAATAGAAAACGATATAAAATAAAAATTGGTCCCTTGTAATCACTATTATTTCCGATTAAAATTAATTGAAATTCATATTGTGATTGAAATTTATTTCCCTATGAATTTATTAGTTATTGTGTACATTATTTATAAAGAGAAAAAAATTAATTGTGCCAAATGATGAAATTATTTGAGTGGAAAAATTTGAAAGAATATACATGAATTCCTCTTAGGGAAAGAATATTTCAACCCCCTCAGGAAGTGAAACATAATCGTGATGTAATTAAACGTGTAATATAAACGTTGAATATTTGCTCAAGCCAACACGCGATATTCTACTGGAAGTTCAAATATTAAAAAAAAGAGGATAAATGAGAAAAGTCAAATTGTTATTTCAGACGAATAAAACTGGAATCGCTTTCGAGTGGCAATTTATACATTTTTTAGATATCGTAACACGCGAACTTTTCTTCATTCCTTTTATTCTGCAAATATAAATATTTTATAAAAACAATATATAATATAACGATTTATTTTCGTAATTGTTTGAAAATTAATTTTCCCCGCTCTCGGAAAACTTAGTTTTCGATTATACAAGATTTAATAAATTTAGCATTTTTTTTTCTTTCCTCATAAGAAAGCTTTGTATTTATAATTTAGGTGACAATGTTTGAAAATTTACCTCTTATCGCATTTTATCGCTTTCACGGAAAAATTAGTTTTTAATTTTGAATTATTAAAACAATTTTTGAATTTTGAATTTTTTTCGTCAAAAATAAAAGTTTTAATATTTTTTTTTTTTGGGTAAAATTACCAGTGAAGAATTTTAACTTAAAATACGAGTTCAGTTTTCTGTCGTTTAGAAATGAAATGAAATAATTTAGACGCAATGCAGTTGATCTGTTGCAATATGTGCAAAGGATTAATCGAAATACTCGATATAAAATAAAGGTGTAGGTGACGCGTAACTAATGTCGGACTATATATGATTAATATTTTAAACACGATTTGAAATGATCGTTCGAGATTTATAGGGGATTTTCATAATAAATTTCCTTTAATTTCATTCTATTGCGATGGAATAATAAATTCACGTATATTATAGAAATTAAATAATTTAAAACTGTGACTCGACACGAAGAGAAAGTAACTTTTAATGAGAAATTATTTATTTAAAATAATTCTTAATTTTTTAATAATTAAATAATTGAAAAATAAATTAATAATGACAAATTCTAATTAGAAATTAATTTTCAGATAATACAAAGTTTTTACTTTTACCAAATAAATAATAAATTAATAATGAAAAACTATAAAAAATTGAATCCGTCTGACTAAAATTCCCTCTTACTACTGATTGAACAATTATGGAGAAATTGGGTCTGACTAGAACGGACTTTAACTACTGGAACAAAAAATTCGAACAAAACCGAAATAGTTGCGTCTGACTTAAACTGTCTTTTACTACTGCCTAGAAAATGATTAGAAATTCGGGAAATACAGGTCTGACTATAACTTATTTTTACTACTGGAACTTTAATCATTTTTTCAAATTGTCTGACTAAAACTAACCGTTACTACTGAAATAATAAACGAAAAAACTTTTCCATTTGTCTGACTAAAATTTGCTACTATTACTTGAGTCAAATTTAAAAATAGTTCTATCTCACCAAATTGTAATTCATTCGTTTGGTAATTTATTTTCTAATTTTTTTTTTTTTAATTAATAGTTTGTAATTTTCGTAATCTTCAAAACTGTAAAATTGTAAATAAATAAATGTTAGAATTTTTTTGCCATTCGAAAAAATGCGGAAAAATTTGAAGAATTTAAAAAACTTTTCCCCACTTATAGGAAACAACTAGAAATGAAAAATAAATATTTTTAAATAAATAAATAAATAAATATTTAAAGATATTTTGAATTTAACTAAAGAATTCCATTTATTCAATGAGATCAAAATTTTCTTTAATAACACTCATTACAAAGTTGGAATTTCAAAAGCTCTTTGCAATAATAAATTTTAATTCTCATTCGCAAAGTAAGGAATTGTTAATCCACTAGTTAATAATTAATACACTATTGCAGTAAGTTGACTCATTAAATTTTAATAATGCTACAAAATTTACAAGTTTATCTTCAATTCGAAAATGTCTCTAATTTTGGAAATAATTCAAGCAAACTTTTATCCTTGATAATATTACTTAATGGAAATTAAATAATTATCATTTTTGTATTGATAAAGATTTCATGAATTTAGATAAAAGTTTAATTTAACAAAATGTTAGAGTTAGCTTTTAATGGTAAAATTTAAAAAAAAAGATGTGTAAAAGATTTTTAATCTGGGAAAATGTGAGGTTTTTAAAAATTTTATACTCTGACAGAAATTTTTTGTTCTTTTCATTATATAGTTGTCATTTATTTTAAACAATTCAAAAGCTCCTCCATAGAGGTGCGTTCAGGTAACTTTCACTTTGAGTACAAAAATTTTCACTTCTAATTAAATATTCTTTGAGTGACAGTGAGAATTTTAGCATGTAAAAATAAAAATATTTGAGCCAAAGTGAAAAGCGAGCACTTTTTAGGAAAGTGATAATTTTTTTTATTAAATGTGAAAATTCTTGTAGTGAATTGGAGAATTTTTTAATGGAGGAGAAATTTTTTTTCTGTGAAAGTGAAAATCAAAATTTTTGTAGTGAAATAGAATTTTTAAAAATAAAAGCGAAAATTTATTGCGTGAAAAAGAAAGGTACAATTTTTTTTAGTGAAAGTGAGAAGTTTCTAAGGAATTTTGAGTGAAACTCATAAATTATTTATTGAATGTGAGGATTTTTTTAATAAAAGTGAAAATTTATTGAGTCTAAATCAAAATTTTTGTAGTGAAAGTGAAAATTTATTGAGTGAAAGAGAAATGTATAATTTTTTTTAGTGGAAATTGAAACTGAAAATTATTTATTAAATGTGAGGATTTTTTTGTAATGAAAGTAAAAATTTATTGAGTGTAAATCAAAATTTTTGTAGTCAAAGTGAAAATTAAAATTTTTGTATTGAAAGAGAATTTTTAAAAATAAAAGATGAAAATTTATTGAGTGAAAGAGAAAGGTACAATTTTTTTCAGTAAAAGTGAAAGTAAGAAGTTTTTAAGGAATTTTGAGTGAAACTCAAAATTATTTATTGAATGTGAGAATTTTTTTTTAATGAAAGTGAAAACTTATTGAGAGAAAATTAAAATTTTTGTAGTGAAAGTAATAATTTTTGAGTGATATTCAAAATTATTTAATAGATGTGAGAATTTTTTTTAATGAAAGGGAAAATTTTTTGAGTGAAGGTAAAATGTAGAATTTTTCAAATTGAAAGATTTTCAAGTTCATTTTTATTTTTATTTTTTACTTTCACATTGAAAGACAATTAATTTCACTTTCACCTTTACTTTCACATTGAAAAAATATTAATTTTACTTTCACTTTTACTTTCAAATTGAACAATTTTCAATTTCGTTTTGACTTTCATTCTTATACTTTCATTTTCACTTAATTAATAAATTTGTTGTCATTAATTTTTATTTTAGTTAATTTTTCGAATATTTTTATTATTTTCGAAGTGAAAATGAAATCGAAAAGCCTCGCATTAAACTGAATGTGACAATCTAGCGAAATAAAAAACTGTTACAAGGAAAGTAAAAGTAAAAATAACGATACAAAATTAAAAATCAAAAATGAAAATAAAAATTTCTTAAAATAGTAAAAGTAGAAATGAGAGTGAAAGTAAATGTGAATGTCGAATTGAAATTAGATTAAAATTAGATAAAATGAGAATTAGATTTTGGTGTAATCTTGACAAGAGACTTTCGCACTTTGACAGATAGTTAAAAAATATTAAAGTTAAAATAAAAGTGTAAATGAAAGTAAAATGGAAAACCATTTTACTTTTATTTTAACTTTTCTCTTGACGCAATTTTAATACCAACGTAAATCGAAAATTTTGATTTAGTTTTTACTTTCATTAAAAAATCCACTCTTCAACTAAAAAAGTAATTAATTCAACTACTTTCCACTGAAATGCACAACACTATTTGATTTTTTCCGTTAAAATTTTTTTTCAGTGTATATATTTTACGAGAGATAAAAAATAAAAATTCTCATTTCACAGAGAATATAAGTGAAAGTATAGATTTTGATTAGGGAGGGCATGAGCAATTTTTCCTCGCAGACATATTCTGCATAATACTTATATGTATACTATATAGATATTATGTATATATTATACATACATATATATAGAGATATAATACATAGACGAAAGAGCGGGCGCAGTTTAAAGTAATTTAGTATGTCGTGCAGATGGTCGTTGGAGTCGTCGACAGAATAATGAATGCATGAGGTTGATGATGCCATGCCAGTTTAGTGACGCAGACGGCTAACACGAAGTAGGCAGTGCTATACCATCCGCACACTATGCGAAAACGTACACACATGTTTTTCCTCTTTTTCCCCCAGTAGCAAATGGCTCCTAAATATTTACGCCCGAGAACGTGGACCGGGTATTTTATTTTATTTATCCGGTAAACTTGCCAGACTGTTAGTTTCTCTCTCCTTCTCCGCTTTCTCACTCTCTCCCTTTCTCTCTTTACAATGATCCAAACGATGGTCTAAGTGACAATATGGTTTATATTCCAGTGAAGAATAGTTTACGTCTAATTCAAATTGTTTAAACATCAAAATACAAAAGAAGAATTGTTCTTTCTTTTGGAATTCAACTACCGACGAGTTTTGTTTTCATTCCATCAGTTTGTTGATTTTAAAATGACTCCAGTGATTTATAATCATTGATGGTTTATTCAATATTATTTCGATTTTTTTGTGAATTCAAAAATGTATTTTCTTCAAAATTACGCACAGATTTTTAAGTATGATAATTTTTAAGAAAAGAAAACTCCAAAACTGTCAAAATATTTTTTCAACGATTTTATTTTATGAACTTTGAATTCTTCTCAAAAAAATACTATGAGAAGAATTTTATGGATTTATTTGAATTATTTTCTTGATATTATTAAAAATTTCCCCTTGATCTTTCATTTAATATGTCTGTCAAAAACTATATTTTACTACTGATAATAATATTTACTGAATTTAAAAGAATCATATCTGACTGAAATTTCTCTTTTCTACTGAAAGTAAACTAACTTTGGAAAATTGTGTCTGATTTAAACTGACATTTACTACTGAAAAATAATACAAAGAAATTCGAAGAATTTTATTTTCGTCTGACTAAAACTACTTTAAACTACTGTGGATAAACAATCTTAAATTATTTAAGTCTGACTTTAACTAATTTTTACTACTATCGATAAAAGAATTTGAAATACTTGTGTTTGTCTGAAACTGACTTTTACTACTGACAATAAAATTTATGGAATTTAAAAGAAACCTGTCTGACTAAAATTTCTTTTTTCTACTGAAAGTAAATTAACTTTGAAAAATTGTGTCTGAGCTTTACTATACTTAATATGAATTGAAGAGAATTCGAAGAAATTTGTTTTCGTCTGACTAAAACTACTTTTAACTACTGTGGATAAACAAATTTAAATTATTTAAGTCTGACTGTAACTTATTTTTACTTCTGACAATAAAATTCCCGAATTTTCATAGAATCATGTCTGACTAAAATTTCTTTTTACTACTGAAAGCAAATTAATTTTAAAAAATTGTCTCTATCTTAAATTGAGCTTTACTACTGAAAAGTAATTGAAAAAAATTTGAAGAATTTTGCCTTTGTCTGATTAAAATTTCTTTTTACTACTGTCAATAAACGAAATTGAATTATCGATGTCTGACTTAAAATAATATCTACTACTTGACAATAAAGTTACTATAATTTAAAAATGTGTCTGACGACAATTTTTTTAGTACTTCATGTACTTAACATTAAAAAAATTATGCCTGATTTGAATTGACCTTTACTACTGAAAAAAACGAATTAAAATAAATTTAAGGACTTTTGTTTGACTATTAGGAAAAATTTGATATTTCTGTCTGAGTGAAATTGGATGCTACTACTGACAATAAAATCAGAGGAAGTTAAAACTAAGTTATTATTTGTCTGACGAAATCTGAATTTTACGACTGACCCTTATTTTACTTTTTTTAATGTAAAAATTAAATAAATAAACAATAAAATTGTCAAAGGTATGAAAAAGCTCTGTCTGACCAGGACGAAACTTTACTACTAAAACTAAATTTTTAAATTAATATTATTCTCACTATTATTATTCTTTTTTTTTGTCTCAGTAGTAGAAGTAAATTATTAGTCAGACGTATTTTCTTATTATAATTATTTTTCTTAAAATTATTATTATATTCTTGTCTCAGTAGTAGAAGTAAATTATTAGTCAGACGTATTTTCTTATTATAATTATTTTTCTTAAAATTATTATTATATTCTTGTCTCAGTAGTAGAAGTAAATTATTAGTCAGACGTATTTTCTTATTATAATTATTTTTCTTAAAATTATTATTATATTTTTGTCTCAGTAGTAGAAGTAAACTATTAGTCAGACGTATTTTTTAAAAATTATCACAGTTTTTCTAATGATATCAAATTGAGACAAAAAATAAATTAATTGTTGCGAAGGAACTTTTTTTTGATTCGTTCTTTATCTCAATTTGATTAACTTAGAAAAACTGTAAATAAAATAACAAAAAAAAAAATAATATACGAATAAAAGTAAATATTTAATTTTCCTTTTGATATTTATTGCAGACCTTTAGAATGATTTTCATGAAGGCAAAAAATATGAGAAAAAATAAAAATGAAAGAGGAAAGGGGAGAGGGGGGGGGGTGAATTTTTAATCTTTAATTTTGAAACAAAAATACACATACGGGGATGGGGGGGATGCTTAACGTTTTCAGCAAAACCCACCCTTGAACCACACTTTACTGCCATTAATTTCCCTTAACTCTGGCGAAGGGGAGAGGGAGATGAGTGTGTAATGTGTGCATAAACATAAAAGCGAATATACATACATCGTGTACATACGAAGAAGCTTTATCGTTTGTTCATGTAAGTCGGTTGGCGGTTTGTACGGGTCAGCCATTCCATTTTTGGCATCGTGCCGCACGACATTAATCCTTCGGGACTTGGTGTGAAGCTACGGAGTGTACAGCATTCTATATATATACATCTTTCGGATCCGCGAGAGAAAAGTTTCATCCACCATTGCAATGAAAATTCCCCTCCTCTTTTTTTTTTCTTTTCCAAATATACTAATAATGTAGACTCTCTCGTCTATACTTCTTCCTCCATTTTTTCCTCTTCTGCAATAATTAACTTTACTTCAAAAAATGTCTAAAACACATAAATTAAAAAAAAATAGAAAAAAAAATAGTTTTTAAAAAAGAAAAAAAAAAAAAAAACAGAAATTATAGTTTTGAAACTCATGAATATAATTCACTTTGACAAACTCTATATATGAAAAGTTTGAGGCATATATAGTCGAAAGGAATTCAAAACGTCGCGATGAGTTTAGTGAGAACACAAGAGATTTGTACCTCCCCGTTAAAGTAGGGATTATTTCGAACTTTCTTACCCCGACTTTCTTGACGCGACAAAAGAAGAGAGAGTGAGAGAGAGAAAGAGAGAGAGAGAGAGACTGCTGATAAAGTAAAGCTGTGGAAAGTAGCTGAGGTGAATCTCAAACCAAGATAATCTTTGAGGCTCCAGAAGAAGGTCTGATTGAATCGTAATCTTTTACGGCTTTTATCGACGGTAGCCATTTTTATCCAAAGACAGGACATTGATAAGATGCTAGCAAATTACTTTTTTACTTACGTTCTCTCATTTTACCCGCATCATATTCTCCCCACTTGGAAAATTATACAGCCTTGCATGTTCCCTGAAAGGGAAAATTTTATTTTTTTTATCTCCAATTTTTTGAATACTTTCTAATTTCTAAGAAAATATTTTTAATTTTCTTTTTTGGAATTATTTTTCCAGATAGACAATTTTTATTTCTCTCTCTCTCTCTCTCTCTCTCTTTCTCATTTTCTTTAGAACACTCTAAATTTCAGCCAAACGACATAAATCTCGAGGTTGGTTGGGTTTGTCGTCGTACAGGAACATGAGAACCTCAGGGACCGGAAGTAAGCTACTGAATGTTGAATCTTTAACTCATAAAAGCAAAGAATTCAGTTTTCATTTTTTCCTCCCCCGCTTTCCCCGAAGAACAATGAATCTTTTCATTCAAAAGAAAAACTTGTTATTCGCGTCAGTGACATCGACATAATCAAGAAAAGTACTGCCTACATTATTTTTATCACTAGGAAATGTTTGCAATAAAAAGAGAAATTGTAATTTTCATTTTGCAAATGCGCCTACAAGAGAATGTGACATTTTTTTTATTTTTACAGTTTGGGATTTACTTTTTTACGATTTAAAAGCCAGTGCTTTAGTTTAAACCTCTCTTTTAGATAGAAGAGGCTTTTTAGCTATATGTAAAAAAAATTGAAAAAATTGTTTTTTAAACAAAAAATAGAATTTTGTTTTTTATACAAAAAATACAATTTTGTTTTTTGAATAAAAAATATATGGAAAAATAAAGGGAGATTCGAGACAATTCGTTAAATTAAGGGAAAAGTAGAGGAGAATAATAAACAAATATATTCTTTTAGATGAGACGCAAAAGAGAATTGAAATTCTGGGAAATTCTCAACATTGTCCCTTCTCAGTTTCTTTTTTTTTTGGTCCACAGGAAAAGTTACGGCCACAGCTTTCAGTTGAAAAGCTTGCCCTGCTGGCCTGGCGATCGTGTGGAAACTGAAAGGCGAGAACGTGAGGCATCTTAAAATACGTGATCCTTCAGAAGTGGAAGGACACTTTTCTTCGGAGAATACGAAAATTGTCCCTTATACGCAAACTCTATTTTCAATCTTTGTAACTTTACTTCAACTCGCATTATTCAATTCTTTATATTACCATCAACCGCGGGGTGTTTGTAGGAAATAAAAAAATGAGCCATTTTCATTTTGTACTCAAAAATCGAAAGTGTGTTTAAAAAAATGTTTCCTGATTCAAAAGCCCAAAATTGTAAAAATATTTTAGAGAGTAAAAATATATTATAGAGTAATATATTTTATTTTCGTTACAAATTTTGTAATTTCTAAATTAATTAAAAATAACTCTTTAAATTTAAATTAGAAAAAAATTTTACCATTTATTTTATTCATATAATTATAGAATTATAATTATAGTGTTCCATTCGTCTTTTTTTTGTAAATTCTTTTATAATACGCGACAAAAAAGTTTCACGCTCATTACGTATATAAACTAAATTGTTGACTCTGCGGGACAATCAAGTTAACACAATAGAGATTTTGAATGTATTCACTAATTGAATGGAACAAAAAGTGTCTAATACCTTTTGGCGTTTACTGACTAAATTAATGGAACAAAGCAAACTAATGTGAAACTGTTTATATACTGGTTTCGATATTAGAGATTCCGTGTTTAGCATTGTATGTAAATGGGATTGGATTCTATTTTCCGCATAAGCTATGAACGAAAAGCATTACGGTTCAAACACATGGTAATTAAATCGATAACAGTTGCTGGCGACATGTTATTAATAGTGTTTTCTAATTATTATTCAACTGCTTGTTTCCAATGTAAGTGGTATAATTAGCGAATTTATATGTAGTTTAACTGAATTTATAAAGTTTGTAGCTGTAAGTCAAATTTTAGTCAATACATCACTTTTTCAAAAAAATTAATAATAATAAGAAATATAGCATTAATAATTATTGTGATTATTACATTTATTATTACCTTTTCTACTATTATCTTTTATATTATTATTATATTATATTATATTCTACTTCTTCTTCTTCTTCTTCTTCTTCTCTATTTTTTCTTTCTCTTGTTGTTGTTCTTCTATTTTTAATATCACAGTAAATCGTGAGGTATTAAAAAGTGTTGCAGATTAAATTAACACCAAAAAAGATTAAATAATCAATTTTGGTGTTATTTTTTACAATGAATGAAATTTTAGTTTATTAAATTTTTTTATAACTATAAAACATGAAGATATCGATAACTCCGAGTCTTCGATTTCTTCATATTTTATAATAAATAAAGATGACCAAGTAATAAAATCATTATTTTATAATTTATATTATAATAATGTTATACTTCTTTAAAATTATTTTCATTATTTCAATTCAATTATTATTTTCAAAAATTTTTAACTGCAATTTTACTTTATATCTATTATTTTTAATAATTTTCGAAAAAGTTCTTTGGCAATTTTCAAATCCATTTGTTTACCATATTCAATTTCACGAAATTTCAATTATTTCTAAATACTTTAAAAATGCATATTAGAAAATAAAAACTTCAAATAATATAAAAGAAAATTCAATGAAACTTTTTCGAAAAAATTAATTTCAAAATTCAATTATTTCTAAAAATGCACGCTTTATTGCTTTTAATATTCAATTACAATCTAAAATTTTAACTGAAATTTATTTTTATGAAATGAAAATCAATTTTTATTAGAAAATTTTACATGAATTTAATTATTTAAATGCAAAAGTAAATAATTCATTGAATAATTGAATGTTTCTCAAAATTCAATTCTTATAAAGAATTTTGGTAACAAAAATAATTGAAACACTGCGATGAGTTTTATTATTAGTAAAAATAATTGAATCCTTAAGAAGAATTTTATTACTCTTGAAAATAATTAAATTTCTGCAATAATTTGTAACTTCTCTAAAATTAAATTTATTTCTAGCGTGTTTTTAACTAAAATTCTTCAATAAATCCATTATTTTCAATAATTTTTAAAAAAGTTCTTTAAGAATTTTCAAATTCGTTCATTTACAATTTAATTTTACAAAATTTCAATTATTCGGAAATTCTGCAATTAAATATATATTGAAAAAAAAAACTTGAAATAATTTCAATAAAAATCCTATTAAACTTTTAAAAAGAATTAATTCTACAATATTTTTTGTCAAAAATAGGAAAAATTAAGAATTTCAATGATTTTAGTTTGAAACTTTTTCAAAATTTAATTATTTCTAAAAATCCACGTTATAATGCTTTTAATATTTAATTATAATCTAAAATTTTAACTGAAATTTATTTTTAGAACCATTTTTATTAGTAAATTCTACGAGAATTCAACTATTTAAATACAAAAAAAAATAATTTATTAATTTCATTTTTCTTGAAATTAAATTCTCATAAAAAATGTTATCAACAAATTTTTTAAATCATTAAATTCTTTGGACAAATTTTAATAAAATTTTAAAAGAATAATTACATTTTTCGAGGAATTCGATTAAAATTTCTTAAAAAATAATTGAAATTCTGCAATGAGTTTTATTATTTGTGAAAATAATTGAATTCCTAAAAGAATTTTATTATTTATAAAAATAATTAAATCCCTGTAAAAATGTTATTATTTATAAAAATAATTGAATTATTGCGAAGAAATTTATAAAAAAATTTGTAAATAATTGAATTCCTGTAAAAATTTTTATTATTTATAAAAATAATTGAATGTTTGCTCAGAATTTTATTCAAATTTTTTTTTAAGATGGAATTCTTTTGGAAAATTTTATTGAAATAGTAGATATTAAAAATCATTGAATTTTATAAAACTTTTGAAAATAATTGAAATTTTGTAAAATAATTGAATATCAAAGAAGAATTTTATCATTTATAAAGAGAATTGAAATTTTGAAGAGAAATATTTAAATTTTTGAACACAATTGAATTTAGTAACTATGTTACTAAGTTGGTTAAATTCTCCAGGGAGAATAGTAAGTTAGTAAGTTAGTTACTAACTTACTAACTTACTATTCTCCCTAGAGAAGCTAAATTTGTTGAATTTTTACAAATCATTGACTTTGGTGTTTAATTTAAAGTAAAACTTCATTCATAGTTAAAAATAACACCAAAATAGATTATTTTTATTCTTTCTGGTGTTAATTTAATCCTAGAGGGATTAAACTGTCGCAGATTATTTTCATCCATTCTGGTGTTATTTTAACACTTCACGTTTTACTATAATTATTATAAATGTAGATATCCAAAACTAGGAAACTTACAAAATTATGCGTGGCAGTAGTAAAAGTTTGTTATAGTCAGACAAAAAGTTTTTTACAAAATAATAATCCTAGTGGTTTTTAATTTTTAATATTAGTAGTAAAAGTAAGTTTTGGTCAGACTAAAGACAAATTTTTAATGCTATGGATTAATTTTCAGTAGTAAGGGTCAATTTAAGTCAGACTGGACTTGTTTGAAATACATTTAGTGCCAGTAGTGTAAAAAGTTGTAATCAGACAATTTTATTGTTAATAGTTAGTCCTACTTCTAGTGACAGTAGTGAAAATCAGTTTTTAGTCAAACACAAGAGTACAATTCCTGTAATTTATATGAATTTATTTTCAGTAGTAAAGGTCAATTTAAATCAGGCATAATTTTCTTCATGTTTTCTACATTAAGTAGTACAAAAAGTTATAGTCAAACACGACTCTTTCTAATTGCGATAATTTTATAGTCAGTAGTAGCAAACAGTTTAAGTCAGAACAGATTAACTTTATTTGTAGTAGTAAAATGTAATTGTAGTCAGACTTAAGTAATTAATTTTTATTAGCAGTAGTAAAAATAATTTTAGTCAGACTTTAATAATTCAAGTTCGTTTATTGACGGTAGTAAAAAGTAGCTATAGTCAGACAAAACTATAATTCGTCTAATTTCTCAAAATCGATTTTCAGTAGTATAAGTCAGTTTAATCACTGAATTGAATAATTTAATAAAATTCTTCAAAATTTTTGTCACTAGTAGAGTTGAATTTAATTTTATCATCTTTTTCCCCTTTATAGAAATGTAACTCCTCTAAAATGATATGAGATACTTTTTTTTCGCCAATGCGCAAAAAACATTTTTTTGCGATCTTATTGTAAAGTGCTTTTTTAATGTCTATTTATCTCAAACGGACATATAAACTCAACGTAATTTAAAAGCATGCGCTTCTCAATCTTCCGTTGCATTTTTGCAAGAAGACATTTTGCCCATTTCAGTGTGCGGCATACATATAACCAGGCAATGTGAACTGACACTATCAGTTTATTTTTAAGATGCAAATATATTCTCGGGTTCCACCTCGCCCGCGCTTTTAGCAGTAACAGATACGCTACTGTTACAAATATGATTAGTATATAGATATATATAATATAATCCCACCTCCCCCCCCTCTCTCTCTATTCAACATTTTTGCCATCGTATTGTAAAGTATAAAATATAAATACATATATAATTTATTTTATAATATATATAAAGAGAGAAAGAGAGAGGGGGGGGGTATAGTTACAGTATCTTTATGTATATAGTATATAAGTAACCAGGGTATCAAAAAGGTATCCGCGAGACGAAAGGAGAATGAGAAAACGAGGTTAAAAAGAGCAAAAGAACTTGACAAGGTAGGAGAAGAAATGAGAGAGAGAGAGAGAGAGAGAGAGAGAGGAGGTGAAAAAAAGAAGGGGGGGGGGTTAAAGAAGAGAGGGATAGAGATAAGGCTGCAGCATCAAGTTGAACCGAGAAGCAGGGAACTAAAAGTTTGTCCTGATATCAGTTGCAACGCGAAAAGTAGGTACTCGGTGCTCTTAGCTCTTCGGGTTCTGTAACTCAGGAAACGCCCAGGAGTTTGCTATAAGTTATTTTATTAAATCCACGCCCCTGGATACACGAGTATCGGGCCCTCGAGATCAAACTCCTTTTTTTCAAAAAAAAAAAAAAAAAGAAAGTGCGAAAGGTTCGTTAAAGGGAAAAATTACAATCAACATTCTCTCTAAATCTAAATTGGTGAAAAATAATTAATTTAATGCTTGAAAGTAAAAAGTCAGTCACTGATCAATTACTAATATTTCTACTAATTATTTATACTAATTTATACTAATTATTATTTCAGTAGTAAAGATCAATTTCAATTACATACGATTTTCTAATTATTTTATTTTCCACAAGTAGTACAAAAAATTATAGTCAGACCGTACTATTTTTAAATTACGCCAATTTTATTCTCAAAAATTAGTTACAGTCAGACTAAAGCAGATATTTTTACGTTAAACTTCACTTTAAGTAGTAAAGGTCAATTTCAATCAGACAAAGTTTTTTTTAAATTTTTATTTACCATAAGTAGTACAAAAAATTATAGTCAGACCCTACTATTTTTAAATTACGACAATTTTATTATCAGTAGTGACGGTCAGTAAACTATTAGTAACAGTAGTAAAAATTAGTTACAGTCAGACTAAAGCAGATTTTTTTACTAAGCTTTAGTTTAAGTAGTAAAGGTCAATTTTAATCAGACAATCTTTTTTAAGATTTAAATACAGTAAGTGGTACAAAAAATTGTAGTCAGGCAAAACTGTTTTTAAATTTAAACAATTTTTTCTAAAGTAGTAAAAATCAGTTTAAGTCAGACTTAAGTAATGTATGCCTGTTTATTCACAGTAGTTAAAAGTAGTTTTAGTCAGACAAAAGCAGAATTATTTAAATTTTTTCGAATTAATTTTCGGTGGTAGAGGTCAGTTTATATCAGACAAGATATGCCAAAGTAAATTTACTTTTATAGTACAAGAATCGAAATTTCATTTGGGCTATTGAATTACGATAATTTTTTTGTAAGTAGTAAAAGATAGTTTCTGTCAGACTTGAATAATTAATGTTTATTAGTAGTAGTAAAAATAGTTTTAGTCAGACTTAAAAAATTCCAGTAGTTAGTTTATTACAAGTAGTAAAATACAGTTATAGTCAGACAAAATACGTATAATTCCTCTGAATTAATTTTCAGCAGTATAAGTCAGTTTAAACAGACATAATTTTAAAAATTCTTAAAATTCTTCTAATTCACAGTTATTTACAGTTTTCTAATAATTTCAAATTGAGACAAAAGGCGAATCAAAATAAAAAAAAATAAATAAAAAAATAAAAAAAAATAAAATTCAAAATAATAAAATTTGCTTTGTAGCACTTTTAATTCGTTTTTTGTCTCAATTTGATATCTGCAGAAAAACTGTGTTAGTAAAGTTTGGAACGTGACAGACTTTTTTTTCAAAATTAGACGTAATTTTTAAAAAATTATATTAATTAATATTAACTTAGTCAGTAGCATAAGTAAATGCTAGTCAGACAATTTTGATGTCAGTAGTGATAGTCAGTCAACTGACAGTGACAGTAGGTAAAGTTAGTTACAGTCAGACTACATCCGAATTTTCAATGCTATGGTTATAGTTTAAGTAGTAAAGGTCAATTTCAATCAGACAGAATTTTCTTTTTAATTTTATTCGTCATAAGTAGTACAAAAAAAATTATAGTCAGACCCAACTCTTTTTAAATTATGATAATTTTATTGTCAAGTAGTAAAGAATACCTTTAGTCAGCCCGACTTACAAGCGTGTATATTAATAAATTAAAAAATAAAAATGAAAATATTATCATTGGACATTAATAGTCGTATTATGTTTCACTGGACGAGGAGAGAGAGACAAAAAAAAATGCCATTTCATTTATATTTTAGAGGTATAGTGCCAGGAGACAGGATATGGTTGTCTTTTGCCCGCGAAAATTGTGGGCGGGGGAGGATGGTTGTGCACGAGCCGTTATACACACGCGGTAAGCAGAAAGGGGCGTAATGCAAAGGGAGGAGGGTGGTGAGAGAGGGGGGTTGGCAGAGCACACCTAATTAGTGCCATTACGGTCGCACTGTTTTGCCAAATCCTGACGGCTTTAATATTGACCGTACAACTCATGGCAACGCGTACTTTCACTGAGAACGACAGTTTCCCGGGTAATTGGCGCATTGTAGTAACGGAGGGCTGCATTCAATTAGTTTCGTAAAAAAAAAGAACACACAGTCACTCCACTTTATATGTTGGCAAATGAATGGAGAAGTTTGATGTGCCTTTATACATTTGTGTCTGTATGAGAGATATTTTTAGTTTTTAGAAATGAAAAAAAATGTTTTTTTTTCTTTTTTTTTTTGTTAATGTAACTATAGTATTTTTGTTATAGCTTATAATAGCGAGAAAATCGATTGTCTATTGTTTTTAGTTTGTGGTTGTATAGTTATTATTAACTTTTAGTTGTTGGTTTCGCTTTTGGAAAAAATGAAGACATTAGGAATTGTATTTTAAATTCATTTTATGGCAGTATAAAATTCTTTTTAGGAATTCAATTATTTTCATAAATAGTAAAACTCATCGCAGAATTTCAATTATTTTAAATAAAATTTTAATCGAATTTCTAGAAAAATTTGACTATAACTAAAAATTTTATTCAAATTCGTCAAAAGAATTTAATTATTTAAAAATTTGTTGATAAAATTCTTTATGAGAATTCAATTTTAAGAAATATGCAATTATTCTCAAAAGTAATAAAATTCTTCTCTGAAATTCAATTATTTTAAAAAATATAAATAAAATTATTGGACAAATTTTAATTATTTCCAAAAAAACCTTCTTCAATTCAATGATTATCAATTATTACTATTTTATTCAAAATTTCCAAAGGAATTTAATTATTTAAAAAAAGATTTAATAAAATTCAACGCAAACATTTAATTACTTTGATAAATTATAAAAATTTTACAGGAATTCATTAATTTCCCTTTTTTTTTGCCAATTTCGTTGCAGTAATTCAATTATTTTCGTAAATAATAAAATTCTTAGTAGGAATTTAATTATTTTCATAAATAATAAAAATTATCGCAGAAGCCAGAATTTCAATTATTTTTATGCAATTTTAATCAAATTCTCGAAAAATGGTATTATTTTCAAAAACTTAATTAAAATTCGTCAAACAAATTCATTTATTTAAAAATTTTTTGACAAAATTCTTTATGAGAAAACTGATTTTTAAGAAACATTCAAATATTCAGTACATTATTTTTTTATATTTTTTATTATTAGTTTCGTTTATTATTTTTTTTATAAAATAGAATTATATAAAATAATAAAATACCTTCAGTTTGACAAACTCAACGGAAACTGGAATTTATAATATTCATAAATAAAATAACCAAAGGTCAATAATTGACATTATTGATTAACATTTCTCAATCCGGTTAATTAAATATTTCTACTCGAAAATAAAGTAAAAATATATATTTTCAATAATATATTATTAAATTTACTTTAGATTGATTTTATATTTGGGTTATATTAATATTCAGTTATTTCCTGTTTTCAGTGTAGGGAAAATTTGATAATTATTTCAATGGTAACTATCAATCTTACTCAGAGTGTGTAACATTTTTGATTTTCCAATTATGAAAATTCTCTTATTTTAATGAAAATTAAACATCTTTAAATTAAAAAGCGAACAGTTAAAAATAATGAAAATAACATTTTTAAATTTGTCAGTAGAAAAAAATTGAATTTTAGCTAGACTTTCCATTATTGTATATTTCTGTTTTTGAATTTGACTTATTGAAATTGACGTTTTCCTTTTTTCAAACAAACAGGTTTATAAATTGATAATAAAAATTTTTGTAAAATATTTTTTACCTTATCAGAAGTATAGCTCAGTTTTAGTCAGACATTACAAAGTTTCCTGCATTTCGATCAAACGAAATGTTTCTAATTGCAGATTTTTTTTAAATATAAGTAGTAAAGGTTAATTATAGTCAGACGTGATTATATACAACTTTTTTTATTCTAGAACTTATTTATATAATAATTTTTCTATTTTGAATTAAAATTTATGGATGATATATAAACATAGAAGGAATAAATTTTTTTAATATCAGTAGTGGAAGTTTATTTTAGTCAGACATGCCTTTATATATCTTTTCTTTCTTTTTTCTTTTCTTTTCTTTTTTTATATATCTTTTAATAATTTTTCTCTTTTTAATTAAAAGTTATGGACAGAAAAATTAATTACACTTTAATCATAATGTTGATTAAAGTATCATCGTTTTTTAAAATAAGTAGTAAAGATCAATTTGAAGTCAGGCTTAATTGCATTCTCTTTAAATAGTAACAGGAAATTTCAATCAGACATAATAGTTATAAATTCAGTAGTATTAAAAAGTCATTAGTAACTTAATTAAAATGACTATTATTGACTATTAGTGACTATTAGTCACTATTAGTAACAGTAGTAAATATCAGTTTCAGTCAGACAAATATATATTTTTTTCAAATAATTCACTTTCGTTTTGCTTCTATTTTTCTATTTTATCTCTCTTTCTCCCTCTTTTGAATTTAATAATAATAGAACGCACTCTTTTATGTTTTAAAAATACCTCTCTCGAAAGTAGGGTAAACACTAATGGTATTGAAACATCGTATAGTTAAAAGTATTTATACACACAAACATATATATATATATATATATATAGTTCGGAAAATCCAGTTTTCGGATAAATAATGTATTCTCAACGACCCTTGTATAATTCCATGATTATTTTCCCAGTGAAATGAGAGCACAAATTATGGTAACATCTGTAAACTTCATTCTAACCCGCGTATTATTTATTCTAAATAAATTATTACGATAAAGTGCTCTCTGGTAATAAATCATATTTGTTTGTTCAACTTAATATATAACATATATTTCCAAATGTTGTCAACTAAATTAATTTCAACGAAAACGTATACTAATGATCTCTAAATTTCAAGTTTCTTTTATATATTCTTCATTTTTTTACTACTGCACTTTTCTTTTATTTCTTACTAGGACAAAAATATTTTTCTACATAATGGTACTTTTACAATATGCTACACGTCTTTATTGAAGTCAGTAATTGTATTTTTGTAAGTTATATTACTTCATGGAAGCACTTTAAAAAAAAGAGTTCCAATTTTTTTTCTTTTTTTTTTATAAATTTAGTAATATATAAAAAGAAAGGGAAAAAAAAATTGTTATTTGCGTGGCAAAGTGCATTGTTCGCATATCACAATACTCGAAAGTGGCTCGTTATACGCGCTGCGAGCAGGTAATCGTGTGCGATCACTCGTGAACCTGGAACTGAATGAGAACAATTGGAACACGTGAGTTCTACATTTGGTTTCTCTCTCATTCTCTCTCTCTCTCTCTCGACTAAAAAATTTTCCTTTGAATCATATATATGTATGTATGATATATAATTCAACACTTTATTTTAATTAATCTATTTCATAAAGTTAATAACAGTTGGGATTTGAATAAAATTTCAACTCATCGAATAACAAAATCCACTTATCATTATATAAATTTCCATTACAAACACTCTTGTTTTTTAAGATTTAAAAAAAAAAATTTTATATTAAAAAAAAAGATTTTTTTATTATTTTAATTATTTTACATTTTTTTTTTGTTGTCAATCCTTGGATTTTTTTGTGAAAAAATAAAATTTTCCTCTTTTTATTATAGAAGAAAAAGAAAGAAAAAAATGAAAATAACTGAAATAAACAATTTGACACAAAACAAATTGATATTTAAAAAATTTTTCAGAATTTGGAAATTTCAGTCTGACTAAAACAGGTTTTTACTACTGAAATTGTAACTAAAAGTGTTGTGAACAACTTTCGACTAAAATTGACACTACTTACTCGATCTAAAAATAGTAAAAGAAAAATTTATTTATTCGAAATTACATTTTACTCTTAGTGTTTAAAATATAGACATTGTCTGACTAAAACCGACTTGTACTACTTTTAAATAAAATTTCTATCTCAATATAAAATCCACTTACTACTAATATTTCAGGAAAACTTGGAAAATTTTGTCTGATTAAAATTGTGTTTACTACTGAATGCAAAACATAATATTTAAGTAAACTTCTGTCTGATTGTAACTGATTCTTACTACTAATGATGAAAAAAAAAATCTGTAAAAAAAGTTTTGTCTGATTTTAACTGATCCTTACTACTAAAATTAAAAGCACCGTTAAAAAAACGTTTTGTCTCACTATTACTAACTTCTACTACTAATATTTAATTCTTTTTCCTAATACATTTTTTATTTAAAAAATAATATTTTTCCTCCTGAATTTTTGTTGATTTGACATTTTTTTTTTTTAATAATCCAGGAAATTTAATTTTTTTTTTCTTTGGCGAAAAAAAAATATTTTTCCCAACTCTATTTTTATAAGAATGTGAAAAGAAGGAAAATTTATTCATCATTGAGAAGACGGAAAATCTGAAACGCGAACTTTAAACTTTATGCTTACTTTGATAGCGCGCATGAAAGAATCTTCATGCAGAAATAAATAATACTCTATGTGTGTCTATGTTGTTAGCAAAAAAAAAAAAAATAATAATAAAATAAAATAAAATGAAATAATAACAAAATGTCCCTGCTAGGGACATTGGTGAAAGTGTGCAAAAAAGTTTCATGCACAAGACAGAATGATAATTAAATTTTTATAAAAGTTATTTTTTTTTCCTAACTTCCAGTGTGTTGCAAATTATTCATTTTGTCAAGAATAACTAAATTCTGAATATAGATTTTCCCTAATAAATAAATTCTCTTCATTTTGTCAAGAATAGGAAAATTTCTGTCGTATAGATTTTCTCTAATAAATAAATTTTCTTCCCTTTGACAAGAATAGCAAAATTCTGTGAAATATTAATTTTCCCATTATTTTGAAATAATTTAGAACTAGAGGTTCAATCCCTCGTTGAAAATAGTTATTATATTTTATTTATATTGCAAAAGGGAATTTTTTTTCTATACTTTGTGTTTTATCCTTTTCATTATTTCAAATTGATTAAATTATTTATATTTTTTTTTTAAATTTGAAATTGAAGATTTCATCAAAACTAAGTGCTTTTAAAATAAAACTATACTTTTCACTGATTTTAAAGTCAATAAACTCTATATTGATTTTAACATTTATGCAAAGCATCCAATTTTAAATGACCTATTAATCTCTTAATTATACTTTAAACTTACTTTTACATTTTCATATAAATAATGCAAAGGTATCAGTGTATAGCAGAAATAATTCCATTATTCTTTCTACTGAATATTTAAAAAAAAATTATTTCACACAATTCTCGACAAACAAATGATATGAATTTGAAAACAAGATGAGAATTAAAAAAAAGATAAAATAAAGTGGAATAATTTTTGAAATAATTAAAAGTGAGAAATAAATGCAAAAAAATTTTTTAAAAATCAATAATTTTTATGAAATAAATAAAAAAAAAATACATCTTTGAATTCTGATAATTTATCTCTAAATCAAAGTCAATGGCTAAATGATGAATAACTGATGTAAATGAACAAGAGAACCATAAATGCATGGCGGCCTTAAATCGCAACCAGCGATACGTAATGGAATCATCTATCACGCAAAGGGAAAATTTAAACTTTGTTAGCGATTGCATCTCCAACGCATGCATCTCAATTTATTGTGATAGTCGAAACAGAAATACATCAGGTATAGAGGATTTTGTATATATGGGCATCACATAAATGTTATTACCAATTCGATAAATGTAAACTGTGAATCGGAAAATTTATAAACAGAAATGGATTATATGATTAAATGTTGCTGCACGTCGAATTTTATGAGAAAGAACGACATTTTGCTTTATTCAAAAGCCAATATATAGATATATATATATATATACGAATTACAAATATCCACGTTTTTATACATTCCTTTTTAGTTATTCCATTTTCACAGTCTCGGATAAAAAATTATTTCAATTTTCATCTTTATTTGCATATCGACATTTTTTAACAAGTTTATCGTTCAACATTTTTACTAAAGCAGAAGTGTGTTTCGCATATTTTGCTTAAAGCATGCCAATAAAGCGAGAGAGAGAGAGAGAGAGAGAGGGAGAATTATTATTCAAACTGTATTATTAATATTAAATTTAATGACAATATTAACTTATAACCCACTTTTATTTCGAGGAGAAGGAAACATTTGCAATTGAATTAATTTAATTTTTTGTGAGGGAAAAATTAATACAACTGTCGATAAAAATTAAAAGAAAAGACATATTTTCAAATAGAAATTAAAATTGTATCCTACTTATAGTGACTAAAATTGGCACAATTCTCAAAATTGATTTTTACTACTGTGAATAAAAAAAAGTATTATTTGAAAGTTATTGGGGTGTAAATAATTTATAGTCTAGTACTGAAGGTAAAATTACTATAAAATCACTATTTTGATAGAAACAGATCTATACAACTTATATATCAAAAATAGAAAATTAGGTAAAGTTTGAAAATTAAAGTAAAGTCTGACTAAAATAATTTTTTACTACTCAAAAGAAGTAATATCGAATGACGGATTGTTAATTTACATCTATTACTGAAACTAAAATTACTGCTAAAAATATTTTGTCTGACAAAAATTGTTTACTACTACTAGCATTAATTACAATTGACTATTGACACAATTCTAGTGTTGGTCTGACTATAACGGACTTTTACTACTGTAGATAAAACTACAAGTTTTATTTGAAAATAATGGAGGACAAACCATTGATACCAATTACTTAAAATAAAATTACCAGAATAAGCACTTTGTCTGACACAAAAAAAATTAAAAATTAATTAATTAAACTTTGTTTAAACAATTTGTTTTGTTAATTTTTATTCAAATGTACTGTACTTAAAACTATAAATTCCTAGCTTTTTCTCAATTGTGCAATTTTTTATGACATAAACACTTAAGTATAATAGAAAAACCAAAAATTTATTATTTAACCTTTGTTTAAATAATTTATGGTTTTTAATTTTTTAATTGAATGTATTTAGAAAAAACTAGAAATTTCGCAATTTATGAATATTATGACAACAATATATTATTTAAGTTTTTTTTTCTCATCAATAGATAGGTATTTAACTTATAAAAAATTGCACAATTTTGAAAAAACTAGAAATCTCTAACCTTAAGTACAATTTATGAAAAAAAAACAATTAATTGTTTAAACAATTTAATAAATAAAAAATGTTTTCTTTTTTATCATCAGTAGATGTTTAACTCCTGAAAAATTTCACAATTGAGAAAAAACTAAAAATTTTTAACACTAAGTACACTTTTATGAGAAAAATAACAATTAATTGTTTATACAATTAAAAATAAATTAATTAAAAAATTATTTATATATTAAAATATATAAATAATTTTTTAATTTTTTATCATTAGTACAGGTTTTTCTCCTGAAAAATTGCACAGTTGAGATAAATCTAAAAATTTCTAGTCTTAAGTATAGTTTATGAAGAAAATAACAACAATTAATTGTTTAATTAATTAATTTTCAATTTTTTATCATTAGTAGAAATTTTGCTCAAGAAAAATTGCTCAATGAAAAAAAAAATTTGGAATGTCTAGTCTAAATTATATTTTATAAAAAAAACACAACAATTAAATGTTTAAAACAATTTAATAAATTTTTATACTTATTTTCATAAATCAGAAACACTCAAACATTATTTTAATAGGTTTTTTCATTAATTTTCTTATTTAATGAAGCTAATAAAAAAAGTTTTTAACGATTTTATGATATTTTTAATATTTATTGTTATTAACAAAATGTTTCAAAGCATTTTTACTACTTTAATTAAATTAACTGTGAGAAATACTTCGTCTGACTAAAAAACACTTGAACTACTTATATTGTAATGCATTATAAATTATAACAAAAGCTTTGTTCTACTAAAACTGACATTCTTTACTTAAATTTAATATTCTGTCAGAAAAATTTTGGCTGTCTGTAATTGACACTTACTACTTAGACTAAAATTAGTAAAATTACTAAAATAATAAAATTACTCATAAAACTATTTTTTGAAAAAAAATTACTATCAAAAATGATTTACACAACTTATATTAAATATTCTGTAACAATAATTGTGTCTGACTAAAGTGATCTTTTACTACTTATACAAAATTTTCTGAAACAAAAGGTTTGGCTGACTAAAATAATCTTTTACTACTTACATTAAATTTACTGAAACGAAAATTTTACCTCACCTAATACGTGACTACTTACATGAAAATTATGGTAACAATATTTTTGCCTGACTAAAACAATACTTTACTACTTATAATAAATTTTACTGTAACAAAAGTTTTGTCTGACGAAAATAATATTTTACTACTCAAATTATAATTACTGGAACGAAAATTTTGTCTAAAATAATCTTTTACTTACATATTAAAATTATAGTAACAACTGTTCTGCCTGAATAAAACAATCTACGACTACTTACATTAAAATTATAGCCCCCATAGTTTTGTCTAAACAAAACAATCTTTTACTACTTATATTAAACATACTGTACACACATTTTGTCTGACTGAAACTCGCTTTTTCTACTGACAGTCAATAAATTTTGAGGAATATGTAACTTTGGACTAAAAGTAAATTTTACTACTGAAACTATAATTACGAATATTTTCTAAATTTTGTGTCTGACACAAAATTACTTTTATTTATTTATTTATTTTTTTGATAATATAATCAAGAATATATATTAAAATTGGTACTGGAATTTTTACCAAAGGTAATTTTAAACTTAAATTAATTAAATTAAACTTAAAAGTATCTATCAAATAGTAAAAGTAATAAATAACGAAAAAAAAATTTTTGATTCAAAAAGTCTACTATCTAACCTGTCGTAAAACTTAAGCAGTAAATATCAATTATTATTCTCTAACTAATTACAAATATACATATAAACGTAAATATCGAAAATAATTCGATCTAAAATTTTAATTAGAACATAATTCCAAAAATACAAATTACAACACAAAATAATACCGTAAAAAATTTCTTATATAATATTAATAATTTTAATAGGGAGAAAATTAATGTGCAGTTCAATGAAAAATAACACCGCGGCAATTCCAATTGAATTATTAATTATTTAACGAGTGATGAATATATTAAAATAACATTATAAAACACCTGTAATGTGGACGAAGATATAATAATTCACTGACCCTATCGATAATAAGCTCTCCGTATACAATATTGACATCATTTGTGTGGGATGACGTGAATGAGGAAAATATGAGGGTGTTTAAAGCTCGCCATAAATAACCTTGTATAATTGAATTTCATAGATAATTCAAAACTCGTAAATGACACGGGACAAAAGAAAATTAATGATGCAATTTTTGTTGTCGTTGTTCAGTATTACATCAAGAAATATACGTGTATTATTTATAAGAATGAAAGAAATTAATAATTATATTTAGCAAAAAAATTGCAGGCTAATTCGATATAAAATGAAAATCTCATTTGTGATTTGTGGGTTCATTCAGGTTTTTCGCTGCCATAAAGGAAGAAACGTTTAATTGTAAATAAAGGATTTCTTTTCAATTGAATTTCACAGTGTTATTTATATAAATACAGAACAATTGCTATTGGAATTGTGTTTACTAATTGATAGTAATTTATCATCAGGGAATTTAACTGTTTTTCTATTTTTTCAATTTTTATTTTTCATTCCTTATTTTATTTCTATATTAACATAAAAAAGGAATTTTTATTTTTATATTGAATTCTAATTTACTTTTTTTTATCAACGTTAAAAAATTAACTTTAAATTTACCCTATTAAAATTTTTAATTTCTTATATTTAAAATTTAAATATTATAAAAATAACAACAATAAAAAATTAAATAGAAAAATTAAATCAAAAATTTAAGTACAATATTTTTAAAAAAAGTTTTTAATTTATTTTACTTTTATTTTTGTTCGTACTTTTGAATGCAATTAACATTAAACTCAATTTGTTTGATATTAATTTTAATATTTTTAATTGAGTTTAAATTTACCGTTTATGTTAATTTTAAATTTCCCTAAATTGCAAATAAGTAAAATTTACATTTTCGTCAAATATTTGTTATTTATTTCACTTTCTCTATTTTTGTTTTATTACTTTTGAATGTAATTGATCGAAAGTCAAATTTGTTTTATTAACTTAAATTGTAATTAATTTTTAATTAAATTTAATCAAAAATTGATCGTATTTGATTAAAATTTAAAGTTTTTGAATAATTTGAAAATTGACGGTGAAAATCAAATGGTACTGAAAATATCAGTTTAAATTACTTTATTTCGAAATCACCTGTTTTCTCATTAATTTCCAATTTAATGTTACATCTTATTTAAGGTTTCTTTTAATTATTTATTTCTACTCTTAAATTCTTCTGTTTTCTTAATTATTTTCGGATTTACAAGAAATTGATGACAGAAAAGAAAAGCTTTTTTTATTATTTAATCAGTTGTTCGAATTGTTTATACTTCATTTATTTTCGCAGTGTTCTGAAACAGTTATTTCATCTGATTATAATACTAAAATTGTCTTCAATTATTCAGTAATATTTCACTAAATATTATTCGATAAATTTATAAATATAATTATTTTTTGATTGTCTGGTTTAATATATAAATAATTAATTTCAAGAAGATTAAATGTTCAGGTTTTTCTCTATTTTTGGAAAATTTAAAAAAAATAACATTCTGTATAGAGGGTGCGAGGACTAAAAAAAATTTATAAATAAATATAAAAAAAAGTAAATAAATAGAAAAAAAAGGAAAATTAAAATTAATTAAATTAAAAGAAAATAAATGAATAATTAAAAAAATAATAAATAAATATAACTATGAATGAGTAAAAATATAAAAATAAATAGGTAATAATAAATAAGTTAATAAATAAAAAAAAAATTAATTTCAAGAAGAATAAAATGCACAAATTTTGTTCTTAAACTTAGAAAAATTAAAAAAATTAATTTTCGTTAGAGTAGAAAAAAAGACAAATGTAATTTGCTGTCAAAAGAGAGGAAGCAACGTAAGATGGATGAGAGAGAAAAAAAACGGATAGAAAGAAAATTTAGATCCAAAAGAGAGGCAAAAGGTGAGAATGTGTTTAGGTTTCGAGGCACGGTTCGGCGTCAAAGTCAGTTACAGGCAATAAAAAAAGGGGAAAACTCCATTTGCGTCGCGTTCTCTTCGAAAATACAGAATGAAAAACTCATCTACTTGTCTTTACAGTTGACCTTCAAAAAAAAGTAATAATGATTCTTACCAATTTTCACTCCTAACAAAATTTACATTTATTTATTTATTTAAAAATTATCAAAAAAAAATATTGTTTTTGTGTCTATTATCTTTTTTTTCCTATTATTGTAAAAAATTATTAAAAAATTATAAAAAAATGTATAAACAATTTATAAATAAAATAAATAGAAATAGAATGAAAATAAATAGAAATAAAATAAATATGACTCTAAATAATTATTTTTATTATGAAAATATTTTGTCACAATTACTTTCTTTGTGAAGAATTCAAATTTATTGTAAAACGAAAAAAATTGCAATTTTATGGCAAATGTGAAGATGAAAGACAAATTTTTCACCCCTTAAAAAAAAAGTAAATTGTTGGTATGTAATAAAATGAAAGAAAAGCGTATGGTGAAAAAATAAAAAAAAAAATGTTCTTTTTTTTTGACCCTCTTGTATAGTCAGTGCGGTGATACTCGTTGATCGAATCTATTCTCCCTTTAACAACGAATAAAAAGTTCCCCTCCCCACCCCTTCCCAATTCACCCTCCTTTTCTCCTTATCGCAGTGACACTTCATCAACACTTTCTCCCTTTTTCGATGATATGTACGACATAAAACACAATGTCAGACTGAATCTTGATTATTCGAAACACTCATTTATTCTCCAAGGAGTCTATTTATACAGTGACTTTTTTGTCATCAGATAAATTTTTTGATATTTTTAAACCCATTTCCTCTTTTACATTGTTATAGTACACTTGATATATGGTGAACTGTTCATTAAAATTATAATTATGTCTTAATTGTGTTAATTATAAATTTATAATACTCATTGTAAATATGATATTTCAAACTAATTATATTATTGAATTACAATAATATTTCATGTCTATAAACTATTCGATTTAAACAATAATACAGAGCATTGCAATTAATTAAATTTTGACAGTTATAACTTTAATTTGATACTTTATTGTTATTAATATTATTGAAAAAAATATCATTATTATTATTGTGAGAATAAATTATTATTATAATTATTATTGAGAGAATTATTATTATTATTTCAAAATTTTTGTCAAGTTGGCAATTATAATTATTATCGAGAAATTTTTTTTAGACATTATTATTAATACCGTACTTTATTATCGTATTTAATATTCAATTATTGTATTTTATAATTTATTGATGAATATTTTTTTTTCGTCAACTTTTGTTGCCAGAAATAATCAATAAAACGAAAATCTATTACGAAAGTGTAGATGTATTTCAATGAATTGCCTTTTAAGGAAATTTAATTCAGTTAAATAAATTTTCATTAATGGGTGGAGAAAAAGAGAAATTTAATGATTCTTCTTAAAAAAAAATTGTTATCGTTAATTAGTAAAATATATCTGGGCCAGAGAAATTATTATTGATGAGAGGTGAAAAATAGAAAATTTAATTTTTAATTTCAAAAGATAGCCGTTATATTCTCGAAGTTGCTTTTAATTTTTAATCAATCAATATTGATTTTCATCAAAAAGTATAATTTTCATCTGAAAAGTAAAAACAAAAATAAAATTTTATATTTAAGATTCAATTGTAATAATTTTATAATTTTTTAATATTTTCTATTCTGTTGTACTCTTTAACTTTCTAGAATGTTTTGTTTTTATTTATTTTTTTTTTATTTATTCTTCTTTTTAATTTTTTTTTCTTTCACTTTTTTTTTACTTTATTATTTTTATTATTTTATTTGTTTTCTATTTCTTTGTTTATTATTTTATAATTTTCTTATATTTATTTATTCATTTAAATAGTGATAAAAAATAAAAAATGTTTCTTAACACAAAAGATTTTTTTTTTATGAAATTCTTTTTAGATCTTTATCCTTTTTATCCTATTGGGTCTACTTTTAAATGCACATACGAATTATATTTCTTTTTTGCAGTAAAATAAAGAATGTTGAATATATACTTTCTGGCTTTAGATTGATTATTTATGACGACGTTACCACGCCTTTGAACTTACAAATGAAACAAACTTCTTTCATAATTCAAGTTCAAAAAATAAAAAAAAAAATTATTTCAAAGTAAAATATTTTATTTAGAAAAAAACATTGTAAAATATTCGCGAGATAATGGTTAGAGACGACTGTATTTATTTATTTATTTTTGTAAGCCCCTATGTTGACTAAATAAATAAATATAAATAATAAAATAAAAATTGAGTAAATCAATAAAATAATAAATACTACTTGAAAAAGTTAGTTCATTAAAAAAATATCCATCGCTCGAAAAAACAGAAAAAAGTTATTTACTCTTTAAAAATGTTCTAAAGAAAAAAAAAACTTTTTGCAACTTATTTTTATATTCACCATGGCATGTCTACTTTGCCGAGCGTGGAAAATGGAAAAATGTTCTCAATTTTGTCCTTGTGAAAATTCATTCAGCCACTAGTTTTTGATTTACTCGAATTTTTTTCCAGAACAAAGACATTTTTCGCTTTAACCAATAAAAACCATATGACGATCTATTTAAATATTAGTTTTTTCTTAAATAAGTAATCGTACAATTCAAAAATACTGAATAGAAGAATTTTTAACTAGACATTGAATAATACAATTTTTAGGTAACTTTAAAACGCATTATTTTTACAAATCTTGATAAAAAAATCTTGATTTAAAAAATATAAAATTTAAAAAATATTTTAATAAAATACTACATTATGAAAACACCTTTATAAGAATTTAATTAAATATTTTGAAAAAATATTTTTAAAATAAACATTTTTCTTTCTTATAATTTATAAATAGTCTGGAAAGAATCTCTCTTGATAAATTAACTATAAACCTTCGATATTTTTGACTCATCGATATATTAATATTAAAAATTAATTATATTATCAATAAGACTTTTTTATGAATGAATTTTCAATAAACCTTTGGGAAATTTTCAAAACCGTTCGAGATATTAATATTAGAATTCATTGCTAATAATAAACTTTTTATTACCTTTTTTAAAACCTTTTTTTTTATTATTATGCACTTTGAAATGAAATATTAAATTTTGAGCATTTTTCCCCATTTCGACGTATTCATTCATAGTTAATTATTAAAAACACATTATTTATTGATTTAAATGTTTATTGATTATTTTAATTATTATTTTATGTTAATAAAATAATTATTTAAATATTATTTTTTTGCGAAAAAAAGTTTTAATTATTATTTTATGTTAATAAAATAATTATTTAAATATTATTTTTTTGCGAAAAAAAAGTTTTAATTATTATTTTATGTTAATAAAATAATAATTTAAATATTATTTTTTTGCGAAAAAAAAGTTTTAATTATTATTTTATGTTAATGAAATAATAATTAAAATAATCAATAAACATTTAAATTAATTTTAATATTGTACTACAGTTAAAAAGTTTTCATAAATTTAATAATAATTATATTAACAAAAATATTGGGGAAAGAGATGAAAAGGGGTATTATTAGGTTTACAAAGTGGGAGGGGGAAGGGGTCAAGAGGTCACGCAATAATAGAATCAGGCAAAGGATGTCATGTATAAGGTCATCGAGCTTTTAATCGTTTTTAATACCTACAGAGTACTAAGTCGGTAGGGTTGAGTAATTCATAAAGCACCCTTCACTCACGTGAAACATGCAGCTTGACACCTATGACGATAATGTTATACTTGTACACTCCATATATGCGTGTCACCCACCTCTCTCTCTCTCTCTCTCCCTCTTTCTTCCAACATTAAAAAGGATAGTACCTACACTTTATTATGTTCTCCAAGAAGGCAATTTTTTTTTCAGTAGTAAGGCTAAATTTCACGTCAGACAATGAGTTTTCTTCAACATTCGTGAAATAATTTATACAAATAGTTTATTTACTCCTCTACAAGAGTGAGTAGAAAAAGTGAGATTTAGTCAGACTGAATTTGTTAATTCAATTTTTTAATTTAATTTTTTTCAATAGTAAGGGTAAATTGAAGGTCAGACCTATTTTTTTCTTTATTTTTCGCAAAATAATTTACAAATATTTTTTCTACTAAAGTTTGAGTGATAGTAATTTTTTTTATTTAAGGTTGAGTAGAAAAAGTGAGATCTAGTCAGACATATTTTTAACCACATATTAATTTTTTCAGTAGTGAAGGTAAGTTTAAGGTCAGACCTATTTTTTTTCTTTATTTTTCACAAAATAATTTGCAAATAGTTTATATTAACACCTTCAATTTAAGACTCAGTAGAGAAAGTTGAATTTAATCAGACCAAATTTTTTACTTTTTCAAATTTTTTTCAGTAGTGAAGGTAAGTTATTAAGGTCAGACCTATATTTTTTCTTTATTTTTCGCAAAATAATTTACAAAAATTTTTCCTACTGAAGTTTGAGTGAAAGTAATTTTTTTATTTAAGGTTCAGTAGAAAAAGTGAGATCTAGTCAGACATATTTTTAACTATCTTTTAATTTTTTTCAGTAGTGAAGACAAATTTAAGGTCAGACAATAAGTTTTCTTTACTATTCGCAAAGTAATTTACAAATTGTTTAGTTTATTTTAGGATCAGTAGAAAAAGTAAAATTTAGGCAGACAGTTTTTTTGCTTTTTTAATTTTTTTGCAGTAGTAAAGCTCAATTTAGATCAGACAATTATTATTCTATAATTTTCGAAAATTAATTAAAATTAATTACTATTAGTTTGTTTCCTCTCTTCATTTTAGAAGAAGTAGAAAAAGTGAGATTCGGTCAGACATAATTTTATATTGTTTTTATTTTCTAATTCTTTATTGCCTTGACTTTTTTCAGTAGTAAGGGTAAGTTTAAAGTCAGACAACATTTTTTACACATTGGAAAAATAATTTTCAAGTAGTTTATTTATTATTTTAGTTTCAGGCTCAGTAGAAAAAGTGAAACTCAGTCAGACAAAATTGTTTGACTTTTCTATTATTTTTTTCAGTAGTAAGGATAAATTTAGATCAGACAATTATTATTTTTCAGTAGTAAGGGTAAATTTAAGGTCAAACAATACTTTTTTAATATTCGTAAAATAATTTTCATGTAGTATATTTACTCTTTCAGTTTTTGTCTCAGTAGAAAAAGTAAAATTCAGTCAGACAAAAGTGTTTGCGTTTTCTAATTTTTTCAGTAGTAAAGGTGCATTTTGGTCAGACAATTATTCTTCTTTAATATTTGAAAACTGATTTACAATTAGTCTGTCTACTATCTCTTCATTTTAAAATCAGTAAAAAAAGCGTATTTTAGTCAGATAAAATTTTATACTGTTTTCATTTTCTAATTCTTCTAATTGTTGACAACGTTTTTCAGTAGTAAGGGTAAATTTAAGGTCAGACAATAATTTTTCTTTAAAAATTCGAAAAAAAAACTTGACAAATAGTTTATTTACTTTAGAGTTTTGTCACTTTTTCTACTTAGACTTGTGAGTAGATAAAGTTACATTTGGTAAGACCAAACATTGACTACCTTTTCTAACTTTACTCTATAGTAGCAAGAATAAATTTAAAATCACACATTTTTAAAAGAAATAAATCAAAAATAGTGTATTGTAATTTTGATACGCATGTCTGACTATAACGATCCATTTTCACTTCATCATTTTATCGCTTTATTATTAATTATACAAAAATATTCTTCATAATTTTGAATTTTTACAAATTTTTTAAATTTCACGTTACTTTTTCTAATTTATAGAAATTATATATTCAAAATTATAATTATAGTGCATAATTAGAAATTTAGAATTTCATATAAATTTTCATAATTAATATAAATAGTGTACAATATTCCTTTTGCAATTACTATATCGTTATAATAAACACGCTTCATTAATTATTAGAAGGAGATTTATAAATTTCTTAATTGAAATTCAACGATAATAGTTATGAAAGTTGCTTTCATGTTTTCATCTTTACTGTGTGACATATAATTAAATTGCCTCTTCCTTTTCCAATGAATTATTTTCATTTACACATTTTCAAGTTTTATGACTAATGAGTGTGCCAGTGCAACGAGAGATCGATTATAGCATCGAGTTAATTAACGTTAAACACTCCAGGTCAGTGTTGGGTAAAGTTGATACCATCGAGAGGAATTATAAATTTGACACCAGTTATATATATATATATATATATATATATATCAGTGACAAATTATTCAAATGTCAAAAAAAAAAAAAAATTGGAAAATTTTTTTATTTAAAAAAAATTCAAATATACAGAGAAAATTATTTTTTTTACGCTGAGAATTTAATTTGTATGGAAAAATTTAATTTTTACCGGAAAATTTAATTTATACCAGAGATTTTCTCTCGATATAAAAGTACTCCTGTCTTGTAATTGAAAAATAATTCCAATTGATCATATTTTAAGTCGACGTAATTATAAATTACAATTTCATTTTTTTTTCTTTTTTCAAGTTCCCTTGTTTGTATTAGGAGAGGAAAAGCAGTAGAGTATAATGTGAAATAAGAAAAAAAAATAAAAAAGAAATTTTACGACAATATCTTGTATCAGAAATACATAATATAACTTAAGATGTCTACTTTCCATAAAGAAGTGGAAGTAAATCATACTTTGTGTTTAAGTTCAATGTAAACAAGCACTTTCCTTCTGCGTATTATCTTGAATTCTTCCTTTTCTTCATTTCCTCATCACGTTCAGTGATCTCAGTACTTAGAAAAGTTTTTGTTGATAGTAGCATTTCTCTCTCTCTCGCTCTCTTCTTTTTCTCTTTCTCTCTCACTCTTTCAAGTCTGAACGCACACTTTACCATCAGTAATGCGAAAATGTACTAGGCGGTTTAAGCTTTCAACTCCAATTAAATTAAGTACGAAAATTATAATTACTTTTGTGATGTTATTAATTAACTAAAACTGCGAAATTCTCTGTTTTGAGAAAAATTACTTCTTATTAGGACTTTTAATTATTTCCAATCGAAAGCGTTATTTTAGCAAATCGAGCATAAATTTGTTTTAAATTAAAAAAAAGTGTAAAATGATGAAAACTTAATTAACTTTATTTATTATATATATATTTATTTATTTTTTGATTTATCTACTTATTTTTTTTTGTAATTACAAATAAAAAATTAATAGATAAATCAAAAAATAAATAAATTAATAAAAAAGTAAATATGTAAATGAATAAAAAAGTAAATATATAAATGAATAATAAAATAAATAAGTAACAAAAGAAAAAAATAAATAGATAAGTAAAATTGAAGTACAAATGAATTACACAAAAATAAATGACAAAAAAACAATAGAAAAGTTAAAAATTAAACTAAAATACTGAAAAATTATGAATAGTACCTATTCTTATTGGAAATTAGAAATATAAAATAAATAAAGGTATAAAAGAAAGAAAATAAATGAGGAGCAATTTTTCAAAAGTTGATAAATCTATTTTTAACAAAAAATTGAGATAAACACATATTTAAAATATTAAAATCCTTAGAAATCGATTTATCACTGTTCAATTTAACAAAAAAATTATTACCTACCAGAGAATTTTCAATTTAAAAAATATTTTGGCCTAACCTTGATAATATTTAATTTTTTATTAGAAAAAATTACCAAAACCTTTAAATTACCTTATTACAATAAACTTTAATTACAAACAGAGAGTTTTAAATAAAAAAAATATTCAAAAATGAATAATTTATTACAATTTTTGTTATTTTTGTTATTTTTGTTATTTTTGTTATTTTTGTTATCGGAAAATAAAAATATAAAATAAAACATAAAAAGTTATAAAAAACTAAAAATAAATAAATGATTAAATAAATAAATAACAAGAAAATTAATAAGCAAATAAGTAAAAAAATAAAATTGAAATTTTGAAGAATTTTCTATAGTTTTTTGATGGGACAATAAAAATATAAAATTCTGTACAAAATTAATGACAGAATTAATAAAAAAATGAAATAAAATTTTGTTCATAAACTGATTATTTTCTTTGGGTAAAAAAAAACATTAAATATTTCGCTTCTTAATATTTTTGTAGAGAAAATTCACAATTTTCATAAGAAAATAATTAACATCATTTCTATTTTTTTTTACTTACAATTTTTTTTAATAAAATTAAAAGTTTTTTGAAAATAAAGAAAAAAATTGTTTCTAAATTTTATTTTTCAATTACAAATTTTAATTTGAAAATGAAATTGAAGCTTTTAAAATTTTTAAAAAATAAAGGAAAAAAATTTACTCAAAAAATTTTTTTGCCACAATTATTTACGAATTTCTTTAATTGTAAAATTATTCGAAAACATCAATAACTTCTTTTTTAATTAAATATTTAATTATTCTTATTTTTCCATAGGAATTAGGACATTAAAAAATTTCAAATTCAAACCTTTTTGAAATTAAAGAATTTATAATAATTAAAGATTATTATTATTAGTGTTTTTCTTTAAAATTATTTTCTTCATTTCAATTCAATTATTATTTTCTAGAATTTTTAATTATTTTTTATAAAAATAATTGAATTTCTGGGAAATTTTTATTATTTATGAAAATAATTAAATGTTTGCGTACAATTTTATTAAATTTTTTTTCAAATAATTAAATTCTTTTTGGAAAATTTTATTAAAATTTAAAATAGTAAATATTGAAAATTATTTAAATGAGAAAAATTTTTGAAAATTGAATTGAATTGAATTTTATAAGAAGAATTTTATTACTTTTGAAAATCATCGAATTTCTGCAATTATTTGTAATTTCTCCAAACTTAAATTTTTTTAGTGTTTCCAACAAATATTTGAATTAAAAATTCTTAAAATCTATTATTTTTACTAAAAAATTATAAATTATAAAAAATTAAAAAATTATATTTAATTTTGTTATCGGGAAATAAAAATATAAAATAAAACATAAAAAAGTATAGAAAACTAAAAATAAATAAATGATTAACAAAGTAAATATAACAAAAATTAATAAATAATAAAAAAATAAGTAGAAAAGTAAAAAAATAAAATTGTAATTCTGAAAATTTCTGTCTAGTTTTTTGATCGGAAAATAAAAATATAAAATAAAGTATAAAAAGGTGTACAAAAATAAAAATAAATAAATGATTAGCAGAATAAATATAAAAGTAAGCAAATAAGCAAAAAATAAATAACAAAAAAAAGTAAATAGAAAAGTAAAAAAGTAAAATTGAAATACTGAAAAATTAAGTAATTTTCTGATCGGAAAATAAAAATATAAAATATAACAAGGGTTAAAAAATAATTATAAATAATTAATAAAATAAATAAATATAAAGAAAAATAAATAGAAAAGTAGAAAAAAAGTTGAAATACAAAAATAATGTTTTGTTATATTTTGTTATCGGAAAATAAAGTTGGAATCAATTATTAAAAGATGAATTAGTAGATTATTTTCTTCAATTTCGTTAATTAAATTTCAATTTCTATTGTTAATTTATATAAGTTGTTTTTTTCAAATACAATAAAAGTGGGAAAAAATTAGGGCACTTTTGTATCGGTTTTCTTTTTTTTTTTTTTTTTGAATTAGTCCCTGAAAAACTATTTTTTACACGCAAACAATCGCTATATAAAGGTTTGTCCCTTGTGACTTGAAATCCACAAAGTCGAAACGAGCATCGTGCCTGGTAGCTTTTAGCGCAACGGCACGCAGAACAATATTAATAATAAATCAAGTTGAAAGCGTACTTACGGCAGAAAAATGTCAGAAACTGAAAATGAATAGGCGCCACTTCCGCCCGTTTGCTTAGTAACAACACAATTGTAACATCACTCAACACATAATTTTCTTTCAAAGAAGAGATATACTTTTTTTTGTTTTTGTTTTTTTTCCTGTTTTTTAATACGAGACTCTGGCACTATAAAAAAAAAGAGAATTGGAGAGAAGCTTTGATTAAAAACGAGGTTAAACTTTATTTAATTTCCCGTCTGAGATAAAAGATTTTATACAAAACGTTTCTGTGGAATTTTAAATGCAGGAGAGCATTGAACAACGGCTTTGTTTTAAAAAGTACATTCTTTATTAACACTTATTAAAGCTCTGAATAAAACATTCTTTTCTCATGCTTTCATCTCTTCTGTTTTGTGTCACGAAAAAAAACCGAGAATTTCATTTATAAAAATTGTTTTTAATCGAATAATAAAATTACTTTTTGTTTACAATTTATCTTTCTCTTGGTTTTATTTTCGAAACGAAATTAGAAACTCTGCCGACGAAAGTCGAAATTTTCCTAAAATACTAAAATTCGAATAACAAAGTGAAATTACGGATTGTAACAAAAAAAAATAGAGAATTTTTTTTTGAAATACAATTTTTGTTATTGAAGACATTTCGAGAGGGTAAAGAATAAGAAGAGGGGAAAAAAATAGAAAAGTAGAAGTGAAATATTGTTGGCGATAATCGCAATTTCACAGAACTTAATCCACCGAGCTGCTTCCATAAAACATGGAGCACACACAGTAACGTTCAGTCATAAAAGAACGATTCGCGAGAAAACTTTTCTCTCCATGGTGAAAATCTAATAAAAATCGTTGATGTCCTTCTGCGAGGTAAGGGAAATGTTGTATAGAAACAAGCACATTGCTCGATTACTGAATCTACCATAGCAAAAATTTTGCAATAAACACAAAACTTTATGATTCGTATACATAGTAAAAAAAAATTCATTAAAAAATATAACGAACACATTTAATTTTAAACTTACCATTTGTTTTTTTTTTCTCTACTCCAAACAAAAATGTTATTTTTAAAAAATAGGGGGAAAAAATAATTTATTTAAACTCTGAAAAAAAAATGTATACAAATATACACAAATATTGAATTTTATTTTTTGTACACATTTTTTTTGTTGCATTTGTACTAAATTTTTGTGTGAAATTAAAAATTTTCATAAAATTATTAACAAAAACTCTATTTTTCACATCTAATGTGAATATCCATTTTTTCTCCAAAATAAATGGCGTGAAAATTGAATAAACTTGTCTTTTTGGTAGAAAATATTTTTCCCCGCCTTTTTCCATATTAAATAAATCAGGAAATAATACAAAATTACCTTGTTCTCAAAATTTTTTATGCGTCTCGAAAAGAGAGAATAGATGCTCGAAAAAGGGTGTAATATTTTCTTTTCTAATAAGAATTCAAATATAAAAATATAATAAATATAAAAATTCAAATATAAAGCTAATAGTTATTAAATATTAACAAAACTATTTTTTTGTATACTGCCTTTTTTAAATAGAATTTGGCAATTTTAAGAATAATAGAATTTAAAAATTTTCTAATTTAAATGTTTGTTAAAAACACTAAAGAAATTCAATAATTGAATTACTTTAACACAATTATTGTGGAGAAATTACAAATAATTGCAAAAATTCAATTATTTTCAAAGAAAAAAAAAATAAAATTCATCTATGTTCAAAATTTGAAAAAAAAATTCTCGTAAAAATCCCAATTATCTTTATAAATAACAAAATTCTTTTCCAAAGTTCAATTATTTTCATAAATTTTGTGTAGAAGTGAAGAACAAAAATCTGTCATAATTTCAGTTTGACAAAACATAATATTTAACAAAATTTTAGTTTTTTAATGAAAAAAAGTGAAAAAATTTTGATGATTTCTATTTATCATTACAATTTTGAATTAATTGTAAAATTAAAATAATTATAACATAATAATGAAATATACAATCTATCTAAAGTTAACAACAAATAAAACTATAAACAAAAGAGATTTTTATTAAAAAGTTTCTTTTCAAATAACTTCTATTCTTGAAGAACTATGATAAAATTTTTACTTATAAATTATTTAATGAATAATTTTACTTAAATATTTCAATATTAATTGAATTTGAAATTTAAGAAAATATCAATTTTTAATGAATTTATATAGAAATCTTTATATCCTTATAAATAATAAAATTCTTCGAAATTCAATTATTTTCGAATAATTTAATAAAATTCTTGGTAAAATCTAAAATTTCAATTATTTTCAAAAATTTTCAAAAATTTTCCTTATTTTAATTGTTTTTAATATCTACTATTTTAATAAAATTTTTCATAAGAATTTAATTATTTAAAAAAAATTTTAATAAAAATTTCACGTGAATTCAATTATTTACCAATTTTTAAATAAATTTCTTCGCACTAATTCAATTATTTTTAATTTTTCAACGAAGTTTCTCGAAAGAATTCAAATATATTCAGAGAATTGAAAAAAAATAGTTCAATTTTAATTAGTAGTAAACACGATTGTTTAAAAAAATTGAAAGAAATTTTTTATTGAATTCAATTACTTTAAAAATTTACAATTAAAAGTATTAAATAAACTCCACAATTTGAAAAAAAAAAAAATTCAAGGAAAGTGTTCAAAAGAATTTAATTAAGATTTTCAAAAATTTTAATAAAATTCTTCGCTAGAATTCAATTATTTTCATTAATAATAAAATTCTTCGCAAGAATTCAATTATTTTTATTAATAATATAAAATTCTTCTCTAGAATTTAATTATTTTCATTAATAATAAAATTCTTCACAAGAATTCAATTATTTAAAAATTTTTTAGTAAAATTCTTTGCAGGATTTAAATTATTTTTAATATAACTTTAATTGAATTCCTAAAAAAAGTAATTGTTTTTAAAAATTTTATATTTAATTTCCTCAAAAAAATTCAATTATTTAAAAATTTGTTGTTCTATATGAGAATTCACTTTTAAAAAACATTCAATTATTATTTATTTTTGTATTTAAAATTTTAAAAAATTGAATTCTCGTAGAATTTGCTAACAAAAATTGTTTGATTTCTATTTGTCATTACAATTTTGAATTAATTATAAAATAAAAATAATTACAACACAATAATTTTTTTTTCACATTCGAAAAATTATTTATAAATAGTTTATCTATTATTATAATTTAAAATTCAGTGGAAAAAGTGTAATTCAGTTCGAGCTTTTTTAATTTTTTTTTAGTAGTAAGAAAAAATTTAGGTCAGATTGTTATTATTCTTTAATATTTAAAAAGCTAATTCACCATTAGTTTGTTTACTCTCTTCAAATATAGAAACAGTGAAAAAAGAAAAAATTCGGTCAGACAAAAAGTTTCTACTGCTTTTATTTTGTAATTTTTCATCTTGTTGACATTTTTCAGTAGTAAGGGTAAATTTAAGGTCAGACAATACTTTTTTTACAATTCGAAAAACATTACATTTGAAAAATAATTTACAAAAAGTCCTTTTATTTTTTTTATCGTAAGTGAAAAAAGGGAGATTTAGTCAGACGAAATTTTGTGCCTATACAATTTTTTCAGTAGTACTAGTAAATTTAGGTCAGACAATTATTGTTCTTTAAATATTAGAAATCTTATTAAAAATCTAATTAAAAATTAGTTATTCAAACAGAAAATATAATAAAAATTAAAGAATTTTCTAGTAGAAAAAAAAATGGTTATTGTGAAAAAAAAATTCTCTTGGTAATAATTAGGTAGACAATTCTAAACGAAGTGAAAATTTTTCTTCGCCTAGTTTCCCCGAGGCGTTAATTGTGTTTCTCCTATTTTGTGTGTTTGTGTCTCCATCCGCAGTTTGTAAACGGGTACATGCGCTATTTGCGGCACTTGCTTTTGAGTATATGCGCATGCATATAGTTGTATATACGTATATATGTACAAATTTAGAGAAGCGAGCGAGAAACAATTACCGAAGTTTCTATTGGCAATCCGAAACATCATTTATACGTATATATAGTGTGTACAATCTCACGAGTAGCGGTTTTCGTCGAGAAAATATACTGCGCAAAGGGACGAGGAGCTGACTCTTCGAAGTAGTTTGAGGCCCGCGCGGCATAATTACAATCATAAAGCACTCTCGCCAGACCCTGCCCACTCAACTCTCATTTCCATTTATGCATTTATGAAAAAGAGAGAGAGCCCATGAGGAAACCCCTTGTAAAAAAGACCGACCGGTCGAAGGAAACAGTTAAGCAAAACTGAATAAGGGAGGTTCAAGATAGGCACAAAAAAAAGCTAAATAGGTTTCCATTTCAAGCTTCTTGTATACCAAAAAAAAAGAGAAAGAGAAAGAGAGAGAGAGAGAAAGAGAGAGATTTCTGCTAAATAGGATGTTAACGAGTTCTCATTTCCCAGTTGAATATCGTTTCATTCACTGATTAAAACAGACGAAACTGTACAGATACGGTTTTTTTTAGATGACTTTATTATATATATATATGTTTAACTATTTTTTCAATCTTGCCGCATTTGCATACAAAAAGCTTTTATTATTCTCCTTCATAAAAAAAATTGTCTCCCTGTCCTCTACTTCTCAAAAAATTTCATTTAACCCCCAAAAAAAAAAATTCGCAATCGACTTTTTTCGATGTTTTAATAGTCAAAAGTAGTATTTAAAACAATAAAAGGAAACTAAGTTTAACTTTATACAACAATAAAATATAAATTGGAAAATTGACTATTCAAAAATCTATCTGACTAGATCACACTTTTTCTACTGAAACTTCAATGAAGAACTTACTTTCATATACAATTCAGTAAAAAAAAGTATTTGTAAAATATTTTCTAAACAATAAATAAGAAAGATTGTCCGACCTTAAATTTACTCTTACCACACTGGAAAAAATCAAGAAAATAAAAACAGTATAAATTTTAAGGAAATTATAAAAAAAATAAATAAATAAAAAAATAATAAATAAAATAATAATAATAAGTATAAATTTTAAATAATAATAATAATAATAATAATAATTAATAATAATTAATAAATTAAAATAATAAAAATAATAATAAAAATAAAAATATATATAATAATTAATTAATTAATAATAATTTTAAATAAGTATAAATTTTTGTCTGACGGAATTTTACTTTTTCTACTTATCCCAAAATAAAGAGAGTAAACAAACATGTAAATTATATTAAAGGAAGAAGTAAACAAAAGCTATTAAATATTAAATAATAATAACTAGCAAACAATTCGCGCGGCAAACTTCTTACCACCTTTTTTAAGGGCATTTGAACCTTGATGACGTTACAGTTTGTGCAAAGCATGTGTGACGTCATCAAGGTTCAAATGCCCTTAAATATTATTAGTAATTTTAAAAATAATAGAATTTAAAAATTTTCTAATTTAAATTCATGTTGAAAACACTAAAAAAAATCAATTTTGAAAAAATTAAAAATAATATTTAAAAAAAAAATAAAATTCTTCTTACAAAATTCAACTATGTTCAAAAAAAATTCTCGTAAAAATCCCAATTGACTTCATAAATAACAAAATTCTTCTCTAAAGTTCAATTATTTTCATAAACTTTAAAAAAATTATTGTCCTAATTTTAATAATTTTCCAAAAATTTTCTAATTTTAATGATTTTCAATATATCTATTATTTTAATAAAATTTCCCAAAAATAATTCAAATTTTAATTACTATTTTACTAAAATTTCACAAAATAATTCTATTATTAAAAAAAAAAAAATGTTAAAAAATTCTTCTCAAACATTCAATTAATATAAAAAATATTAAAATTCTTCCTAAGAATTCAATTATTTCCAAAAATAATAAAATTCTTTACAAAATTTAAATTATTTCAAAGATTTTAATCAAAATTCTTGTAAAGAATGCAATTTTTTTTTTTATAAATAATTAAGTTTTTCTAGGTAATTCAATTATTTTTTTTAAAATTTTAACAAAATTCTTTACAAAAATTCAATTATTTTCATAAATAATAAAATTCTTCTGACGAATTCAAGTATTTCAAAAAATAATAAAATTCTTGTAAAGAATTCAATTATTTTTTTAAATAAGTAAATTTTTTTTAGAGGATTTCAATTTTTTTTTTATAAAGAATTAAATTTTTCAGGGGAATTAAATTATTTTTTTAAATTTTAACAAAATTCTTTACAAAAATTCAATTATTTTCATAAATAATAAAATTCTTCTGACGAATTCAATTATTTTTTTAAATAAGTAAATTTTTTTTAGAGGACTTCAATTTTTGTTATAAATAATTAAGTTTTTCAGGGGAATTAAATTATTTTTTAAAATTGTAACAAAATTCTTTACAAAAATTCAATTATTTTTATAAATAATAAAATTCTTCTGACGAATTCAATTATTTCAAAAAATAATAAAATTCTTGTAAAGAATTCAATTATTTTTTTAAATAAGTAAATTTTTTTTAGAGGATTTCAATTTTTTTTATAAATAATTAAATTTTTCAGGGAAATTAAATTATTTTTTAAAATTTTAACAAAATTCTTCATAATTCCTTGTAAGGAATTCAATTATTTCAAAGATCTTAACCAATTTTTTGGAAAGAATTCAATTCAAAACTTCATAAAAATAATAAAATTCTTCTGAGAAATTAAATTATTTTCAAAAATAATAAAATTGTTTGCAAAATTTGAATGATTTAAAAAATTTAAATTAATTTCTTGGGCGAGAATTCAATTAATTTTCTAAATAATAACATTTTTCTGAAGAATTTAATTTTTTTTCAATTAAAATCGATGAAAAAATTCAATTATTGTTATAAATAATAAAATACAATGTAGAATTTCAATTATTTTTTCATACAATTTTAAATGAATTCCGCGAAAAGTACAATTATTTTAAAAAAATTTTATTAAAATATATTTATAAAATAAAAAATCTGATTTAAAAACAAAATTCATTTTTTCGAAAAAATTTTTGAATAAAAATAACAGAATTTTCAAATAATTGCAGAAATTCAATTATTTGAAGAAAAAATTCTTGTCCTAATTTCAATAATTTTTAACAAATTTTCTAATTTTAATGATTTTCAATATCTTCTATTTTAATAAAATTTCCCAAAAAAAATTCAATTATTTAAAAAAAAGTTTAATAAAATTTTGTGCAAACATTTAATTATTTTCATAAATAATAAATTTTTTTAAGGAATTCAATTATTATTTTCATAAAAAATAATTTGAAATTCTAGAAAATAATAATTGAATTAATATGATGAAAATAATTTTGATAAAGTTACAGTAACAATATTTTTATAGTATAAAATAATGATTTTATCTCTCGATCATCTTTAATTATTATAAAACATGAAGATATCGATTGCTCCGAGTCGAAGACTCGGAGTGATCGATTTCTTCATGTTTTATAACAAATTCCTGTGGTAAATCCTGCTCCAAAAAAAAAAGATTATAAATAAGATTTGTGCAAATTTTTTTCTTCTTTTTCTAAAACAAAATAATAATTTTGTTCAAAGAAATTGTGATTCATAAACAAAAATAATGCAAAATAAATAAATTTTCTATTTCTTAATCACAGTTGTTTAACAATTTTCTAATTTTCTTTAGAAGTAAAGAACAATAATAATTTCAATTTGACAAAACATAATATTTAAGAAAATTTTAGTCTTTTAATGAAAAGATGTGAAAAAAATTCTGATGATTTCTATTTGTCATTATAATTTTGAATTAATTATTATAAAATAAAAATAATTATAACATAATAATATAATATGTATACAATCTTGCTAATGTTAACAAAAAACAAAAGTGTAAATAAAAGACAACTTCAGAGTGTGAGGGACAGAAAAAGTGAATGAATGAAAGAACATTCAAATTAATATAGTTAATTGTCTAAACTAAATTTTCCTTTAGTAATGAAAAAAAAACTAGGAAAAGCAAATAATTTGGTATGACAGAATCTAATTTTTTCTAATTAACATAAAATTGGAAGAATAAATAAAGTATTTGTAATATTTGTATAAATAATGTTTCGAATATTATTAGAAAATGCATTGGTCTGACTAAATTTCACTTTTTCAAGCCTTAAACTCAAAGAATAAATAAACTACTTGAAAATTATTTTTCGAATTGTAAAAAAAGTATTGTCTGACCTTAAATTTACCCTTACTACTGAAAAGAGTCGAGCACAAAATTATGTTTCGAATGTGAGTGAAAAATTTGTTGTCTGACCTTAAATTTACCTTCACTACTGAAAAACGATTATCAACAATACATGAAAATTTGGAAAATAAAAGAAAAGTTTTATCTCACTAAGACCTTTGTAAAATTAAAATTGGAATTACATTTTACAGTATGTAGTAGCGGATATTTAACCCAAAATTTGAGACGCAAATAAGGAGAACAATTGAAACAAAGCCAAGCTAATTGTAAAATCAAAACGATTATGTAATTAGAAGTTTTGTCAGGCGTCTTGAACGTGAAAATGGTTAGCTAACGGAGACAGTTTACTATACACATTTGCCTCTATACGTGACTTCGTGAATGTGTCCCAGAAAATAAAATTCTATGTTGCAATAACGATCCTTAAATTTATAATCACCTCTGTTCGATGTATAATTAACTAATTTCTATTTATTTTTGCAAGGGTAAATTTTTTAAAAATAAAATTAAAATTAGTAAAATTTACTTTGCTGACAGTAAAATTTGACAAAAAATCAATTTTCACATTTGTCTCTGAATTAATTTTACCACATTGAAAATTTAGTAAATTTTATTAAAATTAGTAATTACTAAAATTCAATTTTCACTTTTCTTGGAATTAATTATGCCACATCGAAAATTTAGTAATAATTTTTAGAATGTAAATGAAAAATTTGGTTGCCTGACCATAAATTTACTCTTACTACTGAAAAACGGTTATCAACAACATAATGAATTAGAAAATAAAATTTTTTTTGGATAAAAAATATAAATAAATTACTTTTATGGAATTAAATTTTTAAATTCAATAAAAAAACTCAATTTTCCAAATTGAGAAGAATATTAAATTAAATATTCAACATATTTCAAATCTGATTTCTCAATGAGTATAAAAGAAAAAAGGTTGGAAATTTTTTTTTTCTCAACGGGCAAAGACCGTTAAAGACAGTCGTAATTTAACAATAATGTTTTCCTTTTTTCAGATTAATGCAATTTGCCCCCTTTTCCAGTGTGGCAATTGTATTTTACGTTTCTTACATCCTTCTATTTTTCTTTACCGTCCAACCCCCTCCCCCCCTCTTAGTCCTATACTCAACACAAATGTACTCAGTATCTCGCTATTCTTTCTGGCGACTGCCTTTCTTTTTTTGCGTCTCTGGCATCTTCTTTTTTTTTTGTTTTCTTTTTTATCATTGAATTACGTCTCGGTGAGCATTAACATTTTTCTGTGATTATTTAAATTTAAGACAATCGTGCTCTCACTGACTGGATGCGCCGAATGCTACTGGCTGCACAACTTGTCTACTTTCGGGTTTAAATAGTAAATGGAATGGGTGGAGTTGCTTCTTTTTCTTTAACTTGCATCCGCTAATTTTTTTTTTGCCATCTCTGTTTTCCATTTGAAATGGGAATTTTTTTTTTATTTTTGTAAAAAATGAGTAAAAATGGATATTTTAGTATAACTTATTATATTTTGATAAGATTTTTTATTATATTTTAAAATTTGTAATACTGTCGAGTAATTCTAATTTTCAGAATAAATTTAAGATATTTTATTGAAAAAGTAATAAATTTAAAAAAAGAGAAAAAATTGTTGTGGAAAAATTAAAATGAAAAATTTATTTAAAAAATATTTTTGTTTAATTTTCGTATTTTTGGATTTAATAGTGTTTTCAATAAACGAAGGAGAATGACGATAATTATATGAAGATCATAAATTCTATAGGAACTTATAGCTAGTAGGTCTTTAGCAATGTTATATGGACCTTCCTGTTTTACGAGCAGAAATGCCACTAAGTCACTGCCGGCCTTGTGAACCTTGTTCGATGAAATACGAGCATAGTTTTCACTTCTAAGATATGCTGTTTTTCTTTTTCTCCCCTCAATTTTTGTTGTTCGATCAAAATTTTCTCTCCTTGAAAACAATCTTTCTAAACAAAAACGGAAAATTTGATTATAAATATAAAATTTACTTTTTTTAAATTAATATTTAGTTTATTTACTCTCTTGATTTTCGAATAAGTAGAAAAAGTGAGATTTAGTCAGACAAAAGTCTGACTAAATCTCATTTTTTCTACTGATCTTTCATACTATTTTATTTTTTAGTTCTTTATGTTCACAGTAAAACGTGAGGTGTTAAAATAACGCAAGAATGGATTAAAATAATCTTCAACAGTTTAATCCTTCTAGGATTAAATTAACACCAGAAAGGATTAAAATAATCTATTTTGGTGTTATTTTTAACTAGGAATGAAATTTTACTTTAAATAAAACACCAAAGTCAACGATTTGTAAAAATTCAACGAATTTAGCTTCTCCAGGGAGAATAGTAAGTTAGTAAGTTAGTCACTAACTTGGTTACTAACTTACTAACTAACTTATAGTAACATAGTTACTAAATTCAATTGTGTTCAAAAATTTAAAAAAATTCTCGTCAAAATTTCAATTCTCTTTATAAATAATAAAATTCTTCTCTGATATTCAATTATTTTACAAAATTTTAATCAAATTCTTGTTAAAATTTCAATTATTTTCAAAAGTTTTCTAAAATTCAATGATTTTCAATATCTACTATTTCAGTAAAATTTTCCAAAAGAATTCCATTATTAAAAAAAAAATTTCAATAAAATTCTACGTAAACATTCAATTATTTTCATAAATAATAAAATTTTATTTAGGAATTCAATTATTTTCAAAAATAATAACATTTTCTACAGGAATTCAATTATTTACAAATTTTTTTATACATTTCTTCGCAATAATTCAATTATTTTTATAAATAGATAATAAAATTTTTACAGGGATTCAATTATTTTTATGAATAATAAAATTCTTTTAGGAATTCAATTATTTTCATAAATAATAAAACTCATTGCAGAATTTCAATTATTTTTAATGCAATTTTAATCGAATTCCTCAAAAAATGCAACTATTCTTAAAAATTTTATTAAAATTCGTTCAAAGAATTTAATGATTTAAAAATTTGTTGATAACATTTTTTATAAGAATTTAATTTCAAGAAAAATGAAATTAATAAATTATTTATTTTTGTATTTAAATAATTGCATTCTCGTAGAATTCACTAATAAAAATGGTTTTAAAAATAAATTTCAGTTAAAATTTTCGATTATAATTAAATATTAAAAGCATTATAACGTGGATTTTTAGAAATAATTAATTTTTGAAAAAGTTTCAAACTAAAATCATTGAAATTCTTAATTTTTCCTATTTTTGACAAAAAATTCTGTAGAATTAATTCTTTTTAAAAGTTTAATAGGATTTCTATTGAAATTATTTTAAGTTTTTATTTTTCAATATATATTTAATTGCAGAATTTCCGAATAATTGAAATTTTGTAAAATTAAATTTTAAACGAATGAATTTAAAAATTCTCAAAGAACTTTTTTAAAAATTATTGAAAATAATGGATTTATTGAAGAATTTTAGTTAAAAACACTAGAAAAAAATTGAATTTTAGAGAAGTTAGAAATTATTGCAGAAATTCAATTATTTTCAAGAGTAATAAAATTCTTCCTAAGGATTCAAATTTTTTTACTAATAATAAAACTCATCGTAGTGTTTCAATTATTTTTCATACAATTATAAATTATAATTGAATTCCTTGAAAAAAGTAATGATGCCCGTGCAGAAATTTTGACCGGGGCCATGGCACTTTGCCCGATCTGTCCGCCCTGTCGGGACCCGGTCGGGGCCATGGGATTTCCCCCGATCTTTTCGCTACCCAGGTAGAAATCCAATACTGACTGCATTTTATTATATTAAAGCTCGTTATTTGATTATTAAAGCATGGGGAGTATTTACTTCAATATTAATAATTATTATTAATATTTTTGTTGTAAATAAACTTTTATGAGTGTCATTAAAAATGTAAATAATTATTAGAATTGCTTTTATTGAACTAAGTTTTAAAAAAAAATATTTTTCTTATTTTCTTTCATTAATTTAGACAGACTATCTTATTTAAATTAATGCCTAATTTATTATTATTATTGTTAATAATTATTTAAACCTATACTTTATGTAACATTATTAAGAATTATACACAAAACACTTAAAACTAAGACGGAAAAATATCGCACGCACGGGGGATCGAACCCTAGACCTCGAGGACGCAAGTCGAATACACATACCGCATAGCCACGCAAGCTTGGAAGCGACCTCGCTTAAACTTCCTTTTGAATCATGGGACCGTTATATACAGTGCTATCATAATAAATTGACTGTATCATATTTATTTATAGAAAAATTATTAAAAATGTATGTTATATATATAAATTAATATGTTTATCATAATAATATGGTAAAAATTATTAATTTAATTATTCATTCTATATTATTTATAATTTAACTATTTTTTAAAATAATAAAAAAATTTTTATTATTAATAATTCACAATAATACTAAAAATCATTAATTAATAATAATTTCTTTTTTTGCCTTAAACATGGAATTTCAATTTAAGTGTGAAAAATAATTTAGAGTTTTTAAGAGTTATAAATGTCAAAAATAATATGTTAATATTATAACCACAAATAAATTTAACATTTTATGCAATATTTTTGGTTATTACCATGATAACATCGACAAATGGTTCACCCTCGACAATTGGTGCGTTTGTCCTATTGTTTTAAATTAAAGGAGAATAAATTCTTAAGACATCCCTCGAGGTCAATTTTGAGTTTTTGATTGTTTATAATTTTTATTTTCAAATTTCAATCAAAGTTAACAAATTAACACAATTTTTTTAAAAACGGACGTTCATTTTCTTATTCCGTTACTGCACATGCTCTAAATCAGTTCAAATTAATCCAATATTACCAGCAGACAATTAAAAACCCATAAAGTAATATATTTCAATTGTCATAAACAACATTAATTAACAAATAGTTAACTTTGATTCCTCTCCAATAAAAAATATTTTTTCCACATTTTCTTTTTAATTTTAGTTCATTTGAAGATTATTTTTCCTTTATGATTAAAAAATAACTTATTTAAATTGTTATAAACAATATTAATTAACAAATAGTTAACTTATGATTCTGCCCAAAAAAAAATTTTTGTTACAAATTTTCTTTTTTACTTAGGTTCTTTTAAAGAATATATGTCTTTTTTGCTTAGAATATAACTTATTTAAATATTTAATATTATATATCCGTGGTCTTTTAACATTATCTAAAGAAAAAAGTAAACGTGAAAAAAAAATTTTTGGTGGAAAGGAACAAAAATTAACTATTTGTTAATTAATATTATTTGTAACCATTTAAATAAGTTATTTTTTAAACAAAAAGTACACATATTTTTAAAATGAACTTAAATTAAAAAGTAGACGTGAAAAAAAATTTTTTTGGTGGACAGGAACATAAGTTACATAACTATTTGTTATTTAATATATTGTTTATAACAATTTAAATAAGTTATTTTTTAATCAAAAAGGACAAATATTCTTTAAATAGACTTAAATTAAAAAGAAAATGTGAAAAAAAAATTTTTAATGGAATAGGAATCAATGTTAACTATTTGTTAATTAATATTGTTTATAACAATTGATATAAATTACTTTCTGTTTTATTAATTGTGTGGTGGTCATATTGTATTAATTTGAACTGATTCAGATCATATGCAGCAACGGAATAAGAAAATAAGCCTCCTTTTTTGAAAAATTGTATTAATTTGTTAACTTTGATTGAAAATAAAAATTATAAACAATTAAGAACTAAAAAATTGACCTTAAGGGATGTCTTAAGAATTTATTCGCCTTTAATTTAAAATAAAGAATACTGAAACCGGTTAAGAATTGTAGGCTGTAGACAGTTTTGAACAGTAAATTGTAAAAAAAAATCCCATTGTGCGCTGTTTGTAGATCCTTGGGCAAACCCGGCCTGGTCCTGGTCGGGGCCACGAAGTCGGGGCCAGATCATGAAAACCCGACCGGGGCCAGGGCGGTAATCGGGAACAAAAGTGGCGATTTCTGCACGGGTGTTCATGCAAAATATAATAAACCACGACAAAAGAATTCAATTATTTGAAAATTTGTTAATAAAATTCTTTATGAAAATTGAATTTTAAGAAACATTCAATTATTTAATAAATTATTTACTTTTGCATTTAAATAATTAAATTCTCGTAGAATTTTCCAATAAAAATTGATTTTTATTTCATAAAAATGAATTTGAGTTGAAATTTTAGATTATAATTGAATATTAAAAGCAATATAGCGTGAATTTTTAGAAATAATTGAATTTTGAAATTAATTTTTTTGAAAAAGTTTAATTGTATTTTCTTTTATATTATTTGAAGTTTTTATTTTCTAATATGCATTTAATTAAAGAATTTAGGAATAATTGAAATTTCGTGAAATTGAATATATTGTAAACAAATGGATTTGAAAATTGACAAACTTTTTCGAAAACTATTAAAAATAATTGATATAAAGTAAAATTGTAGTTAAAAATTTTTGAAAATAATAATTGAATTAAAATAATGAAAATAATTTTGAAGAAGTATAATATTCTTATAATATAAAATAATGATTTTATTACTTGGTCATTTTTAATTATTATAAAATATGAAGAAATCGATGACTCTGAGTCGGAGACTCGGAGTTATCGATTTCTTCATGTTTTATAGTTATAAAAAAATTAAATGAACTAAAATTTCATTCATTGTAAAAAATAACATCAAAATTGATTATTTTAATCTTTTTTGGTGTTAATTTAATCTGCAACACTTTTTAATACCTCACGATTTACTGTGTTCTTGATCATTCTTTTAGTAGTGAGGGTAAATTTAAGGTTAGACAATACTTCTTTTCACTTTCGAATAATAATATACAAATGCGCTATTTATTATTTTGATTTAAAGATCAGTGGAAAAAGTGAAATTCAGTCAGACCAAATTTTTTGCCTTTTTCATTTTTTTCAGTAGTAAGGCTAAATTTAGATCAGACAATAATTATTCTATAATATTCGAAAACTAATTTACAGTTAGTTTATTTAATATCTTAATTTTAGGATAAGTAGAAGAAGTTAGATTCGGTCACACATAATTTTATAATAATTTTATTTTCTAAATAAAATAAAATAATTTTTAGTTTAGTTGTTTCCGTTCTTATTTCTTATTTTAAATCTTCTTGATCACCGTTTTCCAGTAGTGAGGGTCAATTTCAGGTCAGACAATTATAACTTTATTTAATATGAAAATTTATGAAAATTCATGAAAATTCATGAAAATTCTGAAAAATTCATCTACAAGAAAAGTTGATTAATTTCGAACTATAATGAAAATTGGAGTTAATAATTTCCTGTCAGTATATTTATTCATTCACCTCTTTATATATATATAAATTGCAAACAGACAAATATGTAAAATTTTGAAAGTTTAAGGAAGATATTGGAAAAGTGCTTAGTGATTATGTGTGTGGTCTTTACAGGCGAATGTACATTAATAATCTGCTATGTTATCAGAGGTATTATGTGTAGTAATCCCCAAGATTATCAGAGTTTCATGTTTTTCTTTGTAACTCCCAAGAGGATATGCAGCAGAAGCAGCAGCACCACAAACGTGTCAGCTTTGAGAGCAACCACTTGTGTAATCTTGAATTAATATTTCGTCGAACCAGGAAGTACGTTATTCCGTGTCAGCAGATGTTTATTCAAATACACAACTCGATTGTGATTTTCTTTTTACTATTAACTGTTACTTTTTAACTTTTTATATTATATGCATGAATTAAATAAATTTTAGTTATTTTCTATGGTTGTAAAAAATATTTTTTCTCTTCATTTTAGAATCCATTTCAGTAGTAAGAGTAAATTTAAGATCAGACGATATTATAGATTATAAATTATTATTAGAAATAAAATTTTTTTTAAGAACGAAATTTACATATATTGACTGAATTAAATGGCTGAAAGGGTATTAACGTAATTGAAAAGTGTGTCTAGACAGGGGGATATTTTTCAAACGAGAGAAATTGGAGTAAGGATTCATACATTAAGAATGATATATGCTGATATTCAGAAATTCAGGAAGAACTTCAATCAGTCGCGGTGAGTGGAAAGTTTCGGAAAACTTCTATCGCCTAAAGCCATATTTTATACATACCTGGGTTTGAGGAAAATTTGGAACTTCTATATTTGAAACTTTCATCTTGACGTGCTAACAATTTCATCTCCATATTTCATTCCCCATTAAGTCTATATAACAAGGATTTCAAGAACAGAGTTAGAATAATTATATATACATATGTATATACACATAGAGTAAGAAGAAAAACCACAAGAAAAGTTTCGTTCAAAAAAAAAAAATTTTTGTAAAAAAGTACTTGTTTTTTTTAAAGAGGCAAATTATTAAAGAAACTTCTTGTTTTTATTTACGAAATGAAAATTGTTTTTTGATTTACTAAAGTAGACTATTTGCTCTATTAATGTCTCTCTCTGGAAAAAAAAATTCTGATCCTTTCGTTCTACTTTCAGAAAAGAGATGAATGCCTGTAAGGTAAAAATCCAATCTTAGCATTGTATCCTCTACTGCTGAGCATTGTAGCATTTACAATTGTGATTCCGTGACCTGAAAGAAAACTCGTATTTTCCGCCTTGGGGTTCTTTTTTTTAATATGCATATAGCTTTTTAGTTAAATAGTTATGCTTTTTCGGCTCTTTCCAGCTACTATCGAGAGATGCTCACGAACGGTAAAAATAAAAATGGAAACATTCTGGAAAATGGAAAAAAAGCGAAAAATACAGAGACAAATAAAAAAAAAAAAAGAAATGAAACACGAATCCGAATGTAAATTGGAAGATAGGGGAAAAATTAAATTTCAGTGAGAAATGAATTATGACCATCAGAATTGACAACACGCCCCATGAGAATCGCATTATCTCCTGTCCAGAACTATTAGACTCGAGTAACGAAGTATTGTCTACCTCGTCGAGGATCCTAAACACAATTATCTAAACGCGGTAGTAACTGCAGTAACCAGCGATTAGTCGACGGACGAGTGCGCATCCAGAATAACCCCTGGGTCAACCGCATTATGCGGTACAGTATTATCTCTGCTATTCTCGTTAGAGGGCTCTCCCCTCTCACGCTGTCATAACAACAAACATTGTGGCTCGAAAACTTTTAAACATCATTCCATGTCTACATCAACCCATCAGAGAAATATGTTTTATATTTAAAGTGGCAAATAATATTTTGGCTCAAATAAAAAGCGTTTATTTATCCAAAATTCTTGTAAAAAATTATTTCCTATTCATTCATGTTATTCATTTTTTAATAAAAATCCGATTATTTAGCACTTGTAAAAAGTTTTATTTGAAATTAATTGAAATTGTTTCGAATCCCATGTGGGTCAAAATTCGTGAAATTTTCACAGAAAATAAAAAGTATTTTTTTTTTAAATCGAAATGTTGAAAACACATTTCTATTTGGCCTTAGGAATGTGTCCAAAAGAACAGAAAAGGTTTTTTTTTATAAAAGTTATTGCAAAATGAATTTTTTGCAACTTTTTAAACAAAAATTTATTTCTTCTAATTTCTAAATGAATGAACCAATTTAAATGAACCAAGCTTTTAATAAAGGGGATGAAAAATACTTTCGTTTAGAATTATGAAATTTTTAAAAAGTTTATTTTTTAATAATTATTTAATAAATTTTTTATAAACAATTAATTTTTTTTAATGTTCTGCGCCTTTTGAAAATTTAAAAAAATATCAACATGCAATTAAAACTATAAGAAATCAAAATCCGTTGACAAAATTTAGGAGCTACAATTATTTTAAAAATTATAATGAAAATTATATTTATAACTTTATAACTTTTAAAAAATAATTGTCGCTCCTAAATTTTCACAACGGATTTTGATTTCTTGGTTTTAATTGTATGTTGATATTTTTAAAAAAAAATTTAAAAGGCGCAGAACATAAAAAAATTAATTGTTTATAAAAAATTTGTTAAATAATTATTAAAAAATGAACTTTTCAAAAAAATTTTAATTCTAAACGAAAGTATGTTTTATTCCCTTTATATTCCTGCTTAATTCATTTAAATCGGTATATTTATTTAGGAGAAATAAAATTTTGTTTAAAAAGTTGCAAAAAAATTCATTTTGCAATAACTTTAATAAAAAGAAAAATCTTTTTCTGTTCTTTGGTGGACAAGTTTCTAAGGCCAAATAGAAATGTTTTTTCAACATTTCGATTTAAAAAAAAATACTTATTATTTTCTGTGAACATTTCAAAATACTAAAAAAAAAATTATATTGTTTAAAAGCCAAATAGAATTTATTTGTACCAAACAGTATTTATTTGAAAAAAAACAAAATTTACTTGAAACAAATAAAGTTAATTTGTACCAAATAGAATTTATTTGTGCAAAATGGTATTCATTTGAATCAAATAGAACTTATTTGTACTTATTTGTATATAGAATTTATTTAAACCAAGCAAAATTTATTTTGAAGTAAATGAAGTTTCTTTGTACCAAATAGAATTTATTAGAGTAAAATAAAATAGATTTAAACCAAACAGAATTTATATTTGAAAAGAATAAATAATATATTATCCTCTAAATCGAATATGTATTTTATTTCTAGTTGTATAATTTTACTGTATGATTATTTTTTATTTTATTCTTATTTAAAACTTCTGAAAAATTATTGCAGTAGAAAAATCGATCATTAGTCAGACAGAAAATTTTTAATTTCCTATTTTAGCATTTTTTTTTTATGACACGTAGTGCACACTGTAGCAAAAAAAGTGGTAAAAGTGTTAAAATTAGTAAAAATGGTAAAAATAGTAAAAGTTGTAAGTAAAAGTAGTAAAAGTCAGTTAATAGTCAGACAAATATTTTGTATGACACGAAGAACGAGTTAGTAAAAAAAAGTAAAACTCGTAAAAATGTTAGTAAATGTCAGTTAATAGTCAGACAAGAAAATTTACATTGTTTGAAGCGCAAGAAGATCTAAAAATAGCAAAAGTAGTCAAAATAGTAAAAGTTGTTTGTAAAAGTAGTATAAGTCAATTTTAAGTCAGACAACAAACTTTACATTGTTTGAAGTAGGAGAAGAAGTAAAAAATAGCAAAAGTAGTAAAAATAGTAAAAGTTGTTAGTAAAAGTAGTAAAAATAGTAAAAGTTGTTAGTAAAAGTAGTAAAAATCAGTTAATAGTCAGAAAAATATTTTTAATGATGGGAACGACGAGTAGTAGTAAAAAAGTAGTAAAATAATTTTTTTAATTTTAATTTTTAATATTATTCTTATTTATAACTTCTGAAAAATTATGTCAGTAGAAAAATCGACCATTAGTCAGACAGAAAATTTTTAATTTCCTATTTTAGAATTTTTTTATGACACGTAGTAGAAAAAGTAGTAAAACTCTTTAAATAGTCAGACAAACATTTTGTACGACACGAAAGACAAGCAGTAGTTAAAAAGTAGTAAAAGAAATAAAAGTAGTAAGAGTCAGTTAATAGTCAGACAAATATTTTGTATGACACAAAGGACGAGTAGTAATAAAAAAATAACAGTACTAAAAATATTTAAAGTACTAAAAATGGAAAAGTAGTAAAAGTAGAAAAGTAGTAAAAATAGTAAAACTTATAAAAATAGTAAAGATCAGTTAATAGTGAGAAAAAAAAATTTTACATCGTAAGAAGTACAAGAAGTCAATATAAATAATAAAACAAATATTTTGTGGGACGAGTAAAAATAGTAAAACTTGTAAGTAAAAGTAGTAAAAGTATTGAAAGTAGTAAAAATGGAAAAGTTGTAAAAGTATAGAAAAGTAGTAAAAATAGTAAAAGTTGGAAATAACAGTAGTAAAAGTCCGTAAATTGTCCGACAAATATTCTGTAGCACGAGTAATAGTAAAAAAGTAGTAAAAGTATTAAAAGTACTAAAAATAGTAAAAATTGTAAGTAAAAGTATTAAAAGGACTAAAAGGAGTAAATGCCAGTAAATATTCAGACAAATATTTTTTATAAAACAAAAGACAAGAGGTAGTCAAATAAAAAAAAGGTAAAGAGGTGATAAAAAAGTTGAAAAAGTAGAAAAAGCCAATTAATAGTCAGACAACAAAGTTTGTACGATAAAGATCAATTTGTTCAGTAAGAAAATTTACCCTCACTTTTTTTCTGTTCAAATTTCGCTTTCTCTTACTGTGAAAGTAAGAATTTTCAGAATATATAGAAAATTATATTAAAAAATTTTAATTAAAAAAATATTTTCCCGTTTTACAGAATAATTTCAATTTTTTTGTTTGCACATTTAGTCGCAGAGTCAATCAATAGATTACTAATTCGCGTAGAAAATACAAACAGAATAATGGAAAACAAACGGATTTGTTTACAAAATGTAGGTCGCCACAAGCTTTTACTTTAATGAATTTTAGTTTTACAATGGAGCATTGATGAAGATGTGAGAATTGTGTTTCGCGAACGGGTTTTGTATTGAATTTGAATGATTGTTGTAGAAAATGGCGTCGTTTTAGTGAGACGAAAATTTTAGAATACATTCAAAAACGTAAATTATGTGTGTGTATAATGTATATACAGTATATGTATGTATATATATATCTGTAGGTATTTACGTCAATTTTATATATACATTTTACTATACGTCATTTCAGTTTATAACAAGTGAGCACAAAGTAATAGTTAATTTTCTTCATTTCATCAGCGAGAGAAATTATTATAAATATTATAATTTTCAAACTCGAGATTTTAATTTATAATTTTATTTCAAGCAGAAAACTTGGAAAATAATATATTTAATGATATAAACTAGTGATGTATAAAGTTTTCTATAGTTTATGGTTGTTAAAATCTTTTTTAATTGACGTCCGATTTTCCTTGACTGTTACGACTTTTTTACGAGTTTTTGTATTTTTAGCTCTTTTGTATTAAATTATTGTGCAATTTGCATTTGGTTATTTAATTTTATAGTGTATCCTAATCACGTGTATTGAAATTTATTTTTTTTTATTTATTTTTAGTTTATTAATTTTCTTAACTTTAATCATTTTATTTTATTTATACAAAATTTTACCAAACCTGAAAAAGTTCTATAGAATTTCACTGGAAACTTTTTTTAGGTTTAATTTATAATAATTAATTTTAATTCGAAATTTCAATTTCAATTTTAATTTCCCTTAATCAGATTTGAAATTTCGGATTTTGATAATAAAAAACAATAAATATTCGATAAATAAATAAAATTTGATAAATAAATTTTCGAAACAATAAATAAAAAAAAAGTTTTTGACTTTGAAAAAAGAGAAGAAAATTTCTTTTCATAAAAATTTTCCTTTCGCCAATTGCAAAAATGTTGCGCCCGAAAAAAAAATTATTCTTTCATTTTCCTGAAATATTGTTGAGCATAATTTGAAAAACTCGACTCACCGGGTGAATTCGTATTGTTAGGCAAAGTAGAGGGAAGATAAAATTATGAAGAGGTTTGCTCCGGTTTTCTAGGACATTGTCCGACCCGATTGTTGTCTCGAGATAAACTTTATCCAACCATTAAATCACACGTGCTGAAAATGGAGTCGAGTTTTGCTAAGAGAAAGAGGGAAAATAGAGAGAATGAGAGGGAGGGAAAGAGAGAAAGAAAATGAGGGAGAGAAGGAGAAGAAAAGAGAGTGTAAGAGAGAGAGAGAGAGAGAGAAAGGGAGAGAAAGGTAGGAGAGAGAAAAGGAGAGAATGAAAGAAAAAATTTGAAAATAGGAAGAAACTAGTTCGAACTCAACCAACGTCTAAAGTCTATGGTTCTAGAATGGTTCTCACGCGAGCGTTCACACGCGCTTAGCAGTTGAGGAGTTCTGATAATGATCCGTCGAGTTGGTGGAAAACGAGAGGTTTCAAGTTAATTAACGATCACTAAATCGACATTTCGATCTCATCCCCCCACCCTCCTGACTGTTTTCCTTCCTTCCTTCCTTCTCCCTCCTCTTACTCCTCAATCGAACCTAATTGAGAATCGATGTCATCAGTGATGCCTCGAAAACAGCAAGCGTGGCGCGCGTAACGTGGTTGATCGGTTGTCGTGAGTGGTGACACCCCCATTTCTCTTCTCTCTCTCTCTCACTCACTCTTTCTCTCACTCTCTCGCACTGTCTGTCTGTCTGGCTTTAGTCTCGTTTCAATCGCTTTTGCGTTCAAATGTCGAAAGTGAAATAAGCAAAGGCGTAACGTCAATCGAACGTAATTGGCATTATTGGCAAAATGCTTTGGTCCAGAGGTTAAAAAATCGCCTGAAAAGCAATGTTGAAAATTAAAAAAAAGTAGGGAAGGCAAAAGTGAAAAAAAAAATATACAAAAATGGAAAAGTCATTTTTTTCCGTATTTTTTTAAATTTATTTTATTTACGTTCCTTATTTACTCACAGTAAATCCTGAGGTATTAAAAAGTATTGCAGATTACATTAACACCAAAAACGATTAAAATAATCTTTGGTGTTATTTTTTACAATGAGTGAAATTTTAGTTCATTAAATTTTTTTATAACTATAAAACATGAAGATATCGATAACTCCGAGTCTTCGATTTCTTCATATTTTATAATAAATAAAGATGACCAAGTAATAAAATCATTATTTTATATTATACGAATATTATACTTCTTTAAAATTATTTTCATTATTTCAATTCAATTATTATTTTCAAAAATTTTTAACTACAATTTTACTTTATATCAATTATTTTTAATAATTTTCGAAAAAGTTCTTTGGCAATTTTCAAATCCATTTGTTTACAATATTCAATTACACGAAATTTCAATTATTCCTAAATTCTTTAATTAAATGCATATTAGAAAATAAAAACTTCAAATAATATTAAAGAAAATTCAATTAAATTTTTTCAAAAAAATTAATTTCAAAATTCAATTATTTCTAGAAATTTACGCTATATTGCTTTTAATATTCAATTACAATCTAAAATTTTAACTGAAATTCATTTTTATGAAATGAAAATCAATTTTTATTGGAAAATTCTACAAGAATTTAATTATTTAAATGCAAAAGTAAATAATTTATTGATTAATTGAATGTTTCTCCAAATTCAATTCTCGTAAAGAATTTTATTAACAAATTTTTAAATAATTGAATTCTTTTTGTCAAATTTTATTAAAACTTGCATTGAACAGAATTACTTTGTTCAAGGAGTTCAATTATAATTGTATGAAAAATAATTGAAACGCTGCGATGAGTTTTATTATTAGTAAAAATAATTGAATTCTGAAGAAGAATTTTATTACTCTTGAAAAGAATTGAATTTCTGCAATAACTTCTAACTTCTCTAAAATTAAATTTTTTTCTAGTGTTTTTAACTAAACTTCTTCAATAAATCCATTATTTTTAATAATTTTCAAAAAAATTTCTTTGAGAATTTTTAAATTCATTCGTTTAAAATTTAATTTTACAAAATTTCAATTATTCAGAAATTCTGCAATTAAATATATATTGAAAAATAAAAACTTGAAATAATTTTAATAAAAATCCTATTAAACTTTTAAAAAGAATTAATTCTACAGAATGGTTTGTCAAAAATATGAAAAAATAAGAATTTTAATGATTTTAATTTGAAACTTTTTCAAAATTTATAATATTTCTAAAAATCCACGTTATAATGCTTTTAATATTTAATTATAATCTAAAATTTTAACTGAAATTTATTTTTAGAACCATTTTTATCACTGAATTCTACGAGAATTCAATTATTTAAATACAAAAATAAATACTTTATTAATTTCATGTTTCTTGAAATTAAATTCTCATAAAAAATGTTATCAACAAATTTTTTAAATTATTAAATTCTTTGGACGAATTTTAATAAAATTTTTAAGAATAATTACATTTTTCGAGGAACTTGATTAAAATTGCATTAAAAATAATTGAAATTATGCAATGAGTTTTATTATTTATGAAAATCATTGAATTCATAAAAGAATTTTATTATTTATAAAAATAATTGAATTCCTGCAAAAATGTCATTATTTATGAAAATACTTGAATTATTGCGAAGAAATTTATAAAAAAAATTGTAAATAATTGAATTTCTGTAAAAATTTTTATTATTTATGAAAATAATTGAATGTTTTTGTAGAATTTTATTCAAATTTTTTTTAATAATGGAATTCTTTTGGAAAATTTTATTGAAATAGTAGATATTGAAAATCATTGAATTAAGGAAAATTTTTGAAAATTATTGAAATTTTGACAAGAATTTTATTAAAATTTTTGAAAATAATTGAATTTCGGAGAAGAATTTAATTATTTATAAAGAGAATTGAAATTTTGACGAGAATGTTTTTAAATTTGTTAACACAATATTGAATTTAGTAACTATGTTACTAAGTTAGTTAGTAAGTTAGTAACTAAGTTATAGTGACTAACTTACTAACTTACTATTCTCCCTGGAGAAGATAAATTCGTTGAATTTTTACAAATCCTTGACTTTGGTGTTTTATTTAAAGTAAAATTTCATTCATAGTTAAAAATAACACCAAAATAGAATATTTTAATCCTTTCTGGTGTTAATTTAATCCTAGAGGGATTAAACTGTTGCAGATTATTTTAATCCATTCTGGTGTTATTTTAACACCTCACGTTTTACTGTGGCTACTTTGACTTATTTACTATTTTACTTTAATAAAATATATCGAAATTTTACTTTCTTAATTTTTTTTCTTCTTCTTTTCTCTCTTCTTAATTTTTTTTCTTTCTTTTTCTATAAGTTTTTTAAAAAATTTTTTTATATTAGTTGATATAACTCCTTTTGAAGTGCTAATATAGATTGTGAATCATCTCTTATTAATGGTTCGCACCAAATTCGACAAATTTCTCTACGAAATAAAAATAAAGGAAAAAAGTGATTGTTTTAAGTGGTAATGGTCAATTATGTGGTCAGACGTGGATAATAATTGATACTTCAGAATTATGTATTGAATAATAATACTACAGATTATATTTGCAACAAGAATAATTGGTTCAAATGAGTAGTAAGGGTCGATTTTGGTCAGACATAACTTAGATTTAAAATTTATACAATAAGCTAGTAGTAAAATCAAATTATAGTTAGACAAACATTTCTACTATATAATTTAGTAGTGAAATAAAACTATAGTCAGTCAAAAAATTATAATTTTCTATTATAGTTGTATAGCATATTTGATTCAAATAAGTAGTAAGGGTCGGTTATGGTCAAACAAAACTTAAATTAAAAATTCATATATTATTTATAAAATTTCATACTTATTAAACCAGTAGTAAAATCGAACTATAGTCGGACAAAAATTTCAATTTTCTATTATATTTCTATTATATTTATACCGTATATTTTTAGTTCAGATAAGTAGTAAGGGTCGGTTTTAGTCAGACAAAATTTGTTATTTAGGAATCATACATAACCCAGTAGTAAAATCCAGTTTTAGGCAGACAAAAAATTCTGATTTTCTATTACTCCTGTTTCAAATAAGTAGTAAATGTCGGTTTTCATCAGACAGAACTTGGATTATAAATTCATACCCAACCTAGTAGTAAAATCTAGCTTTAGTCAGACGAAAAATTATAATTTTCTATTATTCCTGTTTTGATATTTAGTCAAAAAAACTTTATTGTCCAAAGATTTTATTTTTTTCAACTTAATATTTTTTGTGAGGACGATTAGTACCAGTGGTAGTAAAAGTAGTAAGAGTCAATTATAGTAGGACAGAAATAATTTTTCGAAAAATGTTAAAATATTTTTTACTTACCATTTAGATGTAAAGCGAAAGAGGGGAATGAAATCTAAAAAGAAAAAAAAATTGTTCGTTAGTGAAGATGAAAAGTGGAACCAAAGGAAGTTTTGTTTTTAAGTGGTAATGGTCAGTTATATAGTCAGACTTGTAAAATAATTGACTTTGCAAAACTTTCCTGATGAAAATACAACTAAATTTTGTTTAAATAAGTAGTATAAGCCGGATTAAGTCCGACGAAGCTTGAGCTGGAAATTCTAACATGCTTTGGCATGTAGAAAAATCGATTTTTAGTAAAAGACACAAAATTCATAATTTTCTATTTTAGTATTTTTTCTACTTTCTAAATTTGAATCATCGACATTTTTCTGATTCAAATTTAGACAGTACGAGTAGTAGTAAAGGTAGTAAAAGTAGAGACGTAGTAAAATTATTAAAAGTAGTAAAAATGTTAAAAAATAGTAAAGTAGTAAAGTCATAAAAATAATAAAAGTGGTAGAAGTAGAAAAAAGTAGTAATAGTCACCGAATAGTCAGACAAAAGGTAAGTAATACGTAAAAGTAGTAAAAATGTTAAATTAATAAAGTAGTAGAGCCGTAAAAATAGTGAAAATAGTAAAAATAATAAAAGTAGTAAAAACAGTAAAAGTGGTAAAAGTAGAAAAAAGTAGTAGTAGTCACCGAATAGTCAGACAAAAGATAAGTATTGAGTAAAAGTAAAAAAATTATTAATAGTCCCTGAATAGTCATCCAGAAAAATTTTTATACTAATTTCCTAATATTTTCTTATTTAACCTTTTTCACAAGAAAAAGCTCAAGATAAAAAGGAATAAAAATGTTTATACAGACCAAGAAAAAAAAAAGAAAAATCATTCGATAGCAGGGAGAGATGGGAAAATATCTGAGAAATTTACTATCCTCTAATTCAAGGAAAACTGATGATATTTGAAAGTAAAGCAATTCATCAGATGTCAGAATCGGCAAATTTCGAAGGGCTGTATATTTTTGGTTTTAACTTTGGCGAAAGAAGCACGAAATTCGTTTTTCCGCAGATTCGAGCGGACGGATATTTGTGGGTTCGAAGGTACCGATAGATTGATATACATATGGATGTTGAACGGACATAGAATGCGGGATCGAGTAAGCTCTTTTCAGGGGGAGAGGGTCATTGGTCGATTTTCGAGAGATTCGACGACTCTGACAAACGTGCGCCACTTGGAGAGTTATCCTATCTCTACATCGTATATGTCCCAATTGAAAGAGAGAGAGAGAGAGGGTCCGAAAATACAGAGAGAGAGAGAGAGAGAGAAATTTGACTTGAGGACACTGGCAAAATTTACCGTGTATTAATTGTTAAATTTATTGTCGAGCAAACTTCCGCATTTCGAAATTTCCATCTCTCGTAGATTCAAACTTGTTTTACCGGCTCATGAATCCTTCTCAATGATTTGTAGTTATAAGAAGTCATTGCATTATCTCGTCCTTTCTTTTTTATTCAATTTTGTCTTATCTCAAAATTTATATCGATTCAAATTTGATTAAATTTTCAGCTGTTCGTGGAATTTAATAATATAAATTTCAATTTGGGAAAATTATTTCTTTTTTAACGTTCGCAGAAAAAGAAATCGATAGTTAAGTTTAATTTTATAAAATGCACAAAGAGAATTCGCACTGAAACAGCAATTTTTTTTTCTAATTTAATCAATTTTCATATGAGGGAGAAAAAAATTTGCTGTTTATGAAAAAAGTTACGTCTGACCAAAATCGATTTGTACTACTGATATTAAATAATCTCTAATTATATAACTAGTTCACTTAAAAGGCAGGAAAATTTTAATTTAAAATTGAAAAATTCTGAAATAAGAAAATTTTTAGAAAAATTATGTCTGACTGCAATTATTTTATTCTACTGATATTGAAAGATCACTAAAGAAACATTTGTTTTTATTACAAAATAAAGAAAATTTTAAATTAAATCTGTAAAATTTTGTAACAGAAAAGTAATAATTAGTTACGTCAGACTAAAATCGATTTGTACTACAATAATATTACATAATCTATAATCATATAAGCTTTTTGTTTATTAATTAAAAATCAGGAAAATTTCAATTTAAAAATGTCAAATTCTGAGAGAGAAAAATTTTGAAAAGTTATGTCTGACTACAATTATTTTACTCTACTGATATTGAAAAATAACTAATTCGTTGCTTGATTCAGAAATGAAAAAAATTATAACTTAAAATGCTAAAAAATTTTTAATAGAGAAATAATTACGTCTGACGGAACTCGATTTATACTACTGATATTAAAATAAAACTATAAATTAATTAAAAATTAATTAAAATTTTTTTTAAAAATAACAAAGAGAAAATGAGATTTTAAAAATAAGAAAATTCTAATTTAATTACATGTCAAATTCGACAATAAAAAAGTAATAAAAAGTTATGTCTGACAAAAATTGATTCATACTACTAATATCGAAAATTAAAATTTTGAAAATGAAAAAATATGAAAATTTAAATTTTATTTTGTCAATAAATTCTACAATGGAAAAATAATAAAATCTTATGTGTGACTACAATTATTTTACTCTAACTGATATTAAAAACTAAATGAATAGAAACATTTGTTTGATTACAAAATGAGAAAAATTTAATTTAAATATGTAAATGTTTGTAATTAAAAAATATCTAATAGCTCTTTCTGGACAAAATCGAATTATATTATACTGATATAAAAAAATAACTAATTTGAAAATTTCAAAAAATACGAAAGAGAAAATATGGTTTTGACGTTGAAGAAAATTTTCATTTAATTATATGTCAAAATCTACAGTAAAAAAGTAATGTATGTTATATGTCTGACCAAAGTCGATTTATACTACTGATATAAAATTTTTAAAAAATACAAAAGAGAAAATATTATTAAAAGTAAGAAAATTTTCATGTACTTATATAAATTCTATAATAAAAAAAAGTAATAAATTATTATGTCTGACCAAAATCGATTTGTACTACTGATATTGAAAAGTCACTATGATTTTAAACTTTCTATTCGACTTAAAAAAAGAAGATACATTAAATGTTTGCGTAGAATTTTATTAACATTTTTTTTAGAAAATTGAATTCTGTTTATTTTTATTGCAATATATTGAAAATCATTGAATTTTGTAAGAGGAATATTAATAATTTGAAAATTATTTGTAACTTCTCCTAAATTCAATATTTTTTTGATGTTTTTAATTAATTAATTTCATTAATTCATTTTATTAATTAATTATTGAATAATTGAATGTTTATTAAAATTTCATTCTTATAAAGAATTTTATTAACAAATTTTTAAATAATTAAATTCTTCTTACGAATTTTAATAAAATTTTTTAGAATAGTTACATTTTTCAAGAAATTTGATTAAAATTGTATTAAAAATAATTGAAATTCTGCAATGAGTTTTATTATTTCTGAAAATAATTGAATTATTGAGAAAAAACTTTTAAAAAATTTGTAAACATTGGAATTCCTGGGAAATTTTTAATATTTATGAAAATAATTAAATGTTTGAGTACAATTTTATTAAAATTGTTTTTAAATAAATGAATTCTTTTAGTTAATTTTATTAAAATAGTAGATATTAAAAATCATTAAAATGAGGAAAATTTTTGAAAATAATTGAATTTCTGTCAAGAATTTTATTAAAATTTTTGAAAATATTTACATTTTGGTGAAGAATTTTTTTTATTTTCAAAGATAATAATTGAGATTTTGTCGAGATTTTTTTTTTTTGTAAATTTTAAACATAATTGAATTTTCTTAAAAGAATTTTATTACCTTTGAAAATAATTGAATTTCTGCAATCATTTTTAACTTCTTCAAAATTCAATTTTTTTTGGGTTTTTAACTAAAATTCTTCTGTAAATCCATTATTTTTAATAATCAATTAAATATTAATTTAAATATTTAAATAATAAATTTAATTCGATTAATTTTAGAAGATTTTGAATTATTAAAATTTTGAAAAAATTTGAGTTCATTAAAATTTCTAATTAAATTCATTCAACATTGAAATTTTCAAATTTTTCTGTAGACGAATTTTATAAAAAATTCTGCCTGACCAAAGATGACTTGTACTACTATATTTTTTGCTAAAATTTATACTCTTCATTTCGCTCCACAAATTCGAAAATCGATTGATTAGAGAATATTTTTATTTGCAAAATGTTTTCTTTCACATTTATTTATTAATAAAAAATATTTTACATGATGCCAAAAGGTCAAAGCAATTTTCAATCTTTTTTTTTTCTTTCTTTTTTTTTTGAAGGATGAGTAGATTTCCCTTTTTTTTGCAAGAGGTATGAGAGCGCATCTTTCACGACAGAAAAATCATTCGACTCTATATTTTCGGATCCAATAGCACATCTGGAAAACGTTTGAGGAAACAAGGAAAAAAGTATGGTAACTCTCTCTCTCTTTCTCCCTTTCTCTCTTTTTCTCTCTTTCTCTCTCAAATACACACACACACTCACTCGGTCGCACTCGGTTTGGTTGATATCTCTGCTTTTCGGTACAACGAACACTGATAATACGGGAGAGCGAGGAAGAGAGAAAACACGCCACTTTCAACAATCTACTGTGACGAATTCTTTCAATCCTACCGTCCATCCGTTCGTCTGTCACTCGCCTCGTCGAGAAATTCATCGACTATGAAACTTTCAGTGAAAAATATATATGTATATACATATAGTATATGAAAAAGTTCTACCCGCATTGCAATTTTTTCATTGAGGAAAATTAAAATGGAATTTTTTTCTATTTTTCAAATTTTTCGAATTTTTCAAATGTTTAATATTCGAAATTCATTAATTATTATGTTTTTATTTATTTTCAATATATTTTCAATATATTTCAATTTTATTTATTTTCAATTCAAATTTAAAAATTACCTACTTTTAATATTTAAAGGTTTTTTGTTTCTCCAAAAAAGGTCCAAATATAAATTTAAAAATAGTTTTCGAAAAAATTTAAAAAAAAAATGTTGCTGCAATATTTTTTTCAAATTTAATAACACAGCTTTTCTAAGAAGACAAAAGTATCAAATGTTTTGGATACGTTTTTTTGTCACAAATTTAATTTATAAACTGAATTTAAAATTTAAATAGCGAAAATAATTATATAGATTAGTTTGAAAAAAGGACTTTCGACCTAATTAGTTATTACGAAATTGTTACAGTTCAAAATTTTAATTCCAATTTTTTTTTTCGCCATGAATCTTGGTTGGGACTTTCTTTCAATATTCTTTTTTTTTGTTCGCAATAATGACATCATCGCCGGGAGCAATCTAGTCAATGTTACTTTTTATTGTGCTCAAGAGTTACCTTTTAATTGGGTCGTCATCGATCGCAATAATGAGAAAAGTTGTCCAGCAGCTACTGTATGGATAGCAGATACTTTGAAAATTCAACCCCCCCCCCCATCCCCCTTTTCATCCCCCTTGAAGCCAATTTATTTCTTTGGCTTTTCACTCCCTTTTCTTGCTCTCATCTCCGCTTCGGGGCAAAACTATCTCTCGCCCATTCCTCTATCTCGCAATTCAGGAATATTAAATATAGCAGAGAAAAAAATTATATTTGACACTCCTAATTTTTGTAGAAAAATTCTTTTTTTTTTATTTTGTAAAAAACTCTTTGGTTATTATATTAAAATTTTGAAAAAAGAAAAAAAGAAGTTTCTTTTTATTAAAATTGAATGTATTTCTGTATATTATTATATTATAATGTTGACAAGGGAGCAGGAAACGTCGGAAAAATCATAAAAAGCTCAAAAGATTTGAAAAGTCGGGATAATTTTCCGGTCAACGCTTTTTGAGATAGAATTTCATTTTTTTGTTGGCAACATTTAAAATCTATTTCTGTTAATAGAAAATAATTTTCTTTCGACTATAGTTACGAAAATGAGAATTTTCTTTTGATAATTATAATTAATAGGCAAAAGTGATAAAGATCGTTTTCAACAATCGAAAAAAATAAAAAAATTTATACGAAAATTAAGGTAAAAATTTTCATTGCAAAATAATAGAAATTTTTAAAAGAATTTTTCTTTGTTACGAAAAACTATTTCTCTGACTTTTTTTTTTAATTATAATAAATCATTTCTTTGTAATTAATAACCACGATAAACGGTAACATTATTTTTCAAAAATAGCAAAAACTTTTCAAATTTATTTATATCAGACTCTAGAATCTCAAAAGAAAGGAAAATAATCTCAATATGAACTTTTTCAATTCAACTATACATTCAAGAAAAAAATAAAATAAAAATTTACTTTTTTTTATATGTATATGTGTGTGTGTTTAAGTATATACATGAGGGCTAAATAAATTTAAGGAGAAATCGTTTCAAATTCAAAGTGTCGTATTAGTTGAAAATTGTGAAAGTAGCCATTCACCTAGAAATGACGCTGCTTTGATTCGTCCTTACGTTAACATGCTCAGAACTTTTTCACGAACCACATAAAGGAAAAGTGTCTGCATCCCGAGAAAGCTTTTCACGAGCTGAAAGATACGAAGGAGAATGAGCAGCTGTTACGATCGACTCGGGAAAGAGACATGATGTTTTACTGTAAAAAAAAAAAAAAAAAAAAAAAAAAAAAAAGTAAAGAGTATATAAAATCCCTAGTAAAAGCTTCCTTATACTGGGAAAATATATTTTACGATGTCTTATGCATTCAGAAAAAGCATTCATGATTATTATCCCGGGGAAAATAGTAAAATAGTGTTCTTGCAGCGAGAAAAAAAAATACATCACTAAAATTCCACTCTCGCCGAAAAAAAATATTTTTCAATTCATTTAAGGTTTTCTCGATATTTTATAACTCGTTGAGAGAGAAATTTTTATAAAGTTTCTTTTTTTGACAGAATTTTTTTTTATTTAGTATTTTTAGATTTAATCGAGAATGTAAAAAATACATATATGAAGCTTTTTATAAAGTTTGAAAAAAAGTTGACTGAGAAAGAATTAACAACGATTTTCAGATAAACGAATAAAAAAAATTACCGTCTGACCGAAATTGACTTGTACTACTGGTTAATTTAATATCTTTATCATTACTTTTTTTATTACTCAATTCGTACGGTTAAACAGAAAAGTTTTAATTTTAACAAGTAAAATTCTCATGAAAAAAGTGGAGGCCAATCATGTCTGACATTAATTGATCTTTACTACTGGAAATTTTTATAAATTACTAAAGTTTTTACATTTCAGTTATTCTCGTCTGAAAGTTGTAAATTTTTTATATTTAAAGTATTTACATTCTACAATAGAGAAAATTAAAAAAATACTGTCTGACCTAATATTGACTTTTACTACTTATTAATTGACTATTCTGTCTGAAATAAATACTAAATTACGTCTGATCAGAATTTACTCGTACTACTGACTAATTTAATATCTTCTTTATTACATATCTCACTACTCTTTGATTAATAACACAAAAATTTTAATACTAACAAGTGAATTTCTCATTAAAAAAATACGACTTATTAATAAAAACTTGACATAAATTGATCTATACTACTGAAAAATTGATTAAATTACTAAAGTTTTTACATTTCTGTTCTCTTTGGAAAGTGGAAAAATTTGTAATTTAGATGAGTTAAATTATACAATAGAAAAATTAAAAAAAAATCATCACTTACTGATATTGACTTGTACTACTGAATAATTGACTCTGTCGTTGACTAAAATTTTTACTACCCAATTCTTTCGATTTAAAACAGAATAATTTTAATTTTTAAAAGTGAAAAATTAAGGTATAAGCATAATGATAAAATAGTTCAAAATAAAAATTAGAATTTAAAATAATATCTAAATTAAAAAATGAAAAAAAAACTTTACTAAAAATATTTATTAAAAAGTTGTACGAAAATATTACTAATAAATTACTAAAAAAAAAGGAGTAGAATAAAATATCCGAGTAAAAAAGTTGTTTTAAATTTTAATTCAAATTTAAAATTTTTTAAATTTAAAAATTCAAAACTTAAAAAATTTTAAAATACAAATTTTTGTATTATTAATACATTTAAAAGTAACCTTTTTGAAAAATTATATGAAATTAGGTCTGACTGTAAATTTTCCTGCACTCTCATATTGAAATGTAACTATAATTAGATATTTTTGTATAATTAAACGTTTAGTATTGAATCTAAAACCGAAAATAGACTCAAATGTCTGATTAAACCCGATTTTTACTACTTTCCCTCAAATTACAAAGAATTTTACAACGATAATAGTGACAATCGAGATAGTAATTACAATGAATGCTAGTTACAATCAACAGTGTTTACAAAGGTCCAATAGTTTCAAACAAAATGACGCATTCAATAAATTCAGTAAAATTACTTTTTGTTTTCCGAATTGTTTTTCAAATAAAATTTGTTTTAAAAGAACATTTTTCTCTTCCAGTAGTCTAAATAAATAAATAATATAATCTAAAACAAAATTTCAAAATTGTAAATTATTTTACTCAATTCTTTTAATTAAAAATAGAAAAAAATTTACATCTAAGTAAATATTTATTTGATAATAGACAAGTTGTTCTTTATTTGAATTAAAACAATTTTTTTCTTATTGTGAATTCATGTCTGACTAAAATTGATTTTTACTACTGAAAAATTCATAAAATTACTTTAAAATTTTTAATGATTTTTACTCCATTTCTTCAATACTATGGAAAAATTCTAATTTCTAAAATAAAATTTTTGAACTGAAATTATAAAATTTTAGTTTTACTCAAAATTGAGTTGTACTACTGATGACTTAAAAAATTTATCACTAAAATTCCCCAATGAAAAAATGTCACCTTCTCTAAAAAAAATATGTAACAATTTTAATTTTTAAAAATAAATCCTGATAAAAAATCATATACGTTATGTCTGACTAAAATACATTCGTACTACTGATAAAGTACAATAAATTCTGAAAACAAAATGCATTTACAACTTTTTTTTAAAAAAACAAAAATATCGCAATTTTTTATTCGCACAAAAAAAAAACGAAAAACAAAACCGGACATTTAATTTTTGGCTCACGTATTTTTAAATACGGCAATTCTTTGACCTGGTCGAGAGAGGGAGAGAGAGAGAGAGAGAGAGACCCCTTCAACGACAAACATTATCCTCGGTCGCAAAAGCAAATGAAAACATTAATCAATTCTCTATAAAACAAAAAGCATTTAATTCAACTGGGCGTGTGGTCGACTGTAATCGACGAATCAATTCGCTACAATTTTAATTGCGTGTTTTCAAATCTGACGTGCATGAGTAGGTGCGCGCGGATGAAAATTTCGATCAAACATTACCGCGATTAATTGTGTGAGATCAAAATCTACCGTAATTATACTGAGTTTTAACAGCTGACAGTTTTCATTTCGAGTGTATATATTTACACCTAAATAACAAATCAGCCGCTGATTTTCCATGGTTCATTTGCGAAAAAAAAGAAAATGTTTTAAAATTCGTTCGATACAAAATTGTTTTTTTCAATTTAATTATAATCACAAAAATATGTTTTTGGCTTTTTCAAATTTGTTTTTATGAAAATCTTTCAATAAATTTGTAACATTTCATATTTTTACAAATTTCAACACACGTCGGTTCTAAAATTCACTTTATTTATTTATTTGCTTTCACAGAAAATAAAATGTTCTTTTAACATTAAATTTGGAGGTAAAATAACACCAAAAAAAAATTGCAAGTTTTTTCGGTGTTTTAATAATTTGTACATGGAGTGCGTTCACGTTACTTTCATTTTCACTCAAAAAATCTTCACCTGCAGCAGAAAATTTTTTTATTTTTTCTGAAAAAAATGTTCATATTCGTTAAAAAGATTCTTACTTTTACTCAAAAAATATTTACATTCACTCAAAAAATTTCATTTTCCTTAAAAAATTCTTATATTCAGTCAAAAAATGTTCACTTACATTAAAAAAATGCTCACTTTGATTAAAAATATTTGTTGACCTTTACTCAATAAATTGTCACTTTCACTCAAAAAATTTTTACATTTATCAAAATTATTCCCACTTTTACTTAAAAACATTCAACTTTACTCAAAAAATTCTGTTTTAGTAAAAAAAATTACACATTCCTAAGAAAATTCTCACTTTTACTTTCACTCAAAAAATTGTCACTTTCACATTATTTCAAAAAATGTTTACATTCCTTAAAAACTTCACACTTTCGCTAGAAAAAAATTTCGACTTCACTCAAAAAATTTTGTTTCACTAAAAAATTACACTTTCCTAAGAAAATTCTTACTTTTACTTTCACTCAAAAAATTGTCGCTTTCACATTATTTCAAAAAATTTTTACATTCCTTAAAAAATTCTCACTTTCACTAAAAAAAAAATGTTCACATTCATTACTCAAAAAATTCTGTTTCACTAAAAAATTCCAGTTTCCAAAGAAAATTCTTACTTTTACTTTCACTCAAAAAATTGTCACTTTCACATTTGCTCAAAAAATGTTTACATTCCTTAAAAAAATTCATACTTTCATTAAGAAAAAATTTTGTCTTCACTCAAAAAATTCTGTTTCACTAAAAAATACCACTTTTCTAAGAAAATTCTTACTTTTACTCAGGCTTGCTTTTACTTTCACTCAAAAAATTCTCACTGTCACTGTCAGAGTGTTTACTTTGACACAAATTATTTTCACTTTGACTTGAAAACTTCGAAATTCGAAGTGAAAGTGAAAATGTTTTTAGTGAAAGAGAAACAGAAATTTTAAGGAAAATTAAAAGTATAAATTTTTTAATGAAAGGGAAAGAGAGAAATTTTAAGGAAAATTAAATGTGAAAATTTTTGACTGAAAGAGAAAGTGGAAAATTTTAAGAAAAATTTTTGAGTGAAAGAGAAAAGTTTGAAGGAAAATTAGCAAATTTGTCAAATCAAGAAAAAAAGTTCTGTAAGTGTCAATTTTTTAATCTAAAATGAAATAATTGTTTCAATAATAAAGTGAATGAATAAATAGAAACAGTTTAATAATTAATAATTACTAATTGATAAATAAATATAAAAAATATATTGAATAAATAAAATTAAAAAAATATATAAAATATATGAAATATATAAAATATTTAAAATATATTAAATATATTAAATAAATAAAATAAATAAAATAAATAAAATAAATAGAATAAACACAAATAGAATAAATATAAATAGTTTAATAATTAATAATTGATAAATAAAAATAAAAAACTGCAATAAATGCAAAAGTTATGTTAAATAAAATTTTTCGAAATTAAGTGCCCTCGAAGAATTTTACGATGTTTCCGCAAATGTCGAGTATATCCATCAATATAATTTCATTTGCCGAATGTTGCTACTAATCCGGCTTTACATTTGCACATTTCGGATAAAATGCATTGGGATTAACTTGAAAATTGAAAACCAAAACGATACTTGATAATTGTGCTTTAAACTGAAGTGTATGGGCAGTGGATATTGTGCCAAGTAAATTTAAAAAACTCTCGATGATACTATGATATTGGAATGCAAAAAAAAAAAGAAAAAAAAAATTCGTTTACAGAAATTCTCACCAATGCTTTCTCTTTCTCTCTCTTTCTCTCTCTCTCTCACTCACTCTCTTTCTCTCTAGTGGACCGAATGTTCATCTATAGTGTACAGGCACTCGCATCGTTTTGTTTTCAATTTTCCACCTTTTAATACGAATCAGTGGCCATTTCGCTAGTGCGGAAATACTAGAGCCGTAAATACTAAAGAGTGACGTGCGCTCGCTTGCGCACAAAATTAATACTCTGTCCTCTATATGTGAACGGTTATTACCATAATAGCCAGTGCGATTTGAGTCTCTTCGTTAATAAAATGAGAGGAGAAAGGCAAAAAAAAAAAAAAGGTTTTTTTTACCCTTTTTTCAAAAATCATAGACATATTTTTTCAAGTATTAAAAATTTTGCTCACATGATCGTCTCTTTTTTTCGAAACAAAAAGTACTTATTTACTCTCGTGACGTAAAATAGGTCAAAGATAAATAATCGTCTTTGTTACAAAATTTTACCCATTTTTTGTTTTTTTTTTTTTTGTTTCAAATAACAGAATTCGTTTTCCAGATAAATAAATAAAATAGTAACACAAATTTCAATTGTTTTTCTCGTTAAAGAAAAATATGCGAATTAAACGAATTTGAATAGTGTAAAAAGTTTTTTTTTTACAAAGTTATGTTTCAAATTGATTTCTACTACTGGTATTGGCAAATATTTTTCAATATTATTTTTATTATTCGGGTTGTTTGATTAAACACGGGAGAATTTTAATTAGGAAACTATATTTTAAAGAAAAAAACCGAAAAGACAAACTACTCGAAAAGACAAAATTGTTGTGAAGCAACATTTTGATTCATTTTTTGGCTCAATTCGTTAACCTTTGTAAAACTGTGATTGATGACTGATTAAAAAAAAATGAGAAATAAAAATTATAACGATAATTATTATTGTTAATAGCATTATTATTATCATTATAAATTTTTATTAATTTTATCAATTTGACTGATTAAAAAAAATGTCTCCAAAAAAAAAAAAATAAAAAAAAAAGGGTCAGAAAAATAATTTCTGTTCATGAGGAAAAAAAAGAAAGAAAGTTTTAAGATAGTGGGAGATGAGTCTTCAAATATAGTATGACTTTCTCTCTCCATTTCACCCGTTTGTCACTTCCGGGCGCGCGACCGGAAGACGGAAGTGAACTGCAGAAACTGCGACGTGCGGGCGGTTTTCACGCTTCGTTGAACGTCGTTTCAAGTCCGCTAAACTTTAGCCGGGGTTTCCCTAAAACCTTGTTGCCGGAAGATAAGGGAATCCAAAGGCAAGCGACGTGAGCCAATGGTTTGGGAGAGCGAGAGAGAGAGAATGAGTTGATGGAAAAAAAAGAAAAAAAAAAAGAAAAACGTTCACTCTCTGCGTGTGTAGAACGAAGAAATGCAATAAGATATTGTCCATGGAGAAGAAAGGAGTTATTCAACGGCATGAAATTATCCTCTAAAGTTTCACGATAATATATAAAACAAATTTAGTTGAAACTTGTCAACCCTAGTTTGTGGATATGACATGAAAGAGAATTGCCCTACCGCACACACACCCACACATTTGCTCGATAATATGATAAGCAAACCATAATTGTAAATCAATTTTATGTCCGCGGAAAAAGTCTTAAAGAAAAAAAAACATCTCATTAGTGATACATTTTTTTGAGAATTATAAAAAAAAATTAAATTTTGAAATCACTTCATTTTTGTGAATTTTATTTTATCTAATTTGTGGGAAAAATTAGACTACAAAACCAAAGAATACTTAAAATGGAAAAACAATAATAGTGTAAAAATTTTCGAAACTAAAAAGTAGAAAAAAATAGAAAAAAATACTAAAAATAAAAATCCCATTACTTAAAATTTTTAAACTAATGAAAATAAAAAGTAGTAAAAATAGAAAAGAACAGTAAAAATTAATGGAGCTAAAAAATATTAACAATTTATTGTTAATAACAATATAAATTTATTGTTAAGCACAGTAAATGTAGAATATAGTAACAATAGAAGAGAAATGAAACTAAAAGGTACTAAAAATAAAAAAAGCAGTAACAGTAAAAAGTAAAGAAATACTAAAAACTACTAAAAAATAAAAAAAAAATACTAAAAATAAAAAATACTATCAATAAAAGGAAATAAAAATAAAAAATAGTAAACATAAAAAATAATAGCAAGAAGAGGTAATAGAACTGAAAGATACTAGAATAAAAAATACCAAAAATACAGAAATACTGAAAATAAAGAATAAAATCAATAAATAGTAATGCAAATAGAAAGTAGGGCGAATAATAAATAATAATAACTAATAAATAATAATAAATAATAATAACTAACAAATAATAATAAATAATAATAACTAATAAATAATAATAAATAATAAATATCAAGAAAAGATAATAAAACAAAAAAGAAAATTGAAAAAATAGAAAGAAATTTTAATTCAAGAAAAAAAGAGAAGAATAATAAAAGTGTATGCACGAGGTGAAGAAAATATATATATATAATACTTGAACACAGTGAATTGTAACAAAGACAATTTGAAATTGTCTCGTTTTGAAATTGTAGAGTAGACAATGCCTCGAGTAACGGTGGGTATTTAAGATAAGCTATACATCTAGTCCTGGAGAACATCCTTGCCTTCTGTACTACTCTCCTAAGTTGTAATTCCGGACACACCCCTCGTAACATTCTGTCATGTGAATTTGACGAAGTGTATCCTCGTTAGTTTCCTAGAGAGGTAACGCTTGGCCGAGTGAAGAACGAACAGGAGCCCTGTTAATCTAATCTTATCCTAGACACGTTCAACGAAATGAAGAAGGACACCGAAACGCCAACGGGAAACACGAAGAGAGAGAGAGAGAGAATAGAAGCGCGCAACGTTAAAATGGAAACGTTAAGTTTCTCACGAGAGAACACAAAGAGACAACAAATAAGCTCGTACTAATTTTTCTTCGATTTTTTTTTCTTTTTCATTTAGAAACGTCATTCCTTCTTTTTCATTTTTTGAAGGAAAAATAATTTTTTTTTTTGTGAAATTGTGAAATTTATTTTCTGAAGTGTGTAATTTATTCTATAAAATAATATAATTTATTATTTTCATTTTTTAATTAATTCAAAAAAATTTTTATTATTCTAATAAAAAATTATTATATGCTTTCATTGATTATTATTTTTTTTGCGTTGGAGTTACAAATTATACACTTATAAAAACAGAAATTTATAAAATTAATGAAAACTTGGAATATTGTTAATAAATTATTGTCATTAATAAGAGAAGTCATTCAAAAAAAAATTTCATTTTTTTAAAATAAAAAACTTATTTGTTTTGCAAATCAAAATTGAGCAGCTCTCTTTTCTTATCTTTAAAAAAAATTAGAAAATTGTTAAAAAATTAAAATTAGGGCATAGAAAATATTTTCCATATTTTCTGTTTCTCAATCGCAATTATCTTCACAAAATTAGGAATTACCTTTTTGAAAAAAAAATTTTTTTGCATAATTCACATTTCTAATTACAATTTTTTTTAATAAAATCTGTCTTTCTTTGAAAAATGGAAATAATTATTTGCATCATTTCAGTAGAATTTTCAGTTTCTTTTGGAAAAATTTCTATTTGTTAATTATAATTTTAAGGAAAAATATAAATTTTTTTTAAATAAATGAAAAATTTTATAATGTCTATTTTATAATCACATTTTACAAAATTTTCTGTCTTTTTAAATATTTTTTAAATATTACAAATACTTGACACATGTGCACATTTTTTTTTATTCAGTTTTCGTACGTATTTAATTACTCGACATTTATTTATATGAAAATTTAAAAAATTGATTTTTGTCAATTGTGCTTGTATGTTTATTATTTATCAAAGAACCCTTTTGCAAATTTTCTGAACACGATTTTAGAATTTCATTTTAAAATTTGCGAAATCAATTTTTAATTATTTGGACATTTTGACATTTATCGATTTGGAATCTTATTTTGATCATAAGTTTTTTTTTAAGAAATAGAATAAAAAATTTTGCAACATTCCTATTTCTAATCACGATTTCTTATCGAAGTTCTATTTTTTTTAAAAAAAAGCAAGTAATTTACACTATTTCTATTCATCAATTACAATTTTTTTTAACAAAATTCAAAGTTTTTCAGAAATAAAGGAAAAAGATTTTTATGAATCACATTTTTTTTAGAATATTTTAAATTTCTTTTCGAAAAAAACGAAAAGCATTTCCATAAATTCTATTTGTTAATTGCGATTTTTAACGAAATTAATTAAAAAATTTACATAACTTCTATTCATCATAATTATTTAACAAAATCTCAAGTTTTTTTAATAAGTTAACAAATTTGCATAATTCTAATTTTTTAATTACGATTTTTAAAAAAATTCTTTTTTTGCAGATTGTAAAGAGGAAGCAAACTGTTCATGTTATAAACATCGCCCATCGTGTTCTATTTCTGTTAAGGAAATAATAATTTAAAGGAAATTAAATTTTGTTTTAATTTGACATGCAGGATGAATTTTTTCGCTGTAGAATCCAAGAATTATTATTATTATTATTATTATTATTATTATTATTATTATTATTATTATTATTATTATTATTATTATTATTATTATTATTATTGACATAGTTTAATAATAATATTTACATCAACAAATATCAGTAGTAGAAGTCAATTTTAGTCAAACAGGCCATTGTGTAATTTTTCTATTGTAGAATCTGACTTATTCAAAATAAAAATTTTTCTATTTTTAATCAGACAAACTGCGACTGCTAAAAATGTTAGTAATAAACTCTTTTTATTTCATCAGTAGAACAACTAAATTTTAGTCAGACATTACGTTGCATAATTTATTTTCTCAAATTTTCTTTTATTTATTAATTTTTTAAAAAAATTTTCTCGGAGAAAAGAAGAACATTTTTTGGTAATAAAATTATTTAGTTATAAGTGGTAAAAGTCAATTTTAGTCAGACACGACATTGTGTAATTTTTTTATTTTAAAATTTGACTTGTTTAATCTGAAAATTTTTCTATTTTTAAGTGTTTAGTACTATAATCAGACCGTCTGGCTGTTTAAAATTTTAGTAACGATTTTTTTATTTCATCAGTAATACAACTTAATTTTAGTCAAACATTACATTGTATAATATATTTTATTGAGTTTGATTATTCATAAAATATAAATTACATATTTTTTCATATTTTTACAGAGATAAGAAGTAGAAAATTTTTAAGTATAACAAAATAGTTGAGTAATGAGTAGAAATAAGTCAATTTTAGTCAGACATATATTATTTTTTTCATTTTAATTTTAATATTAACTTTAGTAAAATTTTTTAATTTACTTTTTTTTACTATTAAATATAACGATTTAATAGTTAATATTAAAATTAAAATGAAAAAAATAATATATGTCTGACTAAAATTGACTTTTTCTACTCATTACTCAATTATTTTTTTTATACTTAAAAATTTTCTACTTTTTATCTCTGTAAAAATATGAAAAAATATGTAATTTATATTTTATGATATAATTCTTTCATTTTCAATAAGAAATCATTATTTTTTGAATTTTCCAACAAAACATTTGTCAAATTTAATTTATTTTTCAAAAATCAATTAAATATTTATTATTATTATTGATTTTAAATTTTCATATTAAATTTTCTCTCTTTATTTACAGGCAGATTATTTGTGTAAATTGTTGTTTTTTCAGTTGAAAAGATATTGATGTTATCATATAATCTAGAAACTATAGTGAAATCGAAACCGTGGTTACTTGAATTACATTTATCGATAGAGAATAAGAGAGTGAGAGAGAGGGAGGGGGAATGGAAGAGAGAGAAAGAGAGAAGGATAGTATCGAGTGAATTTAGCCCCGAAGCGATTGGAGGTAATCGAACATCTCGAATCAAAAGAGAAATGAACACATAATGTGGCTGGCAAGTTTCGTCATTCAAACACTATCTATTCCATCGGAGACGATAATTATAATATATATTCTACCTCACAGATTGCTCACTATAAGGGCCAACGGGAGGCCTCGATCAAACCCTTGCTTGCCTCAACTTCTGCCCAACTAATTACTCATCCATAATTTTGCATTTATTACGCAGTAATTTGCCTAGCTTCTATCCTCTCACGCCATTAAGTCTCGACGATTAACTTTGATAAGTGCCCAAAGTCTATCACCGAAAAAAAAGAAGGAGAAAGAAAAGAAGAAAAAAAAATTAAAGAGAGAAAGAGGACGAAAAAAGCACTTTTACTGTTTTGCTACTTTTTACAAAAAAAAAAAAAATATTTTTCAAGTTTCTATATTTTCAAGGTAATAAGTAATATTACTGATTTTTCAGTAGTAAATATCAAATTTAGTCGGACATAAATTCGTATAATTTTTTTTTAGAAAAATTAACCATCGAAAAATCAAAAATTTTCTGAACCGAATAGAATAGTAGAATACAATACCAAATAGAAATAATTTTAATAATATTAAAATATTAAAATATTACTATTTCAGTAGTAAATATCGATTTTAGTCAGACATAAATTTGTATAATTTTTTTTTTTACTAAAAATAACCATCGAAAAATCAAAAATTTTCTGAACCGAATAGAATAGTAGAATAGAATACCGAATACAAATAATTTTAGTAATACTAGCGGATTTTTCAGTAGTAAATATCAATTTTAGTCAGACATAAATTCGTATATACTTTTTCTATTACAAAAAGGCATTGAAAAATTAAAAATTTTAAAACCGTATAAAATAGTAGAATAGAGTACCGAATAGAAATAATTTTAGTAATATTAGCAATTTTTCAGTAGTAAATATCAATTTTAGTCAGACATAAATTCATTTATACTTATTTTCTATTAAATAATTCTCACTATTAAATATAATTTTCTTATAATAATTTAACTCACGTTAAAGATTTCTCTTATTATATTAAGTTGCTTCCTTCGTTTCGATCGTCATTCGTCGTTCATCGTCCAAAATATATAATATAGTACATCTTTATAAATAATAAAGTTCTTCTTTGAAATTCAATTATTTAAAAAAAAAATTAATAAAATTCTTGGCAATATTTCAATCATTTTCCAAAGCTTTCCTCATTTTAATTCAATTATTTCTAATTTTTTAATAAAGTTTCCCAAAAGAATTCAAATATATTCAGAGAATTTAAAAAAACAATTCTGAGGAATTCAATTATTTTGAGAAATTAATGTAAAATTCTTTTAAAATTTCTATTATTTACAACAATTTTGACAAAAATCTTTACAAGATTTAGTTAATAAAATTGCAATTTTATACTAAAATTTCCCTATAAAATTCAATTATTATCAGTAGAATTCTTCTTAAGAATTCAATTATTTTTAAAAATAATAATTTTTTTTATAAGAATTCAATTATTTCAAAAAATTTGACTAATATTCTTCGCAAGAAATCAATTGTTTTCATAAATAATAAAATTTTTCTCGAGAATTAAATTGTTTAAAAAAATTTTGATAAAATGATTTATAAATTTGAAAAATTATGATAAAGTTGATTATAGAATACAATTATTTTTGTAAAATATAACATTATTCCTAAGAATACAGTTATTGTCAAAAATTTTTTTTAAAAATCTTCGAAGCAATTTAATTATTTAAGAAAATTTAATAAAATTCTTCGCAATAATTCAATTCTTTATAAAATAAAATTTTTCACTGGAATTCAATAATTTAAAAAGAAATTTAATAAAATTCTTTATCAGATTTCAAATTATTTTCAATTTTTCAATGAAATTTCTCGATAGAATTTAATTATTTTCAAAAAGTTTAAAAAAAATTCTGAGAGATTCAATTATTTATAAAAATTTTAATAAAATTCTTCGCAAGAAATTAATTATTTTCATAAATTATAATATTTTTCTCCGGAATTCAATTATTTTGACAATTAAAACTCTTCACAGGAATTCAATTATATAAAAAATTTTTTTAAATAAAATTTGTTGCAAGAATTCAATTATTTTCATAAATAACAAGACGTATCGCAGAATTTTAATTATTTTTTATACAAATTTAAATAAAATGATAGAAAATTGCATTTATTCTTAGAAATTTTTTTTAATATCCCCGAAAAAATTTAATAATTTTAGAAAATTTTGATAAAATTTTTTATAAAAACTTAATTTTAAGAAATATTTAACTATTTAATTCAATTATTTAAGAAATTTTAATAAAATTCTTCGCAAAAATTAAATTCTTTATAAAATAAAATTTTTCATCGGAATTCAATTATTTAAAAAGAAATTTATTAAAATTCTTTGTCAGATTTTAATTAATTGCAATTTTTCAATGAAATTTATCGATAGAATTTAATTATTTTCAAAAAGTTTAAAATAATTCTACGAAATTCAATTATTTAAAAAAATTTTAATAAAATTCTTCACAAGAAATTATTTATATATTCATAAATTATAATATTTGTCTCCGGAATTTAATTATTTTTACAAATTAAATTCTTCATAAATTCTCCATAGGAATTCAATTATTTAAAAAAAATTTTCAAGAAAATTCGTTGCAAGAATTCAATTATTTTCATAAATAAGAAAACTTATCGCAAATTTCAATTATTTTTTCATACAAATTTAAATAAAATGATAGAAAATTGCATTTATTCTTAGAATTTTTTTTTTAATTTTCCCGCAAGAATTTAATTCTTTTTGAAAATTTTGATAAAATTCTTTATAAAAATTTAATTTTAAAAAATATTCAATTATTTAATAAATTTATTTATTTTTGTATTTAAATAATTGAATTCTCGAAAAATTTTCTAATAAAACGATTGACAAATGAATTTCACTGAAAATTTTATATTATAATTGTTTACAAACATTATTTTAAAAATAGAAAATTTAGTTTATTTTTCTCCAATAGAAAAAATTTATTTTTATTTTAGGGTCGCTCTTTTTCCACTTTTTTTTGAAAATTTTTAATTAAGAAATTAAAATCCCTAAAAGTAATTTTGTGCATTATTTTTATTTATTTTGCATTTATTTCACATGTATAACAAGCGAAGAAAATTTATTTTTTTTTTCTAGTAAAAAAGATTTTGCCAAATGCGCAACAAAAAACATTTAAACAAACAAATTTTTTCAAAAATTAAGAATTATAAAAATTAAGTTAATGTTTGTTTTACATTCTAATATTTACAAAAAAAAATTTTTTGCTAGAAAAACTCATCCATAAGAATAACAATTATTTAAAATCATTTGATTCAATTTAATTAATATATTGTAATTAAATATAAAGTATTTAAAGTATAAATTAAATTAATTGTAATTTAACAAGGACAATTAAATTAGAGCGAGCGAGGGTAATGACGCTAGTAAGATATAAATATTAATAAATTAAATAGATAATAATAAAAATGAATATATATATATCTATAATAAATAAAAACTTTAAAAAGGAAAATTGGGAGAAAATTTCCTAAAAAAAAAGAAACAAAAAAAAAAGTGAAGAATTATGAGAAAGCGCTTAGCGTTCTAATGCGCGATCGTCGAGCGCTTTTTCGTGACCATTCATAACAGTTTAGCGTTTATTAAGCCGAACCGTTGAGGGGGGGAAAGGGGGGAGGTGGACATGAATGAGATTGTGTGTGTGTATGTTTCAAAGTTGAAAATGGTACATGTCGACCATATTTTTGTTAAAGAGATTATGGGCGAGTTGGTGGCGCGCAATGTACTCGTGCAAATTAAAGGGGCTGTCTGGTTATCTAAAGGCATTAATAAACCTGCAATTGTAATACACAGAGACTTCTAGTCTTTCTCTCTCTCTCTCTCTCTAGTTCGAATTTCGAGATTTCGAGGTTGGAATTCGCTTTTACTGAGGGAAGTCACCTTATCTTTCACGAATCTCTTATCACCCCTGGGAATACTCATAATGGCCCTTAAACCCTTAACTGGATATTCGTACAGTTTAGATTGAGAATGGAATAGAGAGTGAAGGTAATGTTTTTTGATTAGCTCAAAACTGTGACTCTATGTACGTGTGTTTATGTGTGTGGTAAAGAATTTTTTTTTATTTATAGAGAAAAAAAAAATATTTTGTAATCAATCGATTTGGGAAATTGTATTTTTTCTGTTCAATCGATTTGAGAAAATGTTTTTTCTACTTTTCCTTTCTTTACTAGTTTTGCTCTTTTAACTACTACTAGGTACCACTAACTACGTACTATTGACCACTAGATACCGTAAAAAATATTTAAATATCAAATTATAATTTTTTGTCTGACTAAAGGTGAATTTTACTACTGTGATAATATTTCAAAACTTTTAGCCCAAAGTTTTGTCTGACTAAAACCATTTTTTACTAATTAATTCAATAAAATTTCTTTACATTTACTTGTATTTCCTGTAAAAGGAATGTAGACTAAATTGTTAGCAACGTCTGACTCTACTGTTGACCACTATCACTTAAAAACAAAATCACTGATTTTACTTCCCTTCGCCATTAATGACCAATTTTTTTTTTTTTCTATAATTTATCTTCTTCCGCTTTTTCATCTAAAAAGACAAAGAAACTTTTGTCTGCAAATTATATATTTTTGACTTTAACTGCCTTTTACTACTTCTACTATTTTTTAATAAATTCTTTTACTACTTTTAATTTTTTGTATTTTACTATTCTAAAAAAATTGTATTTGTAATATTTTACAATATAAAAAATTATAATTTTTTAATAAAAAAAAATTCTACTCTGACTACTATTCGTACTACTTATTTTCAAAAGAAAAATATAATTTGTGAATAAAAAAAATTCTACTGTGGCAATTGATGTTACAGTGATTATCAAAAACAAAAACAAATCGGAATTGTTTGGCTAAAGATCGATTTTACTACTGCGATAAGAAATGAAAAATTTTAATTCCTAATTTGTTGGACAAAAATTTTTTTTTTTAAATAATTTAATTCTTTCGAGAAAATTGAATTAAAATTGTATTGAAAATAATTGAATTCTGTCAAAAAATATTATTATTTATAAAAAGAATTAAATTCTTCCAAAAAATTCTATTAAAATTATTAAAAATAATTTAATTCTTAACAAAGAATTTTAATAAATAAAATTCAAATTTTTGAAAGTAATTGAATCTTTTCGTGAAAATTTATTAAATTTTTTTTTGAAAATACTTGAATCCCAGCGATGAACTTTACTGTTTATAAAAATAATTGAATTCTTCTAAAGAATGTTTTATTAAAATTTTTTTTTGAAATAATTTAATTCTTGCGAAAAAGAATATAGTTAATTATGTAGTTAATAAGAGAATTTTTTTAAATTTTGAATCTAAAATTATTCAAAAATTCATGTTTATATTTAAAATTATAAAATTTTGTAAATTAATTTTCTTCAGATTTGAAGAAAAATCTTTCAATCTGTAAGCACTGCTTGGAATTCGAATATCAAGGGTTTTAGAAATGAAATCAATAAGAAGTTTTTTTTTATTTTGAGAATTTGCAATATTTAACATTAATAGTCATTACAATTGCTTCTCTATGGACTGTTTATTCCGTTAGCGTCTGACTATAATCAAGTTTAATTACTGGGTTTTGATAATAATTGAATTACAGTTAGTTCACACTATTCACATTGTTTACGACTTGTCTCACTAGACTCGAATATAACTACTCAATTTCGTATACATTGTATAATAAAATTAAAAAATATTAACTCCCTCTCGATTTACGTGTAAATATTTACATTTGCAAATAATTTCAAAAAAAAATTTTCGCAATACTTTACATTGAAAAATTACTTTTATTTTCCCTTCCTATTTGATCGACTTGACTTTTCTTTTCAGATTATTGAATAGTAATTATTAATATTAAATAAAAATAATAAAAATGAATAAAAATCATAATTAACAATAAATAAAAATATTAAGAATGATAATTAATAATAAATAAAAATATTAAAAATGATAATTAATAATTTGGCGGAAAAAATACCATTGTGCTAATTGTTTAATGCTCGGAGGAATAATTTAATTTAGCCAACGATTAAATAAAATACACTGTAGAAATGGAATTTATTGAAAATATTTTTTTTTATAAAAATTGAGTCGAAATAAATAAAATTAATCAACCTTGAATTTATATTTTAAATTTTTAATTCGTTCAATTTTTATTTCACAGTATCCGTACTACGAATACGTTAGAAAATTCAAACTATTTCAATGCTTTATCAATATTTTATGATGAATATTAAAATAATGAAACAAAAGAGAAAAAGAATTCATATATTATCAATTTTTATGCATGATTGGATGAAAAAAATATTTCCAATATCGAAAAAATAATTCTGTCCAAAAAAAAAAAGATGACTTAAAATTTATTTCTTCGATGGAGTTATAAAATTAAAAAGTGGAATTAAAAATATCGTGAATATCAATATTTAAAAAATCAAATTCTGTCAAAAAAAAGATGACAAAATTTATTTCTTCGATGGAATTCTAAAATTAAAAAATAGAATTAAAAATATTGTAAATATCAATATTTAGCGTGCATAGAAACTGTCAAATTTTTTTCTAAAGAGACTTAAAATAAAGTGCGACAATGATTTCTGATGTTAATCCACTAAACGAGTCGCATCCACTTTGGGAGGTTTAGATGATAATTGGAAATAGTCGAGCAAGAGTGTATATTCCTTGTTTTAGGAGCAGCTTTACATCGACATTTCGTGCGATATAACTTTGCCCCCGAGCACTATACATATTATGTGGTATCTTCTCGAAATGACTATGTCGAGTATGTACATACAGGATACCATTCTGATTTTACCGGTGACTTTTTTTCATATTTCTTTTTTTTTTTTTTTTTTTTTTTTTTGACAGTGGGCGACGAAAAAACCAAAAAATGGATCTCTACGTACACGCTCGTTACGTTAACGATGGAAATGGTTTCACGACACGTGATCTCCCTTGTAAATGTGTGTGTGTGTATGTGAGCAGGGCGACAGAAAAAAGAAAACACTACTCACGTTACGAGAGTAATTATTGATTGAAACTGAAAACACAAAGATCAAAAGCAACACATTTCATCCCCCTCGGACTTAGACCTTTTAGGTATGTATCTGTCAGAGTATTAAAAAAAAAGGGAGAGAAAAAAAAATACGAGACGGAAAATTGATATTCCAGGACGAAAATTACAAACTCAATTCGTTACCTAACATTATTGATTTTCCTCTGAAGAATTTTGGATTTTTTTTTTTTTTTGACAAACACTATTTTTAGAAACAATTTGACAAAATTTTTTCAAACCTTTTTATAAAAATTTTTTTAACAAAGATTTTTTTACAAAACTTTTTAACAAATTGATTACCATACAGATTATTTTTTCAAAAACACTTTTTCTAAGGTTATCAAAATTGAGACAAAAAGTGTATAAACATTGTTACAACAATTTTTATACGCTTTTTTGTCTCAATTTGAAATGTGAATTTCTTAATGATATTTAATAATAATTCTTAATAAATTGAGACAAAAAGCGTATAAAAATTGTTACCATTTTTATACCCTCTTTGTCTCAATTTGATATGTGAATTTCTTAATGATATTTAATAATAATTTTTAATAAATTGAGACAAAAAGCGTATACAAAATTGTTACAACAATTTTTATACGATTTTTTTTTGTCTCAATTTGATATCTGAAGATCTTATTCGAATTTTCATATATATATTTTAGAAAAGAAAATATTCTGTAACTATTTCTGCACTAATTTATTATTCGAATTTTTAATATGTATATATATGTATGATTAAAAACAAAAAATAATAATTTTTGTCCTCGGTTGATTATTCAAGGAAATAATTGTTTTTTAATGGGATAGTATTTAATCAGCAGTAAGAGCTTTTACATCAAGTACTAATGTCATCGTGTTTGCGATTAAAATTTCTAAATTATGAATTCAAGGGTTTACTGTAAACCACGTAATGCTTCATTGGTTTTCCGTTCTGAATTATGCTCTCCAAGATTTATGGAACTCGTAATGAAAGGCTTTAGAGTTTGTTAAAATTTAAATTCCAATACTTTCCCAGGAATTTATAATTAATTCTTCTTTATTTATAAATTCTCCCCGCATATTCAGCATTTATTTTATTGTTTTTAACACTTGAAGCATTAATTTTTAGTTTATTCTTTATTCATTTTTATTTTTATTATAATAATAATATGAGGAAATTAAAATAATAGAATAATTATTTTTGTGATAGTAACAACAACTGCAACAACAACAACTATAACAACAATAATAGGAATAATGATAACTACGCAATTCTTTTCTATAAGCAAAATTAAGTCACAGTTTTCTTGAAAGTATTAAATTAATACTAAAAAAAACCAAATTGATACAAAAAATTTGGATCAATTTTTTATTTGAACCACATTTTTGGTATCAATTGGAGATGGTGTAAACCAAATATAATTACGGAGACCCGAGGAAAATTTATTTACTTAAAAAGAATTAAAATAATTACTAATATTACTAATAGTAATATTAAATATGTCTGACTAGTAATTTACTTTTACTACTGAGACAGTAATAAAATAACAAGAGAAATAATAAAAATTAAGTAATAATAGTAATGAGAATTATAATTAAAAAACTAGGGCTGACAAATAATTTACTTCTACTACTTGAGAAAGGAATAAAATAACAATAGAATAAAAATAAAAATTATACAATAATACAATAATAGGGTGATAAGAATTTTAATAAATAAAATACGTCTGACTAAAAATTTACTTCTACTACTGAGATAGTAAAAAATAATAATAAAAATTATAATAACAGTCAGTTAATAATTATTAGGTATAATTATACAAAATATAATAGTAAAAAATACGTCTGACTAATAATTTACTTCTACTAGTGAAACAGTAATAAAATAATACAAGAAATAATAATTGAAATTGAAAGAAATAAAAATTGTAATAAAAAATTACAATAATGGTGTTTGCTTGAAGTCCATAAAAGTCAGTTCTTTAAAAAAAAAAATGTCCGTAAATTCTGTAATTTTATTGAGAAAAGACGAAAATTTTGTAAATTGTACGATATAATTTGGAGAATTTTAGAGAAACTATAAATGATTGCAGAAATTAAATTATTTTATCAAAAAGTAATAAAATTTTTCAGAAAAGTTCAATTATGTTTAACATTTTTTTTAAAACTTCTCCTCAAATTATCAATTATCTTTACAAAATAATTAAATTCTTCTACAAAATTTCATTATTTTCAAAAATTGTAATAAAATTCTCATCAAAATTTCAATTATTTTCAAAAATTCTCCTCAATTCAAAGATTTTTAATATCTACTATTTTAATAAAATTTTCCTAAAGAATTCAATTATTTAAAAAAAAAAAAATTTAATAAAATTCTACGCAAACCTTTAATTATTTTCAAAAAATAATAAAAATTTCACAGAAATTCAATTATTTACAAATTTTTTTTATAAATTTCTTCGCAATCATTCAATTATTTTCATAAATAATAAAATTTTTACAGGGATTCAATTATTTTCGTAAATAATAAAATTTTTACAGGGATTTAATTACTTTCGCAAATAATAAAATTCTTTTTAGTAATTCAAATAGTGTCATTAATAATAAAACTTATTACAGAATTTCAATTATTTTGAATACAAGTTTAATCAAATTTTTCGAAACATGAAAATTATTCTTAAACATTTTATTAAAATTCGTCAAAAGAATTCAATTATTTAAATATTTATATTGATAAAGTACTCTATGAGAATTCTATTTTTAAAAAAATGCAGTTATTTAATAAATTCTTTTTTTGTATTTAAATAATTGACTTCTAGTAGAATTTTCTAATAAAAATTTATTTAATTGTGGATTTCAGTAAAAATTTTAGATTATAATTGAATATGAAAAGCATTAGAGCGTGAATTTTTTTTTAGAAATAATTGAGTTTTGAAAAGGTTTCAAATTAAAATCTTTGAAAATCAGAATTTTTCATATTTTTTAACTAATTTTTAAAAACTAATTTTTAACTAACAATTCTATGGAATTAATTTTTTTGAAAAAATTCAATTGCAAATTTTATTTTAAATTATTTTAAGTTTTTATTTTGTTATATATATATATATATATTTAATTGAAGAATTTACAAATAATTGAAATTTCGTAAAATTGAATTGTAAACAAATGAATTTGAAAATTATAATAATAGTAATAAGAATTATAATAGATAAAATACGTCTAACTATTAATTTACTTCTACTACTGAGACACAGTAATAATTTAATATAAATTTTAATAACAGTAACAATAATAATAATAATAAAAAATACGTCTGACTATTAATTTACTTCTACTACTGAGACACAGTAATAATTTAATATAAATTTTAATAACAGTAACAATAATAATAATAATAATAAAAAATACGTCTGACCAGTAATTTACTTATACTACTGAGGCAATCATAATAATAATAATTTAAATTAAGAATTATTATTATTATTATTATTATTATTATTATTATTATTATTATTATTATTATTATTATTATTATTATTATTATTATTATTATCATTATTATAATTACTGGGCTTATTATTAGTAATATAATGATTATTAAATTATTATTATTATTATCAGGGAGATAAAGGAAAATAGCAATAATGAAGGTAATAATGATAATAACAATAATTTAAGACGGTGCTCGAAATAAAATATTAATTTCCAAGTCAGTGACAACGTTTGAGCTCCATAATCTTAACGAGAATATGCTTTTCGTGTTTAAGTTGTCACTTAAGTTGAAGCTATTTCCAAAGTTACATGAGAAGTTGAGAAACTTTGCTCGTAAAGAGTTGAATTTCTATGACCCAGCATCTAATCGATATTTGTAGTTTACATAAAATTTGATTCAAACCCATACAGAGAAAATAAAATAGATATGCAGATTTTTATATTGTATAAGTTTTTTAATGATATGCAGAAAAAAATTTTTTTTTTTCTCCTGTATTAAAAATTTGAATATTGTATACAAAGTTCTTTATTAAAAATTTGACTTTTTATATATATATATATAGATAGAAAAATGCTTCCTCCGAAAATGTTATTCTCATTGTACGTATATATAGAAAAATATATAGTTTAATTTTTAATTTGATTTAATTTCAATATAATTTAATTTTCAAACGTGAAACATTATTTTTGTTCGCATTCACTATATTAATTATATCTATTTTCTCACAATATTTATTGACATTGTGTCAATTATTTGGAATAATGAAATTATAAATTAATAATTTATATTACAGTTCTACGTTCTATTGTCTCAAATGTATATTTGTATAAATTATTGTGTGTATTATTTTAATTATACGCGGTAAATAAATGGCGCATTTCGTTTACAATATTGATCAGTGATTAAATATAATTTATAATTACGCAATGAATTATCGACTATTCGTATTTTATTTTTTTCCTGTTTTTTTCTTCTATAGAACTAAAATTTTAATATGTAAATAATTTAATTAAAATAATAATAATAAACAAGAATTAGTGGACTTTTCACTAAATTTATTTTTTCTCAAAATAAAAAAAAACAAAGTCAATTTTTATTGTCCTGGAAAAAATTCAAAGTGTCAGCATATTACTTTTCGTGTTTCGACTATTTTTCCCTTAAAAAACAAAAAAAAAAAAAAAAAAAAGCAAGAGACTCGCGCAATATGAAATGAAAGCTTAGAATTGAGTGTTCTCCAAAAGTATAAGAAAGAAGAAGACATTCGAGGACTGCCGAGTCATCTGCTCTCGAGTGGACCACACGTTTCTCTCGAAAACAAGAGATGGGTTTTTCTAGGATTGGTACATAGAATAGAAGGGGCGAGCCTCATTTTAAACCAAAGACTACAATCGAGTAGTGGAGGGGGAAGGGATGGTTAGTTCTCATTTTGTCGAGAAATCCCTCCCCCCCTCTCACTCACCCCCTACTCTCTGACCTGATGAGGTTCGCAGTTCATTTTCTAGAAACTTGGTCTAAATCCAGTACTATACGTGACCCATGAACTATCACATAATAACTATCTAATCCCTAATGTACGTAGCGATTATTAAACGAAATGAAGAAAAGGCAATTTTAATTATTTTTTTTTTTTGGCTATTTTTATTTTACTCTGTAAATTTTTAATTGGAAAAATTGTTAATTAATTTGAATTAGTAAATTATTATAATTACATTGAAAAAAAAAATTTATTTGATTCAAATAACCGATTAATTGACTATTGTCAATTAAATATTTAATTGACTCTAATAAATATTATTTGATTCAAGTAAATATTTACTTGATAATAGTCAATTAATCGGTTTTTTGAATCAAATAAATTTTTTTTTCAGTGAATTTTTTTCAGTGCTAGTAATAATAATAGAAATAATAATTCCTATTATTATTACTAGCAACAATTCGCACTCTAAAGCGCGCGGCAAACTTCTTATATACTTTTTTAAATAAAATTAACAATTTAAAAAAAAAAATTTTAATTCATTTTTTTTTTCATAAAAATAAAATATGAATTGGAATATAGATTATTACTATTATAACCACAATAATCATATATTCTGAGACAAGGTATTCAGAGAAAAGTCTGACATTTTTATTAAAAGTACTGAAAAAAATTTAAATTTTAGAATTCATAAAAAAAAAAATGTTGAATTTTGGTGTCTTTTTTGTCTGTCTCATAAACTATTAAATCGCCACGAATTCTTATACAAAACTTTGAATTTTTTCTATTTCTGACAATAATTTTCTTTATAAAAATTATTACTTACAAATTATTTAATGAATAATTTTACTTAAATATTTCAAAATTAATTCAATTTTAAAAGAGTTATGCGTTTACAATTTTCGTAAGATTTTATTAAAAATAATTAATTTATAGAAAAAATTTAGTTAAAAACATTTTATAAAATTGAATTTTGGAGAAGTTACAAATAATTGCAGAAATTCAATTATTTTTCAAAAGTAATAAAATTTTTCTTACAAAGTTCAATTATGTTCAAAATTTAAAAAAAAAATTCCAGTCAAAATCACAATTATGTTTATAAATAGAAAAATTCTTCTCCAAAATTCAATTATTTTCAAAAATTTTAATCGAATTCCTCGAAAAATGTAATTATTCTTAAACATTTTATTAAAATTCGTCAAAAGAAATTGTGAATTATTTAAAAATTTGTTGATAAAATTTAATTCAATTATTTAATAAATTAATTACTTTTGTATTTAAATAATTGAATAATTTTGAAAAAGATTCAAATTAAAAAATTAAAAAATTTGAATTTTCTATACTTTTAACTGGCAATTCTAAAGAAATAATTTTTTTTAAAAAAGTTTAATTTTTTTTTTTAAATAATTTGAAGTTTTTATTTTCTAATATACATTTAATTAAAGAATTTACGATTAATCCAAATTTCATAAAATTGAATTTTAAACAAATGTATTTGAAAAATCTCAAGAATTTTTTCAAAAATGATTAAAAATAGTTGATTTAGAGAAGAATTTTAGTCAACAATTCCAGAAAATAATAATTAAATTGAAATTTTGAAAATAATTTTTAAGAAATTATAGTAACAATATTTATTTTTAATATAAAATAATGATAATACTTTTATAAGTTGTTTAATTTCAAGAAGGTTTAAATTTTAAATTTTTGAAATCATGATTAGAAATAGGAATATTGCAAAATTTTTTATTCTTTTTCTTTAAAAAACTCATGATTTAGTTAGTAAAATAAGATTCCAAATCGATAAATGTCCAAATAATTAAATATTGATTTCGTAAATTTTAAAATATTTCCTGTTTCTTAATCATAAGTTTTTAACAATTTTCTAATATTTTTTATAAACAAAAAGGAAAAAAATTTGCATAATTTAGATCAGTCAAACGAAATTTGTTATAAAAAAACATATAATAAACAAAATTTATCTCTTAATCATAATTGTTTTTAAATTTTTTAATTTAAAATATTATTTTATTTTAAATCATGAAAAAATACCTGCATATTTTCGATTTGTCAATAAATATTTTTTAAAGAAAAAAAAAACAAAAGCAGACAGAAAAAACTAACTTCAAAGTGTGGACAGACAGAATAAATGAAAGAATTAAATACGAAGATTATTATTGTTAATAATTATTATTATTTATTATTACCACTAATAATATTTTTACAAAAAAATTATTTTTTTGAATAGAAAAAAAAATTTTTTGTTTATAAAAAATTTTTGAAAAAAATCTGTTTCTTTAAAAAATGTTTTTTTAGTTTTAGAAAGGTAGTTGTGAATCATTAACGCAGAACTTTAGTGTAATTATTCATTATGATTCATATTTCACGTGGCACTCGGTTGCAATATGTGACAAGTAAATTTTGGATTGTGCTTACTGGACATGAGAGATGTGTACTTACATGGAAAGCTAGGGTCGTTTGTAAAGTGGACTTACGTGCTTACGGCTACACGTTTGCTTTGTGCATAAATATCCATATAGTAACTTATCGTCATTGTTATGAAGGATTCACGGGGCATTAATCTAATTCACACTTTATTGAACTTGAGTATAAAGCATCCAACTATTTTGGATAAATTGTAATCCTAATTTATACCAATTTAGAAGTTTCCCTTGTTTTTATACATAAAAAAATAATATTAATAAATTTTAAATTAAAATTTTTATATTTTAATTTATAGTTTAAATTAAGAATATTTTTCATTAATAATATAATACAAAAAAATTAATAATTTTACAATTTCTAATTAAAAAAATTGCGAAATTTGTTTCTTCTTTTTTCAAATATTTGCTGATAAAATATTTATCAAGTTTAATTTCTTTTTTGTTTTTTTTTAGTTTTAAGGAAAGTAATTTGGATTTTTGATTCTACGATTTTGAAACTTTATTTATATTACTGATTAACATTTCCTGTTTATGTGCAGCATTATACTCCGATATGTTTAGTGCTTCTCCTGTTTCCTGTAATGTAAAGCTACAAATTATTCGCATGACTGCAACTTCTCGAATATACACTTAGCATTGCGTTTGTTTATCTTTCGACAAGCCTCCAAGCCATTTTCATATGTCACAAACAAAATTATTGTAAAAGTTAACGTAGACGTTTTATTTTATTAAATTAAAAATTTAATGCGCGCAGGAATTTAGTTTTCCTTCTTTCTTTTTCTTTCTATTCCTTTAAAAAACCTTATTATCGAAAAAATTGAAAAAAAAATTAAAATTACATCTAATTAATAAATTAATTGTAAAATAGTAAATAACTGAAACAGTAAATTATTAAATAAAAAAATTTAGTGAGAAAATGAATTAGAGGAAAAATAAATTCATGAATAAACTAAATTAGTAAGAAGAAAAAAAAACTAGTGAATAAATAAATTAGTAAATGAAATAAATTAGTGAGAAAATAATTTAGAAACAAAATAAATTAATAAATAAAATAAGTTAGTGAGAAAATAAATTAGTGAAAAATAAATTAATAGATAAAATAAGTTAGTAAGGAAATAAATTAGTGAAAAATAAATTAATAAATAAAATAAATTAGTAAGAAAATAAATTAGTAAAAAAATAATTTAGTAAGAAAAATAATTTAGCAAAAAATTAAGTATGTGAATAAATATAATTTTTGTTACTTCTTTATTGAAGAGAAATTAATTCCATAACAATTTTATCGTTTTGATAATAAAAAGAAGGGAAAAAAATTATTTTTCAAAAGGGTAAAAATCGAAGCATGTAAAGATACCGAATATAAGAATTGGGGGCAGATATCTTTGGCAAGTAGCTTGGATAAGAGTCGACTCACCAAATATGATTTATGTCCCAATATAACCGGATAGTGATAAAATAAGACTCTTTTCTTTCACCCCACATTTTCTCTCATCGATAAATATTACATAAAAAAAATTCCCTTACACAAGAATTAAAAATTATTCCAAAAATCAGTAAAATTAGGGAAAAAAACCAAAGAAAGGAAAAAATGCAAATTTATAAACTTTTTCAAAAAAATGAAATTTTTTAACTAAACGCTAACTTTTCTAATTAATTTAGAAATTAAATTTTAATTTTCGCTACTTTTCAAATTAATTTAGAAATTAAATTTAAATGTTCGCTACTTTTGAAATTAATTAAAGTGTATACACCTATAATAAGGGAAAAATTAACTAATTAGGGTATTTAATTAGGGAAAGGAGAAATTAGTTCCGCTTGAGAGAGGTTATTAATAAATGACTTTGAAAAAAATGGGTATTTAATAGAAGAAAAAAATTAATATGAAGCAATAGTTTTTTTTTTTTTTTAAAGAAACTTAGTCCTGTGACATTGGAGGAACCTTATAAGATATGCGCACGAACTGTTTCAGGAAAGTTTAGAAGAAGAAACTTTCTCTTCCCTTGTATTTAAAGTTTTTTTTTTATAACAATTTCAGTCTACAAGATTGTTTAAAACTTGAATAAAAAAGAAAAATCAAAATTAAAACTCTCCAATTATTTTGTCGTCGATCAAACAATTTGCATCTCTTTCCATATTTTCTATTCATTTACAAATGAAAAAAAAAATTCATTATGTAAATTAATATTTTATTTCTCGTTTTTTTATTTTAATAATAATTAATAATTTTTTAATTTATAATCTAATTATTGCTGTTACTATTTTTTTTCAAGTCGTGTCCATCATATAATTTGTTAATTAATTTTAATAATTATTTTTGTTGAATTAAAATCTTTTTTTTAAATAAAAAATATTGGAATTATTTTTTGTTTTTTATTTGAATTATAAAAACTATTTTTGTATTATTGTATATTATAATATTTTGTATTTTGAAATAATTGATAATTACTCTGAATTACAATTTTTTAATTATCTTGAATTAATGATTGATTTTCAATTATTTTTAATTAAAAAACATTAAATAAATTAATTAATATTAATTTCCAATTAATTTAAATTAATTAATGTCATTTTATCAATTTGAATTTTTTTTATTAAATTAAATTGCTGAAAGAAAACTTTTATATGTATATTTATTTTTTTTTAAGAATTATAATTTTTTTTAGAGAAAAGAAGATCTTTTTTTTCTCGCTAGAAAGAAAATAAAGAATAAAAATCCTTTGTTTAATTTTAGAAAGCGTTTGAGAGAGTTTTAAAATAATAGAATTTACTTTAGTTGATGTCTAATAGACTCTTGATTCGCCAAACAAGATTTCAGTGCAGTATAGATATATAGAGAGAGAAAAAGCTACTTTATCATTGATCTTCGACGTTGATTGACCAACTTATCGAGAAAATAGTGTCGGCAAGATCGATCGCGTTCATTAAATGTCCTGCACGACTTTGATGCAATACTTTTAGTCTCTCAGTGTGATAACTTAAAAGGTCGTTCCCAACGCGGAGATATCCATCGTATATTTTCAATTAAAGACACTTTTTTTTCTTCTTAACACATGTTTTGATCTCATTTTAAAAGAGAGTGGTGTACTATTCTAGTTTTATACACCATTGTTCTCGAGTGATTATTTATTCACTTGACATCTCGACAAGTGAATTTTTTTTTTATTTTTCAAATGGAAAATAATTTACAATAAAAAATAATTTTATCGTATGACAATAATTTTTTGTGTATAAAAAATGTTGCTATACAAAAAGTTCTTTATTATTTGCTTCGAATTGTTTTTTATTTTATTATTTCTTTATTTTGCGACTCTAATAAGAAAATAATTATTTATAAAAAATTAGTTATTTTTATATTAGATAATAAAATATTAAAATAATAAATGTAAAAATAAAATAGGGGAACATAATTAGGATTGGACCTTTGTCAAGGTCCAACCCTGACTATTTTCCCCCATTTTTTCTATTAAATAATTTGTCAAATAAATATTTTGTCTAATAAATATTTTTTTAAATAAATATTTTGTCAAACGAATATTTTGTCTCGTAAATATTTTTTTCGAATAAATATTTTGAAATGAAAATATTTTTCCGAATAAATATTATGTCACAGAAAATAATTTTTCTAATAAAACTTTTGTCAAACAAATATATTGTCTAATAATTATTTTTCAAATTAATATTTTGGCTAATAAATATTTTTTCGAATAATTATTTTTTCAAACAAATACTTTTTCGAATAATTATTTTGCAATTAAATATTTTGTCTAATAAATATTCTTTCAAATAAATGTTTTCCTAAAAAAGTACTTTTTAGAATAAATATTTTGTCAAAACAAAAAATATTTATTAGGCAAAATATTTATTTGAAAAGTATATTTATTCGAAAAAATATTTTTAACATAAAAATATTTTTTCGAATAAACATTTTTCTAAAAAAAATTGTTTCTCGAATAAATATTTTTCTAAAAAAAATTGTTTCTCGAATAAAGATTTTTTAGGGACTGAAAAAATTATATATAACAATTATTTTCAAAAAATTCATTATTTGATTATGTTGAATGTAAGAGAGAAGGAGAAAGAGAGAAAGAGAGAGAGAGAAATGAAATTTTAAAGCAGTAGCAAAAAAATTGTGGTTTTTTTTCTTTTAGGAACGAGTAAAAAATAGTGACTTTAGTGTTCGAAAAATGTAGATCTTGGTTGAATTGAAATGCATATGAAGTGAAAACTCAGGTGAATACTTTTCTTTTTTTTTTTTGCACGTATTTAATTAAGTACGTACCATATGATAAATTCACGTTCGCTTTTTAAAACGCGGCCCAACTGGGGCGCCTCCCTTATTCTGTAAAATGACGGGGAAAAAGAGAAAACTTAAGCAAGACATATTGCCTGGGCAAAAAAAAAATCCTAATGAATAATAATGGGAACACTGCTGAGGCAAAAGTGTCCACCTCTCTTTCTCTTTCATACTAAAAAGCCCGCAAATCACAAATTAATTATAAATATATATATATAAAAAAAATTCTCAATTCTCTTTTAAGTTCATGTAAAATTATACGAAAAATTTAAAGTAAGTTGCTTTTAATTATTTATTGCAATTGTTTCATTTAAATTATTTATTTCAATTATTCATTTAAATTATTTATTATTGATATTTATTTCAATTATATATTTCAATTATTCATTTAATTTATTTACTTAAAATAAATTTCAATTATTTTTTTTATTTTTTTTTTTTATTTCAATTATTTTTTTGCAATTGTTTATTTTAAATATTTTAATTATTAATTTCAATTATCCATTTCAATTATTTATTGCAATTCTTTTTTTTAATTATTTATCTCAATTATTAGATTTAATTATTTTTTTCAGATATTTATTTTAACTTTATATTTAAACTAATAATTTCAGTTATTTACTTGTACTAATTATTTTAATTCTTAATTTAAAAAATTTAAATCTTTTTATTTCATTTTTTATCTTTTAAAAGTAATATACGTTGTCTCTTTTATTTTACATTCCCTTTGCTTATTATTAAACAACCTTTACATTATTGACATTGATGAGAGGTTTTATTACTAAAGTTATTACCTGCGATGAAGGAATGGCTTTGAATTCTCTCTCTCTCTCTCTCTCTCTCAATTAAAATTTACTGTCAACAGCATCGACAGTAAACAGTGTCCATCGTAAGTTTGCTCCCTACAGATTTCAATATCAAACATGTTCGTGTGTTTTATTTCGTAAGTGAAATTATATAAAGTGTTCTTGATTTTTTAAAATGCTTTTTTTGTCATAACTATTTTTATTTCTTAATAGTAATTTTAAAAAATAAAAATAGTTATAATAAACTGTTATATTTGAATTACATTATTATCATTATTATTAATTGTTATTATCGAATCAGTAGTGTAAGTAAATTATTAGTCAGACATATTTTATTTATTATTTTTCTCGTTATTTTTTATTAATTATTATTAATTATTATTATTACTATTATATAATCTTTATTATGATTATTATTATAATATTACATACTAATTATTATTTTAATTTTATTGCTTTCTCAGTAGTAGAAGTAAATTATTAATCAGACATATTTTATTTATTATTTTATTATTATTATTATTATTATTTTATTACTGTCTCAGTGGTAGAAGTAAATTATTAGTCAGACGAATTTTATTATAATTCTTATTAAAATTATTGTAATTTTTATTATTTTAATACTGTTTGAGTAGCAAAAGTAAACTAAATAATGTAGGGTAGGGTGGGGCATTACTATTCTTGTTTGGATTTTTGAGTCTATAAAATGTATATAAAAAAAAATAAAAAAATGAGTAGAACCGTTTGAAAGCTTGACTTCTTAGCTACAATTTTGCCATGTATCATTTTGCTGTAACTCGATTCTGTTCCGAACTACAGCGATTTTACGAAAAAAAAATTTTTTTGATGTCGAAAAAAACGAGGGGCGTAACTATTCTTGCAGCTATTAATGATATAATACTAAAAAAATATATAAATTAATTTGTTAATTGGAGGATTTTTTCTGGTTTTTTTCTTCCAATTTCTTACAATTCTAACCTAGAAACAAGCACACACAAAAAAATACACTGTTTTGTAGTTTTTGCTGTCATCAGTGGAAGAATAGTTACGCCCCATCCGCCCATTTTTTGAAAAAACACTTGTAAAATTTTTGAACAATAGAATATCAAAAATCCATTATGATATTCGTGTTCAGCACTAAATTTGACTTTAGAAATAATTTTTCCGATAATTTTTCCGACCGTTTATCACTATTTACAATGGCAGACTAAATGAGTGAAAACAAGTAAGCGAGTATATCAAAATCACATTTGGGTACCTAACTCCAATGATAGATGGCGCCAGAAGCTCAAATGTGGCGTACAATGTTCATTTCACATGACAAGTATACAGTGTAAAAAAAACTTTAATCGGATGAATAGTTTTCTCTCCAGGACAAAGAATAGTTACGCCCCGCGAATAGTAATGCCCCACCCTACCCTATTTATAGACGAATTTTACTAAAATACGCTAAAAAAATTGAATTTTGTAAAAATTTTTGTAAAAAATGAATGATTATGTAATCATTTTTGTAAAAAATGATTACATAAATTCAATTATTTTCAAAACTAATCAAATTCTTTTCCAAAATTCAATTATTTTTAAAAATTTTAATAAAATTTTTGTCAAAATTTCAATTTTTTTTAAATTTTTCACAATTTCATATGAATTCTAATATTTGCAATTTTTTAAAAAATTTCTTTGCAACAATTTAATTATTTTCAATAAATAATAAAATTTTTTACAGAGATTAAATTATTTTCATAAATAATAACATTCTTTTTAGGAATTTAATTATTTTCATTAATAAAACTCATCGCAGAATTTCAATTATTTTTAATACAATTTTAATCGAATTCCTCGAGAAATCTAACTGTTCTGAACAATTTTATTAAAAATCGTCAAAAGAAATCAATTATTTAAAAATGTTTTGATAAAATTCTTTATCAGAATTCAATTTTAAGAAATATTTAATTATTCAATAAATTATTTATTTTTGCATTTAAATAATTGAATTCTAGTAGAACTTTTTAATAAAAATTGATTTAAAAATGAATTTCAGTTAAAATTTTAAATTTCAATATTTATTATTCAAATTATTTAAATATTCAAATAATATTTGAATATTACAAGTATTATAGCATAAATTTTTAGAAATAATTAAATTTTAAAAAGGTTTTAAAATAAATTCTTTGAAAATCTTAATTTTTCACACTTATAACCAACAATTCTGTAGAATTAATTATTTTGAAAAAGTTTAATTGAATTTTTTTCTAAAATTATTTGAAGTGTTTATTTTTTAATACGTATTCAATTGGAGAATTTCTGAATAATTGAAATTTCGTAGAATTGAATAATAAATAAATGGATTTGAAAATTCTCAAAAAACTTTTTCAAAAATTATTAAAGATAATTGATTAAAACAAAAATTTTATTTAACAATTCTAGAAAATAATAATTGAATTAAAATGATGAAAATAATTTTGAAAAAATTCCAGTAAAAATATTCCTATTATTTAAAATAATGATTCTATCACTCGGTTATCTTTAATTTATTTTAAGTTAAATTGTTAAATTTCAAAAAGGTTTGAATTTGAAATTTTTAAAAATCTTGATTCCTGTGGAAAAATAATAAGGATTAAATATTTATATAGAAAAAAAGTTTTCGATGTTTTCAAATAATTTTACAATCGTTTTTAACAAATAGAAATTTTGTAAATATTTTTTCCAAAGTAAATTTACAATTTCTTAAACAAAATTTGATGTATAAAATTTTTTTTTTTACTTAAAACTTGTACTTTGTTTATGAATTGTAATTGAAGAGAAGAAAATTTGCAAAATATTTTCTACCTTCTAATTTTCCAACAATTTTTTTATTTTTTTTTTTTTAGAAAAAAGGAAAAAATAGCTGCATATTTTCGATTTGTCAAAAAATTAAGTTTTTCATATTAAAAAAAACGATATTTTGCAGGATTTATATTTGTTAATTACTTAAAACGTTTGTCTACAAAATGCTAATTTTTTTAGAAGCAAAGAAATAATGAATAATAACAGTAATATTTTTTTTAGATTAATAAAAATATTTTTAAATTATTTGAAAAATAAAGATATTATTAAATTAAAAAATAGGGGAAAAAATAAAGATGTAGGTATAATATATTATCTATTGTTTATAGGAAAAAAAAATGCTTAATAATAATAATTATTATTATTAATTAATTAATAATATTTAAATTAATAATACGCTTGTCAAAAGAAATATATATTTATAATAATCTATCGAAACAATTTTATATTCCTTTAACGATCCTCATTTAAAAAGTATATCTCTCATTTATTTGACGATCATTTAACTTGATGCCAGTAAAAAGTCTCTTTCTCCAGCAAAAAAAAAAATAAAATAAAATAAAAAAGTTATCGGCAATAACAAGTTGGCGCAGTATCTTTTGTAGCGCAGTAATTATCGATAACTTAAGACGCGTAAACACGAACCCATCTTCAATCACGTTCATCTTAGTAGAGTTTCTAGATTCTTGTGTATAGTAAGCCAAAGTAGAATTTCAAAGATTTTATGAAGTAGTAAATAGAGCAAAAGAGAGAAGGGGGGGAGGGAGGGAGGGGGCTTTTCGTGTTAAAGAAACAACGTCGGGCTATCTCAAAAGTTTTAATAGAGCAAACCGGGCACAAGAGAAGAGGTGTTGGACGTCGAAACGACCCTTTGCCTCCCCCCCCTCTCCCCACTTCTCTATTCCTTTAAACCATTCCCCTTTTTTTAACCACACTGCTTTTCTTGCATAAACAGCCAAGTTATTAACTGCCACTATAACCGCAGATCTTATCTGTTCTTATCTACTTGCGGCTTCAACGCCCCCAACCTGTCTTTAGCAAGCTTCTGTGGAAATAAAAAATTTTTTCTTCGTCACAGGGATCATTTTTTTTTTTTTTTTGCATCACGTGAAAGAAAATTCAGGCTTCGTACTCTTCTAGTAGTAAAACTACTACTTCTAAAAATACTACTTCTAGTAAAATTTACTACTACACTAACAAAAATGATCTATTAAACATAAAACTAATTTCTTTTTAAATTATGTCCTTCAATCGTTAGCAGAAATAAATTTATTGTAAAAGGAATCTTTTAAATATAAAAAAGGTTAAAAGTTTATTGGAAAAAAGAAAAACGTTTGAATATTAACTGATTTCTTTTAATTTTTAAATTAAATTTTTTTATGTCAAAATGATAATTTCACATTATTTAACGTTTGTGAACATTTCAAAATAATAAAATAAAAAAATTTTAATTACTCTTTACATAATGCAATAAGGTAATCTACATAATTTTTACTATAATTATTTATAAAATAATATTTGATAAATTTAATGATTAATAATAATAACAAAATTATTATTTTAATAAAATATACAATATACAAAATTTCAATAAAATATTACCAATTTTGGATAATTATAATAATTAAATTTACATATTCAAAAACCAGAATTTAATTAATTAAAAAATGTAGAATCTAATTTATAAATTTTAAAAATTTTTTAAATTGATAAAAGGTTATATGTGGAAATTATGATGAAAGAAATTTAGTTTTTATTTTTTATATATTTTACATGCCTATCGATATATTATTTGCAGGCTTGTGCTATTATTATTTTATTTTAAAGTTAATTTAATTTCAAATATTTTATAAATTTGAGCATAAAATAAATTAATTATTATTATATACTAAATAAATTAATTAATTACTGATTAATGAATTAATTAATGAATGAATTAATGAATTACTGATAATAAGACTACTGACAAAATTTTTCTTTTTGTAATCAAAAATTTTTACAAGAATCAATTATTTAAAACAAAATTTTCATAAAATTTCTTCCAAATAAAAACAATTATTTAAAAAGATTAAATTATAAAATTCTTAGCAAAAAATTCAATTCATTGCAGGATTTAAATTATTTTTTAAAGTTTTGATATAATTTCTTTATCAAAATTGAATAATTATTTTCAAAAAATTTTAAATTAAATTTCTTGAAATTTTATGAAATTCTTTATTGTAAACATTTAATTAGTTTTATAAATATTAAAATTTACACTGGAATTCAATTATTTGAAACAAAAATTTCATAAATTTTTTTCGAAAAAAATCAATTATTTAAAAAGATTTTTATAAAATTCTTCTATTCAAATCAATTCATCAAATAATGCAAATTATGTATAAAAATTTTATTAAAATTCTTTACAGGAATTCAATTATTTAAAAAAAATTTTGATATCAATTTCTTTGTGAGAATTTAATAATTATATTTAATACATTTTTAATTAAATTTCTTGAAATTTTATGAAATTCTTAGCAAAAATTCAATTATTTTCATAAAAATAATAAAAACTCATTGCTGAATTTAAATTATTTTTAAAAGATTTGACATAATTTGTTTATCAGAATTGAATCATTATTTTCGATACATTTTTAATTGAATTTAAAAATTTTTAAAATGTTATGAAAGTCTTTGTAAGCATTTAATTATTTTTATAAATAATAAAATTCACACTGGAATTCAATCATTTAAAACAAAATTTTCATAAATTTTTTTTTCGAAAAAAAACCATTATTTAAAAACATTTTTATAAAATTCTTCTATTCAAATCAATTCATCAAATAATGCAATTATTTTTAAAATTTTATTAAAATTCTTTACAGCAATTCAATTATTTTAAAAAGTTTTGATATCATTTGTTTATGAAAATTAAATAAATATTTCCAATACGTTTTTAATTCAATTTCTTGAAAGAATTTAATTATTTTTGAAAAATTTTTTGACGTTCTTTGTAATAATTCAATTATTTTTCAAAAATTTTAATAAAAATTTTTTTTTTAATATCTACTATATTTAAATAAAATTTTTCAAGGGAATACAATTATTAAAAAAAAAATTTCAATGAAATACATTTCAAGAATTTAATAAAATAAAATTCTTCGGCAAATCCCAATTACTTTCAATACAATTTAACTAAAATGTCACAATGAAATTTAATTATTTATTTATTTTTAAAAAATTCAACAAAACTTGTCGATAGAATCCACTTATTTTTAAAAATTATTTTAAACTCTTTAGAAGAATTCAGTCATTTTTAGTATAATTTTTATTAAATTAAAACGTACGATAAATTATTTAATTTTCAATCAATTTTTTGAATCGAAATCTTTGAAAAATTTTAATTGTTGTAGAACTTTAACAATATTTAAATTTTTATTTATTCTGCATTTCTTTTCTATAACTACTTTTTTTACTACCTTTTTCAGTCTTATCTACTTTTTTAAAATTAATTATAATTATCGAGTACGAAGCTTGAAAATAAAAAAATTTTTAAAAATCGAAAAATGTTCGAAAAAAACATTTTTAAAGGCAAAATATTTTTTTGCCAATTTATAAGGAAATATATAGTAAATAGAGTGAAGGAAATTAATAATTTTTGAGTTTTTGACAAAATAAAAAACAATTGATAAAAATAAAAAAGTAGAAAAAAGCAACCAAACATGCATATTGTTTGGGGAAAAAAATAAAAGGATAAACAGAAACTGACGAAGTAAAAATAAAAAAGCAATGGAAAATAAATATTTTTTCCATCAAAAAATAAAATATTCCTTTTTAGAAAAATTTTTTGTTAAAAAAATTTGTTTCTTTATTCCAGGATAGTTTTTTCAATCTACGAATGTGTTCAAAATTAATAGTGAATCATTATTTTACGTGATGAATTTATGCTAAATGTTGTTTTGGAAGATTATTGTAAAACAAAGTGCTCGGGAAACGAAGCTGAAAAGAAAAGCATAAAGCAGATGTTTTCATTTAGCATTGTTAGTGTTTTTTTTTCTCCTTCTTTCTCTCTTTCTTTCAATTTTTTTTTCATGGTAGAAAATGAGACTGTGAGGCATTCACCGCAGAATTGTTGAAATTCAGAATGGAGCCGAGCAGGAAAATGCACATTGTTTCGAACGAAGAAGAAAATGCTTAATGCACATGGATAAATACATTGTCTGGCGTCAAAAAGTCTTTTATATATAGATATATACATAAATATGTATTATAACGGGTGTCTTACTATTTTTATAATTATTTGAGAAATTACTATGAATTTTATTACTCTAAATGAGGTTATTTTATTTCAAGAATTTATTTTTGTTTACTTCAGGATCAACTAATTAAATAAAACACACGTTACTTTGTTGTTTGAATTAATGCCCGAACGCCAGAGATATTTTATGGAAAAATATTCAAACCTAAAATTTATTTAATTTTACGCTAGCTCAATCTTTTCAAGGAGAGCGCGGGGTAAGAGAAATCACCAGTTAGTTTGTTTTAGTTTTTGATTTAATCACAAGAAATTACAGGTCCAGACGGGACCTGTTCAAAAGTTACAAAAATGACATGTCGTGAAACAAAGGAAATTGATACAAATTAATTCTGAGCGATTAATCGTCAGGAGACAACACATCAACACTTTCGAGACTCACCGGAGATACGCCGACGTCCCCTCATTGTCCCACGGCTCATTATCACCAGGAAAGAGTGCACAATTAGATAAAATTTTAATTATTATAAGAACGTGGTCTACTGCGACCTGTCAATACAACGACAAAAACGAGAATCAATTAAATGGCCGACGGGGACGCCTAAGTCGACGCGCATCTCCACTTCGTGGTGAGTCCCACGCGCACTTGTTACATAGATTTTCCGATGGTAATCGATGCGCAACAGTCAGTAATTAGGTAAATTACCGACTGTCGAGAAGAGTTCATAAAAGTTCGCTTAGTCTCCGCGAGGGGCACTGCACGACGACGACTGGTTCGCAAGATGGCTGCGGCCAGTGTTATGACAGCTGATGTCCTCGCCGATGGATATTAGTTTTACTGCCAATTAATATGACCAGCATTTATTTCCAGTAATAAGTAAGGAAACATTTCCCATGTTGGACGAATACGGAGCAATATCTCGGCAGTAATCCGGGCGATGAGAAGTCAAGAACTCGCGGTGTTAAGTTTTACATGAAAGAATATCGAAGTATCAGTTTTCTTATGTTTACAATAATTGTGTTGACCAGCGATCTGACGGTTCGCTATTTTACAGGTTTGAAACTATGCATTTTGCGAAAGTGGATAAATAAGAGAATAATTCTCGGAAGGAGAAAATAAATGTTGATTCTCGATTTGACGTGAATAAGAAAAGATTAGAATTCAATTATTGACAAAATTTATTAATTTGTACGCGGCGAATAAAATGCCGCGTTACAACTCCCTCCTGCCAAGGGTGAACCTGGGGGGGGGCTTGAAGGCGAACCGATGAGCTCTCTTCAACGAGTCATCTCCGTCAGATTACCGATCGATCACAATAGTCATCAGATTTAATATTATAATTATAGTTTTTCATTTCCGTGATTAGAATTTTAATTTAATTCGATTAAAAACCAAATATCAATTCACCAAAAAAAAAATCAATTGAGAACGTTTCAAGTTAATAATTAAAGTGACATTCAAAATGATGGAATATAGTTTGTCGATTTCATATCAAAAGGAGTTAATTATTTTTATGGAAGGATTTAGGTTTCGAAAGCAAGAATAATAACATGTTAAATAAGATTATTAATAAATTTAATTCTAAAGTAGGGTATTTCCCCTCCCTACAAGGGCTAGTACAAGAAAATTTTAATTTTAATTTGCCGAATGGTTCGGGTAATTTGTCGTTGGTCTCTGTTCAGAGAGACGTGGACATGAAAGGTAACCATGACCTGGCTGGTGGCATTTACCACAAATGCCCCGACGAGCCTTATCCACTCCCCAGTATTTGGGTTTATTAATCCTGGGGTAAGTTGGATTTTGGGCCAGGGATTTCTTCAACGCCGGCTGGGGTTCGTGAAGTGAAGGGCCAGCTTCTGGCAAATTATTTGGGGTTGATTGAGGCCTTAAGGCCCAATCTTCATGAGGGGCTGGTTCTGGACTCTCAACCCTGGGTAAGAAGATTTCCTCCTCCGGTGACAGGCGGATAGGTACAGCCTGGCCGATGGAGCGGCGAATTTCCTCCAAATCGCTCTCGGAAAACAAGGAATCCTGATAGGGGAAACGTCCTCGTGTGAGCAAATGGCGAGCTGTCACCCAACAATCAACCTCCTCCTCATAGTCCAGTCGACGTGGACCAAGCAATATCTCCTCTGTCAAATGATTTAATAAATTTAGTTAACTGATAATAATATTAGGGTCAGAAATTTTGGCAGAACGAGATTATTCCGAGAAGAGGTGAATTAGTAAGAATAAGACCGATTACGTAATTTACGACGGTGAACGCGTTCCTCTTCGAATGCAGGGTTCGCGTCTATGATCGGATCAACCACTGGGTCCGGCTGGGCGGACTCAGATTCAGTATCGGACCAATTAATATCTAACAATTCACGATTCGAAATGCGTTCTTCTTCCGAATCCTCAGATTCGCTGCTCAAGTCCTCGGCATGATAGGGATGCAAGTGTGAAGCGTGATATCTACCCGCGAGACGACCTTCTACTGACGCCAATTCATAGATGTTACGAGAAATAATTTTGGTTATCATAAAGGGGCCATGAAAGGCTGGGGCCAATTTACTTGCTATGTTATCGCGTTTACTGGAAAGGACATGAAGTGGTTTCTTGACCAAATCTCCGATTTCAAAACGCTGGTCCCTATAATGACGATTATAATATTTGGCTTGGCGAAGAAAAGCCTTATCTTGATTTAACGTTATTTTCTCTCTTAGGTCATTCAATCTGGTCATTCGAGTTGTCCATTCATTGACATCAGGAGGAGGCAACTCGACCTCCCCCTCCACAAGGCGACGGAACGATCGTAAAGGAACTGGTTCCCTTCCAAAATTTAAGAAGGCAGGGGTGACTCGATTGGTGCTATGAAGCGCCGTGTTATACGCGAAACGAAAATCGCCGATGTAAATGTCCCAGTTTCGATGGTTATCGTTAATGAACGATCGAATCATAGTCTTGAGGACCCTATTGGTCCTCTCGACAGGGTTCGCTTGTGGATGGTATAAAGGGTTAAAAGAGTGGTGAATGTGATACGTCTTTGTTAATTCTTTTATCGCGTTATTGTTATATTCCGTACCACTGTCACTATGAAGCACTTGAGGAGTGCCCCAACGGTTTATCACGAGTTCACGGAATGTGTTAATTACTGTATTGGCGTTGGCTGTTCTCAATGGGGCCACCTCAACCCATTTGGTAAAGAGATCCTGGAATACTATTAGGTATTCGAAGCCTCTTGCACTCCTGGGGAAAGGACCCATGACATCAGTGGCCACCACACTCCATGGTTCGTGAACAACTCGTTGTGTCATTAAGCCACGCGGTTTAGCTTGTTCGGTTTTATTTAATTGGCAGACAATGCATTTACGTACAAAGTTTTCTATATCTTTTAGCATGCCAGGCCAATAGTAACGGATTGATGCGCGATCGTAGGTCTTTTGGCCACCTAAGTGACCAGCCTGAGTATTCTCATGGGCTTCTCGCATGATGGTTAAGCGGTCTCCTTCGGGGACTACTAATTTCCAGGCTGAAAGATCTTCTACGAGATCTTCCAAAAGAGGGTTACTACGATAGTAATAAAGTCGGTCGTCAGTCACTTTCCAATTGTGGTACTTGCGCGGATTGTCAATTACGTCTTGTTTACGTCTATCGTACCAGTCATCGGTGGTTAATTGAAGTAATGCGATTTTGTCCTCAGTCTCGTCTTCGAACATGCGGGACAATGCATCCGGGACAAGGTGCATTGACCCTTTTCTATGTAAAATTTCATAGTCGTATTCTAATAACTCAAGAGACCAACGGGCCAAGCGGCCAGTTGGGTTACGAAGGTTGTTTAACCATTTAAGGCAACTGTGGTCAGTTATCACTTTAAAGTGATAACCTTCCAAGTAGCATCGAAACTTCCTTATTGCCCAAATGACAGCCAAGCACTCTCTCTCAGTCACGGAATAATTCCGTTCGGCACTTGAGAGTACTCGACTGGCATAAGCGATTACTCGCTCTTTATTATCTTGAATTTGAGTTAATACAACACCTAACCCGCAATTACTCGCGTCAGTTTGAACATTAAATGTAAGGTTAAAATCGGGATAACTTAAAACCGGCGCAGAAGTTAAGGCTTTCTTTAGAATAGAAAATGCATTTTCTTGCTCGTTAGTCCAACTAAACGGCTGGTCTTTCTTTAAAAGACGAGTTAAGGGTTCGCAGATTTTCGCGAAATCGTGGATGAAACGACGGTACCACGAAGTTGCTCCTATAAAACGACGTAATTGTCGAACATTCTTAGGTTGAGGATATTCTAGAACTGGGCGCAGTTTGTCATCATCAATGGATAACCCATTTTTATTTACTTTGAAACCAAGATATCTGACTTCGGGAACACAAAATTTGCTTTTCTCGGGGCTAATTGTGAAACCGGCCTTTAAAAGTTTATCGATTACGAGTTCAAGCCATTTTAAATGTTCTTTAAAATTTTTATTGACTATTATTATGTCATCCAAGTAGGCGAATACATTGGGCTTCAAATCATCAGTTATCACTTTATCCATTAACCGTTGGAAGGTGGCTGGTGCTCCACAAAGCCCGAATGGCATTCTAGTGTATTGCATCAGCCCCTTCCCCGGTACAACAAAGGCCGTTTTTGCTTTACTTTCCGAACTAAGGGGGATCTGGTGATAAGCTAGTTTGAGATCTATAGTCGAGATATAATGTGCAGAATTTAACTTATCAAGAATTTCGGCCATGAACGGTATAGGATACGCGTCTTTTACTGTGACGTCATTCAATTTACGAACATCCAGACACTGACGATAAGTGCCGTCCGGCTGTTTTACCATGCAGACTGGATTACACCAGTCCCCATGAGAGGGTTCAATTAATCCCTGCCGTTCAAGATTTCCGGAGTTCTTGATTAAGAATTCGCAAACTTTGGGTGACATTCGATGGTTTTTCTGACGGATCGGCAAATGATCCTCAGTGTTAATGACGTGTTCAACTAATTTAACGGCTGGTAGTTTATCTGGCAAAGGATGTACTAATCTTTTAATTAACGAGTCCAATTCCTCTTGTTCACTAGGAGAAAGTGTCATAAGGCCTGAACATTCTTCAAGGTTAATTGGTCTGCTAGATTTACAAAACGCGATTCTAATAATCGGTTCTTCCGCTAACCAAAGTCGTTGAACACTTGTGTCAATTACTACGCCAAATTTTGTTAAGAAATCTATCCCTAACACGCATTGATCAGTTAACTCTGGAATAACTTTAATTGTTAAATCGCGAGTCACTCCCGCGATAGTGACAGGCAATATTGCCTCACCAATGATTGTTTCAATCGTACCATTGGCCAACATTACGTGACCCGATTCAAGTTCATTTATTTTATTACCTTTAGATTCAACAATTGATCTACCAATAGAATTCAAGTAAGTTCTAGTCGAGCCAGTGTCAACTAGTGCTTGTACTTCAGTACCACCAATTAACAATTTAATGTATGGTCTCGATTGAGATCCGATTCCACACAATTTATCAAGGTTAATAAAAGACTCGAGGCCCAATATAGGGTCCGAATCTAGAGTTAAGTTATTTTCATTTTTCTCCTGAACACTTACTGTGTCAGTTGAAATTTTACAAGTTACTTCTGAATCGGTTAAACTTGATTCAGATTTATTTACTGGTGGCTCAACCAGAGGCTTACCAAAATTACTATTTTCATCATTTATTTTCATTTCAGATTTATTTGTTAAAGAATTTATTTTATTTTCGATTACTACTTTACTTGAATGGGGCGATGGTAATGCTGATTCTACGTTAAGAGTTAAATTCATGTCCGATTTCTTGTTAGTCAGGGTCCTAGGTAACGAACAAGGAGAAGCATCGACCCTAGCGCTGCTCTCCTCAACTAGTTTCCCTGACAGTAATCTGAATTACAGTCATATTTGGTGAATTCCGGTTTACCGCAAATGTGGCAGAATTTTTTCCAAGCTAATTTACAATTATCCCACGAATGGTCATTAGCTTGACAATTAAAACACGGCGGTTGTTGAACCGCTTCCCGAAATTCTGTACGCTTAATTTTATCTTTATTGTTCATTGACTGTTTAGGCTTAGAATTTTTATTGGGTTGATTCGGTTTACCAGAGTTATTTTGCCTCTTAAAACTAGACTCAGAAGGGAAATTTATGTTTCCCCTCGAGATTTTATTAATTTGTTCAGTCATCGCGCTGACCAGGTTTACTAATTTATCGATTGATGAGTCTGAGTCTTTGGTATTATTCGAAGCTACTGAATTTTCATTACTATTACCCGAAAAGGCAAATTCTGGGAAGAACGAATCTTCCGGTTTTTGAGGCTTTCTCTCAACTGCGAGTGAGCTGTACATACGTTCAACGTCAGATGCAATGAGAGACAACTCTTCTAAATTATTAAATTCGCGACGTTTAATACATTGTTTCAATTTCGGCAACATATTCATGTAAATTCTATCTAACATCTCCGAACTCGTAACGGCACGGTTAAATTTACAATACAATCCTTGCATGCAGGTGAGATAATTCGCGGTGGATTCACCCGGGCCTTGGATTCTATTTGTCACCTGATCTTCGAGTCGCCATTGATAATTCACGTCACCGAACCGAGCGCGACAGGCAGCTTTAAATTGGTCCCAAGAGGACCACTTCAATTTATTTTGCCTATACCATTGAAGCGCGATTCCGTCAAGCAAAAGTACCGCGGCGCGAAGGACTTCTTCACTGGTGACAGAGGAAATTTCCATGACGTCATCGACACGCTCAAGAAATTCCTCAACGCTAACCTTACTATCTCCCGAAAATTTTATACCCCATTTCCGAATGATAGAATCTAGGGGCTTCCTAGATGGGGCCACGATACGTTCACGAGCGAGATTCGAAGCTAAAGAATCTAGCTGGTGATTCTGTAATAGATTTTCATTTGACTGCGCATGATTAAAATTCAATGTCGCGTTATTTGCGCGCTGGTTGCTGATTGGTCTAAAAAAGTTAGAATTATCTTCGTCATTTACATTTATTTCAATATTGTTTACGGGCGAGTCAACATCAACGGTAGCTGAGATACCGCTGGGCTTTGGTTTATTTGAAATTTTCGATTCTAGTTCAATTAAACTTGAACTAGATTCAGCCCGCTCTACTAGCTGGCCAAAACCGGGCCCTTGTCTGGGGCTATCTAGCGCCATTTTTGGGCCAGGCTTCGAACTGGCTGGATACTGACAAAAGGTTTCGCCAGGATTGGACCAGTTAACAGTCGAGACTTTAGGAATAGTCCCAACCGATCGATTTGTAGTCAATGGGGTTCGAAAGGCTGACTTGTCATGTGAAAAATTGTTAATCGGTTGTTTAATTACGTCAGTGTGTAAAGGTGTCAAAAACTCTAAACCCGATTGTGTTACGAAGACGTCGCTAGAAGCGCCATCTATTTTCGCGGTCAATTTTTCATAATATTTTGGCAACGAAAAATCAAATTTTGGTTTTTCAATAGTCGATGTCATTACTCCCGGTTTATAAAATTGAAGAAATTCTAAAGGTGGAGCCACTTGAGTGGTTAATCCTAATGGGCCTGGAGTTTCAGAGACTCGTGAATAAGAAACCGAATTTGCTACGGTTGACCCTACTGTTACAAAAGAATGAATCGAACTAGTCGTGGTTATTGTGTGAAAAGGCGAATTCTGGGTACTCAAAACCGTAGTTGAAAAACCTATTGCATTTCCTTCATAAATAGGATTTTTAATTATTTTGTGTACTTGTTCTGATAAATCAGAACCAGTGTTTACAGGGCTTAATTCAAATTGAATTTCATCTGAAGGAAGCCACTCCACCGATCTATCACCGGAGGAAAAACGCAAAAACCGCGAAGCACGATCTCTCAGCGTTTGAGGGGTTCCGTGTGAATTAACCTTAAACGATTCCAAATAATTTTTTATTTGGTCAACTGACCAATTGTCAAATAAATTTGACCCGATATTATTTGGGGAATTCATTTTTAAATTTACTTCTTAGTTAATTCGCAAAATTAATAAAATTTTTCTTTTTATTGGGATTTATGGATAGGAATTGGTTCACGACGTTCTGCCAAAGAGCTTAGACCAATTTTATTACAAGTCAATTTAAGAAAATATTGTTTTCAATTAATTCACTGATGTGATGTCACAAGATTTATTTATTTATTTATTTATTTATTTTTTTTTTTTTTAGTTTATTACAGTGATATTAATTTACGATAAACAAAATAATAAAAAAAAATAATTTTTATCATTTTGAGTTCAAGAAAAATTACAAAAATAAAATTTTTAATCGATACTAAACTCGTTACAAAACTGCAGAGCAGTCGGACCAATTAAGGAAAATTTTCAAGGAATTTTCATTACACAAGAAAATAATCATACGAACAAATATTTCATCATAATAGAAAAACATAATAAACAAATAAATGTCATCTTATCAAATTGTCACCAATAATATTATTAAAAAAAATTATTTTTATTTATTTATCCATATTTAAGTTCAATTTTATTTAAATTATCAATTTATTTATTTCAAAAATTTTATTTATTGAAAGAATAAATTTTCTTTCAACTGTGATTCTCAATTTTGTAATCATTCAGTGAATTTACCAAGAATTGATATTATACACGGGGCCATGTTGTTGGCCTAGTGACGCACTAATTTTTGTTTACTCGATTTGTCCTTGACGGACAATTTTTAATTTTCGAATTTTGACCAAGAAATATTTTTCACAATTATTTATTTTTCTGTTTTTTTTTTAGATTTATTTTATTTTGTTTAATTTCAAAATATCAATTCTTAGCTTTAACATTTGAATTTATTTTTCACGATTCGAAATTTTACTTTGTTTCACGAATATCATGGTGATTTCCTCGCGCGCGCTACGTTGGTCGCCATTTATAACGGGTGTCTTACTATTTTTATAATTATTTGAGAAATTACTATGAATTTTATTACTCTAAATGAGGTTATTTTATTTCAAGAATTTATTTTTGTTTACTTCAGGATCAACTAATTAAATAAAACACACGTTACTTTGTTGTTTGAATTAATGCCCGAACGCCAGAGATATTTTATGGAAAAATATTCAAACCTAAAATTTATTTAATTTTACGCTAGCTCAATCTTTTCAAGGAGAGCGCGGGGTAAGAGAAATCACCAGTTAGTTTGTTTTAGTTTTTGATTTAATCACAAGAAATTACAGGTCCAGACGGGACCTGTTCAAAAGTTACAAAAATGACATGTCGTGAAACAAAGGAAATTGATACAAATTAATTCTGAGCGATTAATCGTCAGGAGACAACACATCAACACTTTCGAGACTCACCGGAGATACGCCGACGTCCCCTCATTGTCCCACGGCTCATTATCACCAGGAAAGAGTGCACAATTAGATAAAATTTTAATTATTATAAGAACGTGGTCTACTGCGACCTGTCAATACAACGACAAAAACGAGAATCAATTAAATGGCCGACGGGGACGCCTAAGTCGACGCGCATCTCCACTTCGTGGTGAGTCCCACGCGCACTTGTTACATAGATTTTCCGATGGTAATCGATGCGCAACAGTCAGTAATTAGGTAAATTACCGACTGTCGAGAAGAGTTCATAAAAGTTCGCTTAGTCTCCGCGAGGGGCACTGCACGACGACGACTGGTTCGCAAGATGGCTGCGGCCAGTGTTATGACAGCTGATGTCCTCGCCGATGGATATTAGTTTTACTGCCAATTAATATGACCAGCATTTATTTCCAGTAATAAGTAAGGAAACATTTCCCATGTTGGACGAATACGGAGCAATATCTCGGCAGTAATCCGGGCGATGAGAAGTCAAGAACTCGCGGTGTTAAGTTTTACATGAAAGAATATCGAAGTATCAGTTTTCTTATGTTTACAATAATTGTGTTGACCAGCGATCTGACGGTTCGCTATTTTACAGGTTTGAAACTATGCATTTTGCGAAAGTGGATAAATAAGAGAATAATTCTCGGAAGGAGAAAATAAATGTTGATTCTCGATTTGACGTGAATAAGAAAAGATTAGAATTCAATTATTGACAAAATTTATTAATTTGTACGCGGCGAATAAAATGCCGCGTTACAGTATATATACATATAGTTTACAGTGGGAACTATGTCGCAAAAACCCTTGAAATATTGATTCAACAATTATTACTTGGTTTCCTCATTTCTTATAGACAAAAAAAAAAAATATTCTCAAGTGGACAAAACTTCCGATATTTATCCATATACTGAATATAAAAAAAAGTCTTTTCGACATTTACTCTATTGTTGAATACTCTATTGTTGAATGTATTCAACGACTCTTTTTTTTCATTTCAATTCATTCCACGGTCATTTTGACAATGTTTCCTTCCCTTTTTGCATGAGTGGACTGAGAATCGCTTTTTTTTCGCGTGGCTCATTTTTTTTCCTGTTTTGAAAAATTGAGCGCAAAAAATGTTTTCTGTTTACTCGAGAGGACTATTAGAATTAAACTGCTTTAGAGTGGGGATTAAATTTTCCAAAGGACGGTCAAAGTCTCTTGAAAATTTTTGTTCGTGAAACAATTTTTTTTAGAAACAATTGTTTAGAAATTTTATTAGAAAAAATATTTTTTCTAAAAATATTAGAAAAATTATTTTTTTTAATAAATATTTACTCGAAAAATTATTGTTTTAGTAGGAAAATATTTATTTGAAGAAGTATTTTTTTAGGGAAATATTTATTCGAAAGAATATTTATTTAAAAAAAAATATTTATTTACCGAAGAATTAAGTCGAAAAAGTATTTGTTTGAGAGAAGAATTATTCGAAAAAATATTAATTAGAAAAAGTATTTGTTTGACAAAAGATTTATTTGAAAAATTATTTTTTTGATCAAATCTTTATTTCAAAGAATATTTAGTAGACAAAATATTTGTTTGGCAAAATATTTATTCAAAAAAAAAAATATTTATTAGACACAGTATTTGTTTGACAAAACATTTATTTAAAAAAGTATTTTTTGGGGTAAATATTCATTCCAAAGAATATTTATTATAAAACATATTTGTTTGTCAAAATATTTATTAGTGAAAGTATTTTTTAGAAAAAATATTTCTTAGAAAAAATATTTATTTGACAAAAGCTTTATTCGTAAACATACTTTTTTACGAAAAAATAAATGTAAAGAATATTTTTTAGAAAAACCATTTGTTTGACAAAATATTTATTCAAAAAAGTACTTTTTTAGGAAAATAATTATTCTAAAGAATGTTTATTAAAAAAAATATTTATTCGAAAAAGTATTTGTTTGACAAAATAATTATTCAAAAATATATTTTTTGGGGAGAAATATTTATTCGAAAGAATATTTATTAGAAAAAATATTTGTTTGACAAAATTTTTATTAGAAAAAGTATTTTTTTAGAAAAATATTTATTCGAAAGAATATTTATTCGAAAAAGTACTTTTTTAGGAAAATATTTATTCGAAAGAATATTTATTAGAAAAAACATTTATTTGCAAAATAATTATTCAAAAAAGTATTTGTTTGACAAAAAAATTTTTCGAAAAAATATTTATTCGAAAAAATATTCGTTTGCCAAAGCATTTATTTGTAAAAGTGTTTTTTGACAAAACATTTATTAGAAAAAATATTTATTTGACAAAAGATTTATTCGTAAACATACTTTTTTTTGCAGAAAAATTAATGGAAAGAATATTTATTAGAAAAAATATTTGTTTGACAAAATATTTTTTCGAAAAAGTACATTTTTAGGAGAATATTTATTCGAAAGAATATTTATTACAAAAAATATTCATTTGACGAATAATTATTCGAAAAGTATTCGTTTGACAAAATAATTATTTGAAAAAATATTTATTAGAAAAAATATTTGTTTGACAAAATATTTAATCGAGAAAATAGTTGTTTGACAAAAGTTTTATTCTAAAAATTTTTTTTTGTGACAAGATTTTCATTCGAAAAAATATTTTCATGGCAAAATATTTATTCGAAAAAAATATTTAAGTGACAAAGTATTCGTTTGACAAAATATTTATTCGAAAAAATATTTATTCGACAAATTATTAAATAGAAAAAATAGGGGAACATAGTCAGGGTTGTACCTTGCCAAAGGTCCAACCCTGACTATGTTCTCCTATTTTTTCCCAATTTATTAAACGAAATATTTATTCGAAAAAATATTCCCTAGGCAAAAAAATTAATTCGATAGAATATGTAGAGAAGAAAATATTTTATTCCCGAAAACAATAAAATTAATTTAATTCCCCTTTGCCTACTGAATAAGGATTTATTTCAAAAATAAAATAAAACCAAGAAAAAAAATATTTTTTACATTATTAAAAAACCGAGACAATTTTTACGATCGTGTTAATCAATTTTTCCCTGTCAAGTCTGTGTGTGACTTCTTTTTTTTTTTAATTTTAGTTTGAAAAGAATATTTTATGACAGTGCTTTTCCATTGTTTTATCTCACGGGCAAATATAAATCAGTTTAATTACTTTCACATAAGGATCTTGACAAGTATACTTGAAGGCATAACTTTTATCTTTATGTCACGTCAGTTAAACTAAATTATAACCTCTTGCAGACTCAACGCACGGCTTATATTTAAATATAAAAATATAAAATTTCAAGAGTTACGCTCTTCATCATTTTTTTTTTTTTTTTGCAAAAAAAAGAAGGAAAAAAAATGAAATAAAATCTGTGTCATTTAAAAAAAAAATTTTTTTGACTAATCTCTGTAAATACTATTTCTATTTCATTTAATTTTACATTATTATCATTTTTCCCTTATTTACCGTTTTTATTTTTAATTTTCCCGCATTGTATTTTTAATATAGATTCGTATATATAATTTTGTTTTAATTCAAAAGTTTAACTTTGGTATTAATGCAGTGAAGTAATTCTAATTCCCGTTTGAAATGAGAATTACATTGAAATACCTTTAGAATAAAGCTCCGTTAGTTTTGAATGCAGCAAAACTTGCAAGCAGCTTACAGAAATCTATTGATGTATTCTGACCTGGTAGGGAAGATTTGAAACTTGTGTGTTAGTAGAGGGGTGGGGGGAAAGGGAGGGGGGGGCAGGGACAGGATCATATTCCAACAAAATTTTCAAATATTTTCCGATTTCGGTTGAATAAACATGCCCGCTGGAAAAATAGAACATTTTTCACAGTGAACAACTTTTACACAGAGGGAAAAAAAAGCGGAAATGATAAAATGTGCAAAATATTGACTCATCCGTGTAATAGGTATATATATTTTTTCTATTTTCTTTAACAAAAAAAAAAAAAAAATTATTTTAACTATAAAACAATTTGATTTTTTCGCGAATATGAAATTGAAACAAATGTGCAAAAAAGTGGAGGCAAAACAATTTTTGCGCCGAGAGTACATTAAATACGAAGGTCAAAGACAGCCGGTGTGTAGACCTGATTATTTCATTTTCTAGAACGAAAAGTTAGAGGGAAAACATCTGCTGCCTTTCGTTTATATATGTATATAACGTTATAGAGTTTTATTGCAAACACACACGTAGTCCTCTTAAATATGATATTACTATATTAACGACCATCATTTTATGGTAAAACGTAACATACGACCAAAAAAAATAACAGAAAAAAAAGAAAAACGAAACTAAAGACTGCATTTTTATTTGAAAATTCTGGGAGAAATAATTGAAAAAAGAATTCCGCCCTCATTTCATTCTTGGCACTTTCAATTGTTTCCGCATAGTAAGCTTTTACAAATTAAATCCGCAAGCTCATTTATTGTTTCATTTTAAACCCAATAAAGGGATTAAATTAAACTTTACGTTCTTGGGAGAGAGAAACAATTTTTTTTTTTTGTAAGTTTTACTTTATTGATTTCTTTTTTTTGGAATTTAGAGTTCTATTTACTTTTTCCAATTTTAGATTATTGTTTATTTCTACAGTAATCGTTTGTTTTTTTTATTTTTTTATTAAATGAAAAATTTTTGAAAAAGTCTGACTTTAAAATGTTTTTACTACTTAATTATTAATTTTTACGATACTATTTACTTCTAAATTATTTGTTTGTAATTTTTTTTTATAAATTCTGAGTGTAAGTTCGTACTACTTAGCAATTATGTTTACAGTTTGTCTTGTCTGACTATTCACTGTTTTTACTACTCGTTTTTTCGAAAAAAATTTCTGGATTTAAATCAAATATATTATTTAAAAATATAAGTAATAATTAAGTAGTAAGACTGAATAATATTTATACTAATTTTCCAATATGATTGAATTTTTTTAGGTCTGACTATTCACAGGTTCTACTACTAATAGTTTATAATTTTTATTTTCAAGTCTGACTAAATAATATTTGTACTACTTGCCAATTATGACAGTATTTTCCCCGGTCGGACTATTCACTGTTTTTACTACTAATAAATTAGTTTCTAATTTTTTACTTTTAAGTCTGACTGAATAATGTTTATACTACTTGCTAAATATAATTAAATTTTTCAGGTCTGACTATTCACAGCTTCTACTACTAATAAAATAGTTTCTAATTTTTACTTTCAAGTCTGACTGTAAATATTTATACTACTTGTCAAATATCATTGTATTTTTTCCCGTCTGACTATTTACCGTTTTTACTACTAATAAATGGTTTCTAATTTTTATTATCGAGTCTGACTGAATAATGTTTATACTACTTGTCGAATAGTTTGAATTTTCTGCATGTCTGACTATTCACAGTTTTTACTATTTGTAAATAGTTTGAAAATTTTATTTTCTCGCCTGACTAAAAATGTTTATACTACTAATTATCCAAAAGTTCACAATTTTTACTTTTTTTCAAAAAAATTTCCAGTCTAAATTTAAAATAATTATAAAAAGGAATATTTTAATTTTTAGTAATAAAAATAATATTAATAATTAAGTAGTAAGTTAGAAAAGTAATAATAACAATAATTAAGTAGTAACATCTCGTTTAAGTCAGACGGAGAAGAATTGTCTGATTACTAAAAGCTGACCCTAACTACTGAAAAAAATTTTATTTTCCAGTCTGACTGAATAATGTTTATACTGCTTTTCGAATATGATTATTTTCCACGTCTGATTATTCACAGTTTTTACTTCTAAATTTTCCTATAATTGTTTACAGCTTTTACTTGTCTTTAAAAATAATTTCCCGTGTTAACATAATAGAAATAATTCTTAAAAAATTATAAAAATTAAGTAGTAACTAAAAAAGTGAGTTTCATTATAAAAAGTGCTAAATCCTGTCTGACTATATTTAGAGTTCTACTACTAACTTTCAAAGTAAAAATTTTCTGTTCAATTTAATTAAATTTTTTAGTAAATATTAGTGATAAAAATTAAGTAGTAATAATCAGTTTAAGTCAGACGCAAAAAAATTGTCTTATTATAAATAATAATTATACTTCTTCGTAGAATTTTTGTTTTTGTATCTAACTGAATACTGACATTCACTACTGTTTATAATTTTTATAACTGAATGTTTTAACTAGGTAAAATATTTTATAATGAAATTATTTTTGTTTTTTCTTCTTCAAGTCTTAATTTTTCTTCGTCTGACTAAAATTAGTTATTACTACTTAATTTTTATCATTATTCTTTAGAAAATAATTAATTTTCTACGTCTGACTAAAATCTTATTTTATCCACAGTCTATAATTTCCATTTTCGAGTCTGTTCAAAATGCTGTTTGTAGGTCAAATATAAATATTTTTTCTCCTGTCTGACACTGTACAGTTTTTACTACTATTTTGTGTTTTATGAAATTTTTCAAATTTTTGGTATAATTTTATGCAAATTAGTAGAAAAAAAATAATTGAAGTATAAATAAAAAGAGATTTTTAGAAGGAAAAACCCTAGATAAACATAATTTTGCATGTCTGACCATACGCAGTGTTTACTACTAATTTTTTCCGAAAAATTGACTGTATACATTTTATAAACTTCGATTTTAGTTTATTTTAGTTTATTTTATTTTTTTTTATTTTTTTTTTAGTTTTTAGGTTTTTACTACTAGTATTTCAAAGAAAATTTCGTGTTTATTAATTTAAAAAAAATAACTTTTTACAATATTGCTGTTTTCCTTGTCTGACTAAACACAGTTTTTACTACTTGTTTTTCAGAAAAAAATTTCTATTTAATTCAAAAATTAATAGAGTATAATTTTCAAAAAAAAAAATTTAATTAGACATAAAAAAATATGTACTACTTTCTCTTGTGTTTATTCCTCAATATTTCGATGTTTAGAATTCAATCGAGTGTGAAAGGATCGATTGGGAAATATACATCGGTGACCACTAGGTAAATATCGAGGGTGTACACAAAAAAAAGATTTGTATTCGTGCAGAAAGTATCATATACTTTGAATAATGATTGACTGAATGATGCATGAACTTTTGCCAAAAACTTTCGAATACAATCACATAATGTTATTTTCTACAACAGAAGAAATACTACAATAAAATTTTACTACAATAAAATTTATGTTTAAAAAAGAAAAAAGAAAAAAAAATTAATTGTTTAAATTAATAGAACAAGAAAAATAAAAACAAAAAAAAGGAAAAAAAATGTATTACTTGATTATTAAATTGAATTAAAAAAATAGTCAATACAATAATTGACAATTGTATTGACTATTTTGTCAATTTAATTTAATAATTAAGTAATAAAATTTTTCTATTTTTTTTTTTTTTTTTTTTGACCGATATAAGAAAAAACGAAAAGTTTGTTAAAATGTGACAAAAAGAGGGAAAATTGATCAATTAAAATACTACTTTCTTTGAAAAGCGATTTGAAATTAGATGAGTTTGACGATTTTCAACGAACCAAAACCATCTGAGAATGCCGTAATTATACAGTTCGATCGAGATTCACATATAGGCAGACAGAGTAGTTTGAATGGTATCAAGTTTGAAAACGGTTTAGTTTCAATTCAACTTCCAAGAGACTTGCATATCCATTGAAAAGGAAATAACTGGAAAACGCACATAAGTCAGTCCGGCTCGTACAAATATACATATATATATATATACACACATTCAGAGATTGTAAATTCAACCAAAGTACTTCACTTTTACTCAATATTACGTTATATACATATATATACACCTATATACGGAAATGGTGTTAAATTTTCATTTCCTCAGGGTTTACTTTTCAGATTATATTATTATACAGATACACAATCAAAAAGTTCACTGAATAATTAATTTCCAAGTGCGCAAGAGTAATTATTCAATAATAAACTAAACAGAACTGTTATTTTTAAAATTGAATTTGTAAAACTTTATTGTTTTTTTTTTAATAAAACAAAAAATTTTAGACATAGAAGAGACTAGCTAAATTGAAACAATTCACTCAAAAAATTGTCACTTCTAGTTTCCTTTAAAATTTCTGACTTTCACGTTCGCTGAAGATATTTTCACTTTGAATTTCATACAAAATCTTTACTTTCATTAAAAAAACAATTTTTATTATCATTCATTCAAATTATTTAATTATTATTTAATTATTATTTAATTATTATCATTCATTCAAAATTTTTCAAGCAAAAGTGAAACTATTTTAGGTCAAAAACCATTTTCATTATAACATAAAAATACAAATGTTTAAAGTAAAAGTAATTAATTTAGGTCAAAGTAAATATTCTTTAAATGATAGTGAGAATGTTTTCAGTTAAAAATGAAAATATTTGTGTCAAAATGAAAGGTGCAATTTTTTTTTAGTGAAAATGAGGATTTTTTAGGCAAAGTGAAAATTTTGTTAATAAACGTGAAAATTCTTGTTGTCAATGTGAGAAATTTTTAATGTGTGAAAAAATGTTTTGAGTGAAAGTGAACATTTATTGAGTAAGAGTTAAAATTTTTATAGTGAAAGCAAGAATTTTTTTAATAAAAGTGAAAATTTTTTGAGTGAAGGTGAAAGGTACAATTTTTTTAGTGAAAGTGTAAGTAAGAATTTTCTAGGGAATTTTGAGTAAAAGTGAAAATTTTTACAGTAAAATTTTAAATTATTTAGTAAAAGTGAGAATTTTTTTTTAATAAAGTGCAAATTTATTGAGTTAAAATCAAAACTTTTGTAGTGAAAATGAAAATTTTTCCAGTGAAAGTGAAAATAATTTCGGTCAAAGTAAATATTCTTTGAATGATAGTGAGAATTTTATGAGTAAAAATGAAAATATTTGAGTAAAAATGAAGGGTACAATTTTTTTTTAGTAAAAATGAGCATTTTTTAGGCAATAAGTGAAAATTTCGTTAATAAACGTAAAAATTCTTGTTGTAAATGTAAGAATTTTTTAATGAAAAGTACAATCATTTTATTGGTAAAATTGAAAGTAAGAATTTTCTAGGGAATTTTGAGTGAAAGTCAAAGTTTTTCAGTGATATTCGAAATTATTATTTATTTATTTTTAATGAAAGTGAAAAGTTTTTGAGTGAAAGTGAAAGGTATAATTTTCTTATTAAAACTAAAAATAAGAATATTCTAGGGATTGTTCTAAAAATTTTTTTTTAAAGATTTCAAAAAGGATATATTTTTAAAAAAATTCTATTTCTAAAAAACATATTTAGGAATAAACTGATATTTTATATAAAAGTCCGATACAATAGAAAAAAATTGTTTTAAACACAATTTTTGTTTATAAAAGATAATATATAAAAGACATTTTTACAAAGTACAAATTTCACTTTTCATTAAATAAAAGAACAGAATTATATATAATTGAGAAAATGAAAAAAAATCATTCACTACAAATGTCGCGTGAAGTATAAAAATTAAATGAACCAAAATATGATAAGAATTACCAGCGACGAATGAATATAGAAGAAAAGATGGGTCTGCAAATTACTGTTGAAATCGTATTTACATAGTGGAACGTTAATCCCTCCATTTTTCATCGAAATTTTTTTTTCTGAGATTATTGTACATAGGATGATACGCTTCCGAGGCTGGCTTCGACAGCTAATTTAAAAAGCATTAAACTTCGATCGCAAGCATACAACCGTAACGTCTCAGGGCAACGAATGCTGTGTCATTTGCAGCTGAAAAATACATTGATTGCGTACACATCTTTAATTCATTATATTTATACATTTTTTTTGTTCGTCACCATTTTTTCCCTTTAATTTGTAAATCGTCAGTTAATTACCTAATCTTTAATTATTAAATTCTTTTCAATTTTTTTTTTATTCTGAAAATGTTTTTTCGGTTTATGTTAAAATAGAGCCTTTAGTTTTTTTCTCCCATTTAACAAAAGTTCATATTTTCAAGTCTGACTTAATAATGTTTGTACTACTTGTCAAATATCATTGTATTTTTTCCCGTCTGACTATTTACCGTTTTTACTACTAATAAATAGTTTCCAATTTTTATTTTCAAGTCTGACTGAATAATGTTTATACTACTTGTCGAATAGTTTGAATTTTCTTCATGTCTGACTATTCAGAGTTTTTACTACTTGTGAATAGTTTTAAATTTTTATTTATAAGTCTGACTGAATAAAGTTTATACTACTTGTCAAATATCATTGTATTTTTTTAGGTCTGAATATTCAGAGTATTTACTACGAATAAATAGTTTTTAATATTTATTTTCAAGTCTGACTAAATAATGTTTATACTACTTGTCGATTAGTTTGAATTTTCTTCATGTCTGACTATTCACAGTTTTTACTACTAATAAACAGTTTATAGGTTTTATTTCCAAGTCTGACTGAATATTGTTTATACTACTTGTCAAATATGTATTTTTAACGCCGGACTATTCACAGTTTTTACCACTAAATTATATCAAACAAAATTTTCTCTATAAATTTAAGCAAATTAATAAAAAAATAATATATTAACTATTAACGAAATTAGTTTAAATGGAATAATTTTTAAAACAAAAGAACATGAAAACTTAAAAAAATTCTAAAATAAAAATTCGAGAAGATTATTTATAACTACAGTTAATTTCTACAGGAAAATTTTTTTCTTCAAATTAAAAAATAATAGGATAATTTTAAAAATATTAAACTTTCATATTTTCACACTAAGAGGACTTCTCTATTTTCCAAAGAAATGACACAAGGTAATTTTTTTTACCCACAGAATTTGAAATTCTCGAGTTTAAATTTAATATATGAAAACTTAGTATTATCGAATTCTTGTATAATAAATGAAGTGAAACTTGTAATTTATTCCAAGTTGAAGTCGATTCGGCGATTTTGACTTCGAAATCATGCCGCAGGGTGTAGGAACTATCTAAGGAAATACTTGCTGAGTCTCTCTCTCTCTCTCACTCACTCACTCTGCTTGAGAGTCATCTAGATGTAAATTTAATAAGTACCCCAAGTATAGTATACATTCAGGATGATCTTGATTTGGATTGCCCTTCAATCAAATCGAGCGGAATCGAATCTACAAACTTCTTGGAACGTTATGTCTAATTTTCTCTCTTAATTTTCCTTGAAAAAAACCTGATAAAGTATTTTTTAGAAATATATTTTTAAATATGTTTTTATTTTTTAAATACACAGGAAAAAAAAAGTCTGACTCCGTTTACACCTTAAATTCAGCCCATGTATTTCACATAAGTCTGTCCTTATTTAATGGGGCTGACTCCGTTTACACCTTAAATTCAGCCTCGAAAACAGGCTAAAAGTAAAACTTTTTTTTTAGTGTGTATATTTTGAAATATAGTTTTAAATATGTTTTAAAATCTATTTTTAAATATTTTACAGCAAAATATAAGAAAGCTCGATTTATTAATATAAAAAGTTATAAATTATAAATCAGAAAGGGGAACAAATTAAATTTCTACTAATAATTAGTTATACTTTTTAGTAATTTCTCTGACTTACAAAATTAGAAAATTTATAATTATGGAAAATTATAAATTATGAAAATAATAATTCTGGATAATTGTAAATTATAAAAAATAATAATTAAGGAAAATTATTGACAATATACCTACTTCTTTATTTTTTCCATTTTTTAATTTAATAATATTATCTTTATTTTTCAAATAATTCCAAAAATATTTTAATTGATCTAAAAAAATTATTAATGTTATTCATTAGTTTTTTGTTTCTAAAAAAATTAGCATTTTGTAACAAACGTTTTAGGTAATTAACAAATGTAAATCCTGCAAAATATTATCCTTTTTTTAATATGAAAAACTTAATTGTTTGACAAATCGAAATTTTGCAGCTATTTTTTTCTATTTTCTAAAAAAAAAATTAAAAAATTGTTGGAAAATTAAAATTAGAAAGTAGAAAATATTTTGCACATTTTCTGCTTCTTAATTACAATTTATAAACAAAGTACAAGTTTTAAGGAAAAAAAATGTTATAAATCAAATTTTGTTTAAAAAATTTTAAATTTATTTTGGACAAAATATTTACAAAATTTCTATTTGTTAAAAACGATTATAAAATTATTCGATAACATCAATCAATGCAAAAATAAATAATTGAATAATTAAATATTTCTTAAAATTGAATTCTCATTGAGAATTTTATCAAAAAATTTTTAAATAATTGATTTCTTTTGACGATTTTTAATAAAATTGTTAAGAACAATTACAATTTTCAAGGAATTATATTAAAATTGTAATAAAAATAATTTAAATTCTGCGATGAGTGTTATTTATGAAAACAATTGAATTCCTAAAGAGAATTTTATTATTTATGAAAATAATTCAATTCCAGTAAAACATTTTATTATTTATTGAAAATAATTAAATTATTGCGAAGAAATTTGTAAATAGTAGAATTCATATGGAATTGAGGAAAATTTTTGAAAATAATTGAAATTTTGCCAAAAATTTTATTAGAAATGTTTTAAAAATTTAATTTTGCCAAAAATTTTATTAAAATTTTTTAAAATAATTGAATTTTGGAAAAGAATTTGATTACTTTTAAAAATAATTGAATTTATTTATGCAATCATTTATAATGTTTCCAAAATTAAATTTTTTAATGTGTTTTTGAGTAAAATTCGTCTCTAACATATTTCATAATAATTTAAGTTATTAAAATCTTTAAAAACCTAAGTAATCTTTAAAATTTCTAATGAAATTCATTGAAAATTGAAATTTTATAAAATTTTAATATTCGTCTATTTATGAATATTGTAAACTTTTACTACATAAGTAAGTAAAATAAAATAAAAAGATAAATAAAACTAGAATAATAAACTTCAAAGCAAATAAGAAAAATATTACAAATGTAGAAAATATTTTTTTTTTGCGAAGAGAAAGAAGAAAAAATATTCTTTTTTTTTTATAGCGAGGAGAATAAAGAGAAAAGATAATTTAATTCCATGCTTCGATAGAAGACTGTTAAGAAGCCATAAGCGATGGATCTTAAGACTATAAGAACTGCTTACGAGGGGTAAAAAAAAATTGCATTTAAAAAGGGTCAGATGAAAATAAAAATAAAAGACTATTTACTTAATAGTTATTAATTCGATTTTTCCCTCCATTCTTTTGTCGCAAAGATCTATTTATTTTTTTAATTTCCTCTCTATTCATCTCGAAACGGAAAAATTTTTCTATTTTTTGAAAATATATTCAGATTTTAATATTGTTTCAGTATAAACCGATTTTCGATATAGTTCAAAAATTCACAAACTTTTTTTTATATTCCTTTCTCTTTTTCAACTTGAACGAAATTTAACAGAGTTTATCTTCGATTTTGTTTTTATTATTCCTTCAGAAAAATACCGAATGTCTTTTTTATTCGTTCCGAGTGTTTGGAAAAAGAATTTTTTTTACCTCGTCACTGTTTGGAAAAAAGAATTTCAATTTATCGGACAACATTTGTTAGACTCTTCGTAATTAATTTTTTTTGCAATTAAAAATATAATTAAATTAATATGTTTATAACTAGAGTTCTAGTATTTAATTTTTTTTCAATTAAAAATAACTTCGATTTTTCGTGATTTTTGCATTTTTAGAGTTGAAAATATAACTTGAATTAAAAATAAAGACTAAAAATTTGCAAATTAATATTTTTAAAATCATTCACGAAAAAAGTGTTTATAAAAATTCTTTTTCTCGAGAGAGAAAGAGAGAGAGAGAGAGAGAGAGAGAGAGAGGTTTTTGAATTTATTTGAAAAATATGCAAATTTCCTCGGATTATAATTTAGATTAAGTGAAGTAAATATTTCAATTGACTTATGAATTTGAAATTAATGTGAACGTACCCCCCCCCTCCCCATATAGGCGTAGATAACAAACGTAGTATGGCTTTTACAACTACCGTCGTACTTTCTCTGATATATAAATTTCGATGGGTAATTGATAATACATCGAATCCTCTCGTGGTGCCGCATAGTTAAATGCCTTCTATCGTAATCATGATTTCGCTGAGATAGAAAACGATTGATATCGCGCCGACGATTTGCATTAATGACCGATTTGTATACAAGCTTGATGATTTATACAGAGACCCTTTTGATTTTGCCCATTTGTCAATATTCCATTTGCTATCAGATCACATCATTATATATATCTGGTAGCGAAGAATTTTTTTCTGATTTTTTTTTTGCCCCCATCCCTTTTTCCTTCACTGTCGATTTATTTACATTAAAAAAAAAAATTTATAGACTTACTGTCTAAAATTTTTGTACATTTTTTTTGGTGATAATTTTTATTTTATTTTTTACTCGATTTGTTTTTATTCTATTTTTTTTTATTTATATTGATGTACATTTTAGAACATATATTATTTTTTAATTTTCTTACTTTATATTTTTTGTATTTTAACAATTTTTATATTTTCTGTAGGTTTTGTACTTATCATATTTTTTGTATTTTTTACAGTTTTTGTACTTTTTGTACTTTTCACACTTTTTAAATTTTTATACCTTATATATTTTAGTGCATTTTATACTTTATTAATTTTTGTACCTAATTTTTGTACTTTTCGTACTTTTGCACTTTTTATATTTTTTGTATTTTTTATATTTTTTGTACTTTTCGTACTGTTTATATTTTTTGTACTTAATACAGTTTTTGTACTTTTTATACTTTATATATTTTTGTACTTTTTGTACCTTTTCACACTTTGTGCATTTTTTTATACTTTATATATTTTAGTACATTTTATACTTTATTAATTTTTGTACTTTTTGTACTTATCATATTTTTGCACTTTTAATATTAAATTTTTTGTTCTTCTTATAGTTTACACATTTTTGTAATCTACACATTTTTTCTACATTTTATACTTTTATAGTTGTTATACTTTTTAATTATATATTTTATTCTTTATATTTAATTTATTTTATCTATAATGTATTTCAGATTTTTTTAGTCACTAGAAAAAATGAATTTCGAGAAAAAAAAGTTAAAAAAATTTATTATATTTTATAATCAGACAAATTTTTACCGCAGGAAACGAATATTTTTGGTCTAATAAATATTTTCATAAAATATTTTTCTATTCGTGATTGAAATGAATCTATCGATTCACTCTTGAGATATATATTAAATATGAATTAAATTGAAATGGAATTTTGTTTTTTCTACTTTCCCTCTCTTTGTATTTTTTTGTTTTCACATGATTTTTCAAAGTTTATTTTGAGTTTGAAGCTTTTTTTAAACAATATTTTTTTATTTTGTATTATTTCGATTTGAATTTAATTTCCTGATATTCTTTTTATTTAGTATCTCGATAAAAGTTTTCTTTAATTTATCTTCTCTAAAAATTATATTATATTTAATTTTCTTAACGACTTTTATTTAATTTGTTAGTAATTTGTTTTACTTAATTTACTTATTATTTTTTTATTAATTTTGTTGGTTTTTTAATTTAGTATCTTGACGACATTTTTTTATTTAATTTCTTGGTAATCATTATTTATTTTATATATCAATTCGTTTCGGATTTAGTTTCTTGATAATTTTATTGATTTATTTACTTGATAGAAGTTTTCTTTAATTTATTTTCTCCAAAAATTTTATTGTATTGATTTTCTTGACGACTTTTTTAAAAATTTAATTTCTTGGTCCTTTTTTTTACTCAATTTCTCGTTAATTTTTTTTATTCATTTTGGCAGTTTTTTTAATTTAATTTCTTGACGACTTTTTTTATTTAATTTCTAGTTAATCTTTTTTTATTTTGTATTTCGTTTCGGATTTAGTTTCTTGATAATTTTTTTTATTTAATATCTTGATAACAGTTTTCTTTAATTTATTATCTTGAAAAATTTTATTGTATTGATTTTCTTGACGACTTTCTTTTAATTTAATTTCTTGGTCCTTTCTTTTAATTAATTTCTTGTTAATTTTTTTTTTATTAATTTTAGTAATTTGTTAATTTAATTTCTAGTCGACCTTTTTATTTCATTTCTTAGTTTTTTTTTCTATTAATTTTCGTAATTTTTTTCATTAATTTTGACAGTTTTTTTTAATAAATTTTTGACGATTTTTTTTTAGTTAATATCTTGACGACTTTTTTTTAGTTAATTTCTTGATAAACAAAAATTAGTTGTAAGTTAATCGACTTTTTTTAGTGAAAGGAAATTTTCACTTTGCGAAAACCCGCATTGACTTCTGATGTAAATATTCACAACAAACAAGTAACTTTTGTCACACGTTTAAACTCTGAGATCCGTCTCGTCTTCGACAAAGTGCACTCGATTTAATTAATGACTCTCATGCAAATACGCGGTGGTGGCCGCCTTTATCACCGACAGGGAAACTCTCATTGCAAAATTAGAAAAAAAAGAAGAAAAAAATAAAAATTCCCACACTTTCAAAAAAAAAAGGTTTACTAATTTGAATTAGTGACTGACTTATTTTTTTATTTTTGAATTAGTAAATTTTACTAATAAATTAGAAAAAATTATTTATTAAGTAAAGTAAAATTACTTATTAGTATTAATTTTTTAATAAAAATGTTACTAATAGGTAAATTAGTAAAAATAACTATTTATTCGTATAATTTATAAAAATTACTATTTATTCGTAAAATTAGTAAAAATTACTATTTACTAGTAAAATTAGTAAACATATTTATTTATTAGTAAAATTAGTAAAAATTACTATTTATTAGTAAGATTAGTAGAAATTAATTATTAAGTGGAGTAAAATTACTAATTAGTATTAGTTTCTTACTAAAAAATTAATTATTAAGTAAATAAATGACTTATTAGTAGTAATTACTGAGGGAAAAATTTACTAATAAATAAGTAAAGATTACTATTTATTAGTAAAATTTACTAATTGAAAAGCAAAAAGTCAGTCACTAATTTAAATTAGTAAACATTTTTACTAATGTAAATCGTGAGAATAAATAAATTTCTATAGTATAAAACTAAAAGAATTGTAAAAAAATACTATTTTGTTTTCAATTAGATATACAGAACAGAACGATCGCAATTTACAGAAAGAGTTGTAAATCGCTCGTAAATATAACAATAGTAAAAAAAAAAAAAGAAAACGATTCAAGTATGACTTCTGTGAGGTCAATAAATCGAGAAATAGTTCTCGCACACTTTAAAAGTTAACTCTGACATTTCGTGGATATGTATAAGTGTGAGTGTAATGTAAGAAGACGTTCCTTTTTTTCGGAACGTCCTGTATTTAATGGTTATACGCCAGAGGCGCTAAGTTTTACGGTGTATTAAAAAAAAGAAAGTGCGCTTCAAACGCAATGCTTTGCGGTAGCTGATGTGTACGTTAGGCACTAATAAGAAAACTGCCTGAGTTTCACATCTCCAGTCATTGTACATTTAACCATTGAAGGTAAGCGAAAAGAAGAAGAAGAAGAAGAAGAAGAAAAAAAGACAGAGTAACGATCCAACGATAACTTGCGACGTTATCGGAAAAATGTATATGAAAGCAAAGGAAAAGATTTTATAACGGAAATTGCATTTATCGTCAGCCGATATCTTACTTTTAAAAATTTGTCTTCAATTCCCACTAACTCCTCTTGGATATATAAAAATATCTAATAAAATATTTTTCAAGAGAAAAAAAGGTCATCTATATACTTTCCAGATGGTCGAGCTTTCGTGAGAAAATAAACATAATGTGAATAAAAGGAAAGAAGCACGAGAGAGAAACAAACGCGATGGAAAATATAAAATTGAAATAAAAAGCTAAATATTTAACTGGAAACAACTAAAAATTTTCATTTAACAAAAAGTAGTTCGAGCCTAGTTAAAAAAATTATTTCACTAAATTTATATTCTTTCTAATTAAACGTCACTAAAATTTAGTAGAATTCATTAAAAAAAAAATGTATGAAGTAAGTGTAACAAAGAAAAATAAAGTAACATTGACAAAAAATCTCTATAGTAAAAAAAAGTCTATCTAAACAAAATAGTTTATAAAATCAAAATGAACTTTTTAGGTGAAAAATCGTTTCGCATTTTTTTCCCCCACACTTTATAATTTGTTCCTCATTCTATTTTTCCCTGGGAACAACTTTACGCCTAGATCCTATTTTACTCGTTCCGAGTTTTTCCTAACTCGTTTTACCTCCATTTCGTTTATCACCCCCTTCTCCACACACCCCCCTCCCCTCCCACGACTATTTGGTCCTATTCATTTCCCCTATCCTATTTTATCCTAAGTTCATTTTGTCCTCTGCTTTTACTCAATTTTCCATTTTCAGCTAATACGTTAATAATATTCATACCAAACAATTTGGAAAACAAAAATTATAGAAAATTATATAAATTAAAATATATTAAATTAAAAAATTATAGAAATTAAAATATATTATCTTAAATTAAAAAATTATAGTAATGAGTAAAAAAAAAATAACAGAGTAAAGAAAAGAGGAAAAAAGAGTGTAAAGAGGAAAGGAGAAGAATTAAAAGAAAAAAAGAATAAATAGAAAATTTTGTTTGTGATTTTCACTTATAGTAGGGGAAAAATATGTTTTGTGAAAAAATTTTGCTAGACGATATAAGTAAGTCATTTGTCTTATTTTTGAGGGTACATATACTTATATATCGTATATGAACTGATGAAAGCAACCTATGGTAGAAATTCAGTGTGACAGGAGTTGAGAAGAACTGAGAAGAGAGAGAGGGGGGGGAGAGGAATGATGAATGTGAAACTGTCGCCTCGCATTTGTGCTTTCCCACGTCACTTAAATTCGTACCTACACACACACTTTTTTTTTTCGCAAATTCCGTTACAATTTTGTCACACTCAACAATGCATTTATTCGAAAAGTTGGAGAGTACAATGCAAATTTAATACAATGGCTTAAATACATATTATTATCATTGTACATTCATCTATATACAAAACAAATTTTATTTATTGTGCGGACTTGTCTATTTTTTTCTTATTTTTGTTACTTTTTGCTATATCTTCTATAAATTGTATTTTTTTGTTATTTTTTCGTATTTTTTTTTTAATTTTGTCCATTTTCTATTTTCTGGTGGTTAATTTCTTTTTGTTGGTTTATTTGTTTAATTTTTTGTTAATTTTTTCTCTATTTTTGTATTTTGTACCTATACTTTTTGCTATTACTTATAAAATTGTATTTTTTATTTTTATATTTGCAATTTTTGAATTTTTGACAGTTTTTCATTTTCTGTTGGTTTTTTTTCTTTAGTTAGTTTATTACAAAGAGTTTATTTCTTTCATATTTTTATACTTTTTTTGTTGTTTCTTATATTTGCATTTTCTGTTAATTTTTAATAAATTTAAGAGGATTAGTGGTAGTAAAGACAAATTAACAAATTAAGGAGAAAAAAAAATTTGTATTAATAAAATAAAAAATTTTTGAACTAATGGTATACAAAAGGCTAAAGAAAGAAAACTTTTGTTTTCAATCACAGAAAAAAAATTCTACTTATTTATAATTACAGACAATTTTTTCTCCTTTTGATTAAACCTGATTTTTACTACTTAATTTTTACTTTAAAATTTCAAAATGTATTTTTATTATATTTAAATTTAAACATAAATTTTTTTTACAAAAACTAATAGTAAAAACTTGAATCTCAAGTAGAACAAAGGGATTTGACAAGATAATGAGAATAATATTCGACCAGGAGTAGAAACAGTATTTAGTCAGACTTGAAAATAAGAAATTTTATTTTTTAGCCTGAAAGAGAAAAAAATTACTTAGTAGCAGTCGTTATTTATAATCAGTCAATTTTTTCTCCGTCTGCCTAAAAATGGGTTTTACTACTTAATTATTACTTTTAAATTTCAAAATGCATTTTATTAAATTTAAACAAATTTTTTCGAAAAATTAGTAGTAAGAACTTAAATGTCGCACAGGGTAAATAGATTTGACAGGATAAGAATAATAATAGTTGTCAAGTAGTAATATCAGTATTTAGTCAGACTTGAAAATAAAAATTAAAACTAGTGGTTAAGGTCAGTTTTTAGTCAAACGCAAAAGTAGATTTTTTGAAAGTAGTTAAATCCGTGTATTGTCAGACAGGAAAAACATTCATATTTGTCAAGTAGTAATATCAGTATTTAGTCAGACTTGAAAATAAAAAATAAAAATAGTGATTAAGGTCAGTTTTTAGTCAAATGCAAAAACGATTGATCCACGTTTTATTTTTTAAAAATAAGTAAATAAGTTCTTTTTTTAATCCTATTTCAAACGATCCGAAATAAAATTAAATCTAAATTGTGAAAAATAACAACTTAAAAAATTCCTTCCTCCCACTTTACATGAGTTTTATCATCAGATTTCATCTTGTAGTGAATAGGAGCCGAATATACAAGCACATGACCGAAATAATGTAACTGTGGCACGTATCCCAATCATCCAGATACAAGCCTAGGATTATATGATGGCTAGTGAACGCAAACTGCACTTAGTTTAGCTCGAAAACGTAAAGCCACACAGAATACGAAATCGTCCAAAGACACTGAATTCTGTGAATATTTCTATGTGTGTGTGTGTGAAATTGCGTAACAATTGTTATATAGAAATTTTTTGACCGTTTCTTGAATTTTCAAGAAGACGAGAAAAAAAAAATTTCCAGTCTATAGAAGGTGAAAGTTTTATATTGAAATTTTATTTGTTCTTGTAATTTTCCAAGTATACTACAATGCCACTCAATGAGCGAGAAATTGCTAACTGTGCAATGGGTATAGATGTGATCAAGAAAGCACGTGACTTGACTCACACTCCATTTGGGCCAATTACACGAAATTTCGACTCTCTCTTTTTTAAAGAAAAAGTGTATTTTTTTATTAATATGTTTAAATTCACTCGGAAATTTTTGTCAAAGGATTTTAGTAGTAAAAACTGTAAATAGTCAGACATGAAAAGATAGAATAATATTTTACAAGTAGTAGTATCAGCAGTTTTTAGTCAGACAAGAGAATACAGCAAATCGTGAGGTATTAGGTATTAGAAAGTGTTGCAGATTAAATCAACACCAAAAAAGATTAAAATAATCAATTTTTGTGTTATTTTTACAATGAATATAATTTTAGTTCATTAAATTTTTTTATAACTATAAAACTACAATTTTACTTTATATCTATTATTTTTTAATAATTTTCGAAAAAGATATTTGGCAATTTTCAAATCCATTTGTTTACAATATTCAATTTCACGAAATTTCAATGATTCCTAAATTCTTTAATTAAATGCATATTAGAAAATAAAAACTTTAAATAATATAAAAGAAAATTCAATTAAACTTTTTCAAAAAAATTATTTTCAAAATTCAATTATTTCTAAAAATTCCAGCTATATTGCTTTTAATATTTAATTATAATCTAAAATTTTAACTGAAATTCATTTTTATGAAATGAGAATCAATTTTTATTAAAAAATTCTACAAGAATTTAATTATTTAAATGCAAAAGTAAATAATTTATTGAATAATTGAATGTTTCTCAAAATTCAATTCTCATAAAGAATTTTAGTAACAAATTTTTAAATAATTGAATTCTTTTTGTCGAATTTTATTAAAATTTGCATTTTTTTTTTACCTTTTTCAAAGAATTCAATTATAATTGTATGAAAAACAATTAAAACGCTGCGATGAGTTTTATAAGAATTTTTAAATTCATTAATAATTAATGAAATAATTTTTCAATCAAAATCCTATTAAACTTTTACAAAGAATTAATTGTACAGAATTTTTTGTTAAAAATTTGAAAAATTAAGAATTTCAATGATTTTAGTTTGAAACTTTTTCAAAATTTAATTATTTCTAAACATCCACATTATAGTGCTTTTAAAATTTAATTATAATCTAAAATTTTAACTGAAATTCATTTTTAAAACCATTTTTAGTAGTAAATTCTACGAGAATTCAATTATTTAAATACAAAAATAAATAATTTATTAATTTCATATTTCTTGAAATTAAATTCTCATAAAAAATTTTATCAACAAATTTTTTAAATCATTAAATTCTTTGGACGAATTCTAATAAAATTTTTAAGAATAATTACATTTTTCGAGGAATTTGATTAAAATTGCATTAAAAATAATTGAAATTCTGCAATGAGTTTTATTATTTATGAAAATAATTAATTGAATTTCTAAAAAAATTTTATTATTTATAAAAATAATTGAATCCCTGTAAAAATGTTATTATTTATGAAAATAATTGAATTATTGCGAAGAAATTTATAAAAAAATTTGTAAATAATTGAATTCCTGTAAAAACTTTTATTATTTATGAAAATATTTTTATTCTTGCGAAGAATTTACTTATTTATGAAGGAATTTTATTAAAAATTTTGAAAAAAATGATTTTTTTAAAAGATTTTTATCAAAATTGGCGAAAATAATTGAATTTATATTAAAATTCTTGAAAATAGTCAAATTTAATTAATATTTTTAAAAATAATTGTATTCTTTCGAGGAATTCGATTAAAATTCCATTAAAAATAATTTAAATTCTGCAATGTGTTTTATTATTTATGAAAATAATTGAATATTTCCGTAGAAATTTATTCAAATTTTTTTTAATAATGGAATTCTTTTGGAAAATTTTCTTGAAATAGTAGATATTGAAAATCATTGAATTTTAGAAAACTTTTGAAAATAATTGAAATTTTGACAAGAATTTGATTAAAATTTTGTAAAATAATTGAATATCAGAGAAGAATTTTATTATTTATAAAGAGAATTGAAATTTTGACGAGAAATTTTTTAAATTTTTGAACACAATTGAATTTAGTAACTAAGTTAGTAACTAAGTTAGTAACTACGTTAGTAACTAAGTTAGTAACTTACTATTCTTCCTGGAGAAGCTAAATTCGTTGAATTTTTACAAATCGTTGGCTTAGGTGTTTTATTTAAAGTAAAATTTAATTCATAGTTAAAAATAACACCAAAATAGATTCTTTTAATCCTTTCTGGTGTTAATTTAATCCTAGAGGGATTAAACTGTTGCAGATTAGTTTAATCCATTCTAGTGTTATTTTAACACTTCACGTTTTACTAAGAATAAAAGTTAGGGACAGTAGTAAATGTCAGTTTTTAGTCAGACTAGAGAATAAAAGTTAGAAACAGTAGTTACTATCATTTTTTAGTCAGACTAGAAATATAGTTATAAAGTAAAAAACAAGCAACTAAATAAATAAATAATAATAAAGTTTTAAACAGTAGTTAAGGTCAGTTTTAAGTCAGACGAGGAAAAAAAAATTCTGGAAAGTAGTAATTCTGTTTATAGTTCGACAAAATTCTTCTGTCTGACTTCGGAATGTTCGTACTACTTAACTATTACTATTTTTTTAAATACTTACTCTTTATTTTTAGTTTTTCCTTTCTTATTTTCCTATTTCTTTTAATTTAATTTTATTCTATTTAAATTAAAATTAAATATTAAACAAAATTCTTCTTCGAAAAACTAGTAGTAAAAACAGTGAAACGTCAGACAAGGAAAAATCACTAATTTAATTATCCTCTAGTTTTTAGTTTTTACCTATATTATATTATATGAATAATAGCGTAGCATTAGAGGATAATGGATAACCACCCACTAATAATACTCCCGATATTAATTTCCAAAATTTCGATTTAGTTTGAATCCTAATTAAACATAAAGTAAAGATGAGATAGATTTTCGCACTAATAATAATAATAATAACAACAAGAACAGTAAAACAGATATAATGAGGCTAAATCTAAACTCAACAGACGTCAGGATAATTAGTGTTGATTTGGCTAATTGGCTAATCGTGTAAGTAGAATATCTGATTTCACAAATTGTTTACAAAGGTGGATGGTGGGGTACGTATAGGATGACCTGCGATTTCGTTACGACAGTTAATTAGCTTAATCAGGTTAATTGGACGGTGTGAACATTCTAACGTAGCTATAAATTTTCCTAAGTTAATACCCCCCTCAGACTGGTGGTTGCATGTTTGCGTTTGCGTTGTGAGAGAGAGAGGGAGAGATTTCTCTCTCTCTCTCTCCAGGAGGCATCCCCAAGAGCAAAAGATACCAAAATCCCCCAATGGTGCTGCTATACCTGCTTTACTATACGAATATAGGCTTTCCTCTGTCCTCAAACGAAATTATTCCATTTTAATTGGGTCATTAAAGTTTGCGCGCTGATTTTGATGTGTGGGAAAATGTATACACCCACGAAAGCTCAATTTTGTCATTTGTGTTTTACCTTCGTTTTAGAATCATCTTATTTCACATAATTTATAATTAAATAATTATTTGGAATTTTTCTTACTGAAGGGAGTTCTTTTCATCAAATGGAATTCATTGAATGGGAAACATTGTAAAAATTACTATAATAATGTTAATAATCTCTATTAATAATAATCGTTGTATTCCGGTAATCTGTTCGCACTTTGAATTAAATTTACTGTTTGCTTTTTTGTTTACTAACTTTTTAAATAATTTTTCTCCTTAAATGTTTTTAATTTTAAAATTAATGTACTAAAAATCATTGAATTCTTGCAAATTATTTATAAAAAAATTGTAAAATAATTGAAATTCACAAAGAATTTGATTAAAAACTTTTGAAAACAAATTAAATTGTTTATTACAATTTATTAATATTACAATTGTTTTATTACAATTTTTAAAAATAATTGAACATATCTTGAATATAATTGAATTTTTTGCTAGAAATTTTATTAAAATTGTATTGAAAACAATTGAATTTCTCAGAAGAATTTTATTATTTATGAAAATATTTAAATTCTTGCGAAAGATTTTATAATTCATAAAAATAGTTAAATTGTTTTCAAAAATTTTATCAGAATTGTCGAAAATAACTCAATTTTTATTAACACTCTTGAAAATAAATTAATTCCTCCGCAACATTTTGTTATTTATGAAAATAACTGAATTCCTTTGAAGAATTTTATTATTTATAAAAATATTTTAATTCTTGCGAAGATTTTTATTATTTATAAAGGAATTTTATCAAAAATTTTAAAAATAATGATTTTTTAAAAAGATTTTTATTAAAATTGTCGAAAATAATTGAATTTATATTAAAATTCTTGAAAATAGTCAAATTTAATTAATATTTTTAAAAATAATTTTATTCTTTCGTGAAATCTTATTAAAATTGTATTGAAAATAATTGAATCACTCTTAAAAATATTGTTATTTATGAGATTAATAAAATCTCTGGGGAAAATTTTATTAAAATTTTTGCGTAATAATAAACAAGAATATTTAATATTATGTACTTAATACGTGAATTTTTAAAATTTCGAATTTGTAATAATTCAAAAATTGATTTTTATTCTTGAAAATAAAAATTTTTTAAATTAACATCATTTTTTTTAATTTTATTTTAATTTTATTACCAACTCAGTAGTAAAGCTAAATTATTAATCAGACATACATTACCTTTTTATTTTTTTATTATTATAATTTTTATTGTTTTTATTTAAATTTTTTCCGGATCAGTAGTATAAGTAAACTATCAGTCAGGCGTATTTTGTATATTCAATGTTACTATTTATTATATTAATTATAATTATTATTATTAATTTTTATTACTTTTCTCCCGTCTCAGTAGTAGAAGTAAATTATTAGTCAGACGTATTATATTTATTATTTTATTTTTGTATCATTATAATTTTTATTATTTTTACAGTTTACTACAATTTTATTCCCGTATCCGTAGTAGGAGTAAACTATCAGTCAGACGTATTTTGTATATTTATTATTTCTTTTTTATTTATTCCTGTTTCAGTAGTAGAAGTAAATTATTAGTCAGACGTATAATATTTTTTTTTAATTATTATAATTCTCATTATTTTTATTATAATTTCCCGTCTCAGTAGTAGAAGTAAATTATTAGTCAGACGTATTTTATAAATTTATTATTAAATTTTACTATACTTACTAGAATAATTATAATTATTATTATTATTACTATTCTTGTTTATTATTACAAAATATTATTACTTTATCTTTAGAGAAATAAATCCAACGGCCAAAAAAAATAAAAAATCGAGAGGAAAGTGGCAAATGAGAAGTTTGGCGAAACCTTATCCCTCCAGGGGGTGATGATCAGTTTGGACGTGTACAAACATGGCTATTCAAGGGTCGACTGGTTAGGACTGTAGGCGAGGTTTCTGAATTGGAGGTGACATTTTTCTTTACCCTTGTCCATGAAGGAAAAAAAAGGGTCAAAAACGAATGTCGATTCAACAAAAGCAATTTTTTTTCTCCCCACAACTTTTAAAGGTTAGTGACACTAAGTATTAATTTTTCAATCAGATCAAAAGCTCTATAACGATCCTAATTAGATGATAAATCGAGGGGAAACTTTTTATTTTGTTCGAATTCCAGTTAAAATCACAGAAAATAAAAATTGTTATTTTAACACTGAAATTGGGGTTAAAATAACACGCGTAAAATTTTACCCTCGTAGGTGGCGCCACGTTCTACTTAAAAATAGTTTAAAACAGTTGAAAATAGTTTAAAATACTTAAAAATAGTTGAAAATAGTTAAAACCAGTTTAAAATACTTATAAATAGTTTAAAACAGTTGAAAATAGTTTAAAATAATTTAAAATACTTAAAAATAGTTAAGAACAGTTGAAAATACTTAAAAATAGTTTAAAACAGTTGAAAATAGTTGAAAATGGTTTAAAATACTTAAAAATAGTTTAAATCAGTTGAAAATAGTTGAAAATACTTATAAATAGTTTAAAACAGTTGAAAATAGTTTAAAATAATTTAAAATACTTAAAAATAGTTTAGAACAGTTGAAAATACTTAAAAATAGTTTAAAACAGTTGAAAATAGTTTAAAATAATTTAAAATACTTAAAAATAGTTAAGAACTGTTGAAAATACTTAAGAATAGTTTAAAACAGTTGAAAATAGTTGAAAATGGTTTAAAATACTTAAAAATAGTTTATATCAATTTGAAAATAGTTGAAAATACTTAAAAATAGTTTAAAACAGTTGAAAATAGTTTAAAATAATTTAAAATATTAAAAACAGTTTAGAACAGTTGAAAATACTTAAAAATAGTTTGAAACAATTGGAAATAGTTGAAAATAGTTAAAACCAGTTTAAAATACTTATAAATAGTTTAAAACAGTTGAAAATAGTTTAAAATAATTTAAAATACTTAAAAATAGTTAAGAACAGTTGAAAATATTTAAAAATAGTTTAAAACAGTTGAAAATAGTTTAAAATACTTAAGAATAGTTTAAAACAGTTGAAAATAGTTTAAAATAGTTTAAAATACTTAAAAACAGTTTAGAACAGTTGAAAATACTTAAAAATAGTTTAAAACAGTTGAAAATAGTTTAAAATACTTAAAAATAGTTTAAAACAGTTGAAAATAGTTTAAAATACTTAAAAATAGTTTAGAACAGTTGAAAATAGTTAATAACAGTTGAAAATAGTTAAAAATATTTAAAAATAGTTTAAAACAGTTGAAAATAGTTTAAAATACTTAAAAATAGTTTTAAACAGTTAAAAATAGTTAAAAATAGTTTTATATACTTAAAAATACTTTAAAATAGTTGAAAATAGTTAAAACCAGTTTAAAATACTTATAAATAGTTTAAAACAGTTGAAAATAGTTTAAAATAGTATAAAATACTCAAAATTAGTTGAAAACACTAAAAAATATGAAAGAATACTAAAAAATACTCAAAATAATAATTTTTCGATTATAAGAATCAATAATTACCGAAACTTTAAGTCAAAGAAATAATCCAAGTATTGTCAACACATTTATAGACATTGATGATTGGTGATGACAATTTAATGTCGTGTTTTTGCTGAATGTACAAATCAGAATGGGAGTGACACCCCATTAGTCAGATTGACCACTCCAAAATTCCCCCTTGCTTTTATTCGTCTACTCATCCCTGCCAAAACCATGTGAATAGTAATATCTCACACTATATATATGTGTATACAATATATATATATGTATATATAACAATATATGTATTATATGGGGGAAAGAGGGAATCGTAATGATTTCATATCCACTCAAGCACTTCTGGAATCGAATATGGTGATTATATGTATATATATACCATATATGGCAACCAATCTGAAACGTTTTGTGTTCAATAAAGTACCATTCGAACATAAACAGTGGTTTACTTTCTGACCGCACTTACAACCGCATCTCCATTCGCGGATCATATGTAACCGAAAATTGTCCATTTTCAATTTTTCCCCCCCTGAATGGAAAAACGAGAGTTTATTAATACCTTTTAACGTTTATATTCGAACCATCAGTTGACAGGAAATATTCTTGCAAAATGGAATTTAATTTTATTGTGTGGAGAATTTAATTTTTACATTTAGTAATTTTTTGTTTTTTTTAATCATTTTAGAGAACTTTGGTAGTATATATATATATGTCACAGTATTTTTAGTATTTTGATCCATAAAGTTGAAAGGGACATAGAAATGTAATTTTCAAGTATATTTAAAGTTTAATTCAAATAAAATATTAAAAAAAGAATTATGTAAGTTAATTTTGTGTTGTTATCAGAGAAAATGTATTTTGAGCTGATCTGCTTCTGTCGATTGGCGTCAATCTAAATTTGAAAATAAGATATTTATTACCAAATGTAACTTTGAAATTGGGTTAAATTATTTTTACATACGAGAAATATTCTTGCGAGTAAGAGATAACATTTTCGGTTATTCCGTCTGACTAAAGCCACATAATACTACTTACATATTACATATTACTGTTTACATATACTTTTACATATTTTTATTTGTTTGTTATAATTATAATAATATTATAATTAAATCACAAGTAGTAATTACAGATACTTCACACTCCATAATTAATTTTAAAAAAGTAGCAAAAAGTAGCTTTCAAACTAAAAAAAGGTAGTAAAAAAGTAGCTATAGAAAAATTAAACTTGATGACAAAAAAAAACTCGTTTTAGAAACTTCAAAAAACTGACGAAAATTCCATTCTATATATTTTATTTTCCTGCCTTTTTCCTAATTTTCATCAAAAATATTTACTTCTTTCTTTTCTTGCCAATAAATTGAGTTCCTGCAAAGAATTTTATTATTCATTAAAGAATTTAAATATTTATAAAAATAATTTAAATCTTGCGAAGAATTTTGTAAAAAATTGTAAATAATTGATTTCCTTCGTCTAATTTTATGCAAATTCTAATTTAAATAATTGAATTCTATTTGGAAATTTTATGAAAATAGTAGAAAATTTTTTTTAAATAATTAAATTTTACAAAGAATTCTATTAAAATTTTTGACAATAATTGAATATCTGTGTGGTATTTTATTCAATTATTTTGAAAATAATTGAATTTCCAAGAAAAAATTTATTACTTTTAAAAATAATTGAATTTTGCAAAGAATTTTATTAAAATGTCTCAAAATAATTGAATTTTCGGGAATAATTTTGTTATTTATCTTTAATAATTGAAATCTTTAGGAGAATTATTTATGCAAATAATTGAATTCTTGGGAAGAATTTTATTAAAAGCTAAAAGAATAATTTAATTATTTCAAAAAAATTCAATTAAAATTGTATTTAAAATAATTAATTTCTTTCGAACTAAAGTATTTGAAAATAATTGAATTCTCTTTGGAAATTTTATGAAAATAGTAGAAACTGAAGATCATTGAATGGAGAAATTTTTTTTTTTTAAATATATTTTACAAATATTTCTATTAAAATTTTTGACAATAATTGAATATCTGTGTGTCGTTTTATTAAATTTTTTTAAAAATAATTGAATTTCTAGAAAGAATTTTATTATTTATGAAAAATGCCTCAAAATAATTGAATTTTCAGAAACAATATTGTTATTTATCTACATAATTGAATTCTTTCGAAGAATTAATGTAAATAAGTGAATTCTTGGGAAGAATTTTATTAAAATATTCGAAAATAATTGAATTTCTGTGAAAAATTCTAATATTCTTCTAAATAATTGAATTCTTTCAAAGAATTTTAAACAGACATTTTTTTAAATAATTAGTTTTTTCGAGGAATCGAAATTAAATTTTAAAGAATAATTACATTTTTTTGAGCAATTCCTGTAAAATTGTATTAAAAACAATTAAAATCCTGCGATGAATTTCATTATTTATGAAAATAATTTAATTATTGTGAAAAATGTTATTAAAATATTTTAAAAGAATTGAATTTCTGTGAAAATTTTTGTTATTTTCGAAAATAATTGAATTTTGGATGAATTTTGCAAATTTTATTTAAATAATTGAATTCTTTTGCGAAATTTTCCAAAAATACTAGATATTAAAAATAATTGAATCTTTTTAAAGAATTTGATTAACATTTTTGAGAATATTTTTTTTTTATTTTTAGTATTAACGAATTTAAAGTAGAATTATTGTTATTGTAATTTAAATTTGTTACGTTTCTTTAAATTTACATACAAAAGTTTTTAACAGAAAAATTAGTAGTAAAAACTCTAAATAGTCAGAAATTAAAAAAATGTAATTTTATTTGAAAAGTAGTATAAACAGCATTTAGTCAGACGTAAGGATGAAAGAATTTTGGAAAAGATTTATATTTTTCAAAATTAGTAGAAAAAACTTCGTAGGGTCAGACTAGAGAAAAAATATATTCATTCACAAGTAGTACAAATAGTTTCTAGTCAGATTTTAAAAGAAAAAAAATTAACAGTGATAAATGTCCGTTTTTAGTCAGACATATTCTTTGTTTTATCGAAAAACTAGTAGTACGAACTATGTATAGTCAGACAAATCTGATAAAGTTGACAAGTAAGAACAATAGTATTTTTCAGACGTGCTAAAAATTTTTAAAGTAGTAAATATCGGATCTAATAAAATGAGATGTAATAAAAAGATAAATGAAAAAAAGATAAGTGTTAAGACATTTTAAGTAGTAACAGATGTTTACAGTCAGACAAGAATGCAAAAAATGCAATTAAAAGTGTAAATTTTCATTAGTGAGACTTGTATTCAAAAATAAACGTGTATAGTTTATGCACCGCAAGGACAGCGACTCATCTCAAGTGTGACAGTCACTCATTAATTTCTACAATTACAATGACAATGCGCTTATATATATATAGAAGTTCATATAGAACATAAATGACACGAACAATCGTAAAACGTTTAATAAAATTCCACTCTCGTAAAATTAAACATTGTTTGATGTTCACCGCCACTGCCATTGTCGAGTTAATTTCAAAATTGTTTGCGGTAAAATTATTTTACTTTTCTCTTATATATGTATATCACAACATGTAAATTTTATACTTCAATTATAGAAAGGTAATGAGTTTCGCAAAATTACAATCCTTCCCGAACTATTTCGTATAAATTTTACTACTTTATATTGTTCATTGCACATTATTGTATATATATATAATAGAATATATCAAATAAAATTTATTACTAAGTCATTTCAATTATTATTTTAGAATATTTATTACTTAATTTTAATGTACTTTCATAAATCATAAATTTTAATTCTTTCATTTTATGTACTTTTTTTTTACTTTTATTTATTTACTCTATATGCTTTTTTTCTTTTTTTCATTTATTTTATTTACTCTTTCTTTTCTTTTTATTATTTTTCTACTTTTTTTTATTTCTTTATTTTATGTACTTCTTTACCTTTATGTAAAAATAAAGCAAATTTCTTTTTTCGAAAGTATTATCCTTCTGAAATTTAAGATTTTACTGTCAATTTTTAATTTATTGAAATTTCATGATAAATAAAAAAAGAATATATAAAAAAAATTCCTAGAATTATTTAAAAAAAAATTTTTTCTTTTTTCTGCGTAAAATTCATAATTTGGTTAACATTTCTGACTGAGATATGAGAAATTCCTTGAGTAAACACTCAACATAGAGAGGCATATACATATATAGACACCATGATCGACCTTTCCAAGTAGAATTATTATAACTTGATTTTTGTTGAAAATTGAGTTTCTGCCTGGTAAATTGCAACGCTTGATAGCTTGTATGTTGCGTATATGTTCCATAATAAACTCGAGGTTCTCCTTCGAATTAATTTAACACTACTCTATTTAATACTTAATAATATTGTTTCGAAAAACAAGATAATTTATAAGATTTTCAAATATTAAATTATTCACGAAAATTCAGTTAAAATTTACAGCAACTGTTTTCGTCTTTATTTTATCGTTTAGAATTTAATGAAAATTGTTTAAATCAAAAGAAATTGTTTTATTTCTGTTCAAATTTTTTATTTCTACTCAATATTGTATTTCTATTCAATTTTTCATTTCTACTCAATTTTTAAATTCTATTCTATTTTTTATTTCTATTCTATTTTTTATCTCTATTAAATTTTTTATTTTTATTCAATTTTTTATTTCTATTTAATTTTTTATTACTAGGTATTCTATTTTTTATTTCTATCAATAATATTAATAGACAATTAATAGAGAAAAAAAAATTGTGGAAATTTTTATAAGCAGTTAGATTCTTTATTTTATAAATAAAAATTATCAATTCTTTATTAATATTAATAGTAATAAAAGTAACAGAAATAATAAGAATAATAAGAATAAAAATAATAAAAATAATAATAAAAATAAAAATAATAGAAATAATAATGATAAAAATAAAAATAATAGAAATAATAATAATAATAATAAAGAAAATAATTAAGAGCTTGTCCCGTTTATAAATAAATAAATAATGAATAATACAAAAAAAATAAAAAGAACAATCGTAATAATTTTAATAAATAATAATTATTATTTATTATTTATTATAATAAATAACAATTAATATTAATAATAAAAACATTATTTGGTAAAAACTTGAAAAATCCTAAAAATACAAAACAGAAGAAAACGTTTCAAACAAAAGAACATTAAAAAAATTGAAATACGAAAAAAAAATTTTTCACTAAGTTGTGAAATTTGACATTGGAGAAATTAGATCAGAGAAAGGTTAATTAAAAATTTACGAACAATGTACGAGAAGCCATTAATGAGAGGTTTATTTATTCGTCAAGCGAAAAAAATGTTATTACAAGGAGCAGGACTGTCAATTTTAAGCGGTGCCTTATTTATAGAATTCTATATGAAACCAAGACAAAGATTGTTATTCGATTACTACAAGTAAGGAAGAAATAGTTTTTAATTTATTTTAACAATAAAAAATTCATTTAAAATTAAAATTAATTTAGCAAATATTTAAAAATTAATTTTTAAATTTAATAAATTTATTAAACATTAATTAGATATTCATTTTAAAATTAAATTTACAAATGAAGCGATGGAAAATTAATTTTAAAATTAAATTAATTTATCAAACATTAAAAATTCACTGTAAACTTAAATTAACTATTCATTCAATAATTGTTCAATTATCAAAAATTAAATTGTAAATTTAAATTAATTATTCATTCAATCAATTTTTATTCGTTAAATTTTTCATTCTTCTATAAATAATTAAAATTAAATAGAAAATATTACCAACTATGCGAAAATATAAAAAGTCTACTCAATTATTATTATTTCAGACATGAATATTTAATTCTTTTTAACGATCCAAATGGTGAATTAAAAAGACAAAAAAAAAATAAATTTTTTTTTCAATAACAGTGATTTCGATCCGAGAGTAAGTTTCAACTACATGTGTTCTCAAGGATGGATGAAATCGTGCCCAAAAACTGATGACTGACGGAATCAATATTTCACAGTGTAATTATAATTTTTCTTCTTCTTTTTCCTTGGCAAACAATTTCGATATAATGTTGCAATTTTTTGGGAATCGGTTTCTGAAATAATAAATTGTTCAAAAAAATATACAAATTTTCTGTTTTTTTAAAATACATTTCAAGTGTTTTATTTTCGTGTATAATTGCGGAACTAGTTCAGCTTTGGAGTCATAAATCTTTTTCATTTCATTTCGTATATAAATAATAAATTTATAAAATGAAAAAAAAATTTCAAAACTTCGTCTCTCTTAGTATGTAGAAATTTTATTTTCAAATCGAAACGAATTCATGAATTTAATAAAAAAAAATAACTATAGCCATTTAATTTTTATTAATTATTAAATTAAAGAATTAAAAAATTTTAAAAGTAATAAATTTTTTGTCTAAAAATTTTAATAATTTTTCATTTTTTAAAATTTTAATAATTTTTTTTTGTGTTTTAAAATTTTAATATTTTTGTTGTTGTAAATTATTACAAATTTGATTTCAAATTAAAATGAATTCCTAAAGTTAAAAAAAATAATTCGCTATTCAATTTTCTTAATTTTAACCAAATTAAATAATTTAACTAAAAAAATTTAGAAAATGGTAAATTTTTTTATCTTTTTTTATTGTTTTATAAAATTTTTTACTGAAAGAAAATTAAGTAGAAGTATAATCATAAATTTAATTTTCAAATCGAAATCAATTTGTAAATTTAAAAAAAATGAATAATTCGCTATTTAATTTTTTTAATTTTAACAAATAAAATAATTTTTTGAAAAAGTTATGATTTCTTAATTTTTTTTTTTTTAATGAAAGAAAGTGAAATAAAACTTTAATTATTAACAAACTATTAATTACTTTGTTTTCCTTCTATTTACCTTGTTTTGACTATTCATTCAATTACAATAATAAATTATTGTATTTAATGATTAAATCTAAATGTAAATACAATTCAGAATTAAATATTATTGTATTGCAATCAATTTATTAGAATTATAACTTTATTAGCAATATGGGAATATTGTAATATTATCAATTTTCGCATAATACAATATCCCTTTTGGGATAATTCGAAATATATATTTTTAATGAATTTGAAAGCTTCATTTTCTAATGAATGGCTTATTAACACGTCATAATATAATTGAAAGTTAATTTTCTTAATTACACTTGCTACAATTAAGCGCGTAAACGTTTTGAAAGGATATAATTATTCAAAAGAGACAATTTAGTTCAATATGTCAGTATGTAAAGTAATTAATAGCCACTAATTAATTACATATACATGATAACCAATTTTATATTTCGTATTATTATTATTATTATCATTATTATCATCATTATTCCAAAAATAACCGCGAATAAGCGATATTCACTGTAATAAATAATAAATTTCATCCAAATTTTCATTTCTTCTTCTTTTCATATATAAACCACATTTTAAATATTGATTTGAAAAAAAAAATTAATTACAATAATGGCTTTTTGAGGTCAGACGAAATTTCAAAGACCCTACGAAACGATTAAATTAAATTACTTTCCACTAACCACTATTACAATAATTAAAAAATAATCTTCTCGTTTAATTGTTGAAAATGGAAAATTTTCGTTCTCCTCTATAATTCTATTAAATTTTATATTTTTCACCTAAAAGATGAAAAGAAAAATCAATTTGAAATATACAATTTTTTAGTTTGAACTGAAACTCTCTCTCTCTTAGCTATTACATTAAACAAAAAATTCAAGAATTTTTAATTGTACTATTCTGAATATTAAAATTTAATGAGTTTAAAAGAGAATTGTTCAAGTATTACATACGTAACAAAATGAAACAAAAAAAAAAATTGTAAAAATATAATTGCAGAATACTTAAAACAGTCTAAAATTGCCAGCAGCTTAAATACATTTTCCGCACGTGGTTTTTTTTTTTTTGGAAAAGTGGGGAGAGAAAATGAAACCGGAACTGGAGTAAAAGAGAGAGAGAGGAAGCACGGGGGAGGGAGGGACAAACTTCATTTTCATGGCGAACAAGTTTTAATCAAGTTTGAGAAATTAGAAGAAAACCACGACGAGTGAATTTCGCGCGTGCGATTTAGCCGCCTCTCTTGATTAAGATGTCTCTTTTCTTCTCACTATCTCGCAGGCATCGTGCGAAGCTACCTTTGAGAGCTCATTGCCAGAAATTCGATAAGTAGAAAATGGCTCACGTCTGCTAACTTCATTCAAACGTTTTTCAGATTATATACAATATATATATTTTTTTCCTTTTCTCTTCTCTTGAATTTTCTCTTGAATTTTCTTATTATCCGCTGCATTTTCCGCAAATATTACAGTTCATGTCATTTTCTTTGAATAATTTATTATGACAAATTATAATAATGAGTGAAATTATATTCAGAAGTATCATTAAATTTGTAAGTTTAATTTTACTCATAAATGTAATTAAATTTATAAATGGAAATATATTTCTAAGCATACACATACTTCCGAGTAAAATTTTAATTATAATATAAATTGTAATAATATTAATTATAGAAATAATAATTGTAACAATATTAATTATAATAATATTAATTGTAATAATATTTATTGTAATAATATTAATTGTAATAATATTAATTGTAATAATATTAATTATAATAACATTAAAATTATTACTGTAAACATTTAGATTCAATAAACACGAAATTTTACTACTGATACTGCAAAATAGGGGAAATTTCGGAGAATTATGTCTGACGTAAACATAATTTTACTACTGACGATAAAAAACCAGAAGATATATTTTTTCTAACAAAATTTGATTCACACTAAACTTAAATTCACAAAATTAGAAATTTAAAATGAAAAAAATAATAATAATAATAATTTAAAATTATAAAATGACAGTCTGACCAAAAACTAGTTTAACTACTTAAATTCTAACTAGTAGTAATATTTGAAATGAGGACAGATTAATAATTGACACCTACTACTGTCATAAAATTTATACAAAATTATACATTTTGCCTGACAGAAACTGATTTTTACTGTTGATATTTAATAAAACTTGTGAAAAGTTTACAAAATTATAAAAAACGTTTTAGTCTGACTAAAAAATAATTTTACTACTGAAATTGTAAATAACCTAAACTAGAAACTAACTTTTACTACTGACAATAAAAATGATGAGAAATAAATTTAGTTGGACAGAAATTAATTTACACTACTGATATTCAACGAATTACAAATCTAAAAGAGTTAATAATATAAGTCTGACTAAAACGGCCTTTCACTACTGAAACTGTAAATATACATAAGATCTAAAATCTACTTCAGTAAAATGTAAAAAATTTGGAGAATATTCAATTTTTTGTCACTAAACTAAATGAAAATTAATTGACTTTTACTACTGACAGTAAAAGTAGATTAAAATAAAAGTTACTGACAAGAAAATAAACTGTCTGACAGAAAATAGTTTATACTATTTGGATTGAACAAACAAAAAATTTATCAGAATGAAAAAATATAAGTTTGACTAAAACGTGATTTACTACTAAAATTGTCACTAAACAAAAAATAGACTTTTATTATTAAATTTAAATTTGTTAAGGAAAAGAATTGTCTGACAGAAAATAGTTTATACTACTTGTATTGAACAAAGAAGAAATTTATGAGAATTCAAAAATAATAGTCTGACTAAAACGACATTTTACTACTGGTTTTGTTGTCATCAAAATTATGACGGACTAATAATTGACTTCTACTACTGAAACTAAAATTACTACAATATTTGTCTATTAAAATCATTTTGTTTGACAAAAATTGATTTTAACTAAAATTACTACAATATTTGTCTATTACAAATCATTTTGCCTTAGAAAATTTGTCATCCACTAGTACTTATATTTTTTCTGAAGCGATATGGATTTAAACTACTTATTTTCAAAAGTTTACAAATTTATTAAAAGCAGAAAATATCAGTCTGACCAAAAACGTACTTTTACCACTGAAATTGCATCAGAAAGTAGTGTTAAAAAATAACATTATTTTTGCACAATTTTCTGATCTACTTTCAGTAGTAAAAATACGTATTTAGTCAGACTTGTATTTTAGAATTGTACCAATTGTTTGTCTAAAATCGACTGTACTACATAAAATAAAAATCTACTCCAAGAAAAATAAAATAATATTTTTCTGACTGAAATTAAATTTCACCACTGATGCTTAAAAAGAAAACTACAAAATTAAAGTTATGTCTGATCAAAATTGACTCTTACTACTAGCACTGAAAATTATTCTATTAAAAGTTTTGTCCAACAGAAACACTGATTTTTACTATACCGATACTATAATTCTGTCTGACTAAAAATAAACTGAACTACTGTTTAAATATTTTGCAAAAATTAATTTTTACTCATTTGGTATTTTTAATTTTCCGGACTTTTGAACACTGTAAAAAATAAATATTACTTTCAGTCCACTTTTGACTGAATCTCAGCCTTATGAGAGTTTTCAATTCTAAAGTTCTGACTTTTATAAATAACGTTATAAATTTGCCAATTAGTTAATAATTTCATAAATTTATAATTATATAAAATATAAATAGCGTTATAAATTTGAAAATGTATAATTTCATAAATTTATAATTTTATAAATAGCCTTATAAATTTGCCAATTAGTAAATAATTTAATAATTAGCTGTCCGCAAACGTGAGTACGTGACGTGATGTAAGGGAAGATGTTTGGTTGTGGCTTTGATCCTTATGTATCGATGATTTGCATTTAATCGTAGCGTTATATTATCGTCGCCTCTGTACATCAGAGATACAAATTCATAGTTTACATTGAAACGGTTTCCTGCATCATACCAAAACTAATTGTTACGGTGGTAAATTATAGTGCCGCTTGTAGAGCATCATAGTGGCTACCAACGACATTGACAGCAACAACGGAAAATCACTATGCGGTACAAGGCATTGAATCACAGTATAAATATATAGTTTATGTATACATATACAGCATACATATATATATATATATATATAAAATGTTAATTTCTCTCTCTCTCTCTCTCTCTCTCCCTCTCTCTTATATATACTATATATATGTATGTCCAGGGGAAAAAGGAGCGATTACCCAACGCTTCGTTTCGATTAATACTCATTTACATTTTGATTGGTATGCATTAATTGCTTGCTCTGCTTTTTCGCCAATCGTGCAGTGTACATTAAAAAAAAAGAGGAGAAAAAATGGAATACATCATTTTCTATATATGATGATACAAAACACTAATCATTTCATGAGGAAAAAAAAGAATTCTGTCATTAATTCAATTTCAAGAAATTTTGCATATGTTAATTTAATTTCTAGTTCTGTTTTTAATTTCGTTTTAGTTATTTCTTCAAATGGCGTTTATTATTATACAGGCGGAAGAAAAGTAATCTTTTATTAAAAGAAAAATTTCTCTTCTAAATATATATTTTTTTAATTTATCCCATCAAGAGAAGAATATTCTCATACACAGAGAAAAATTTTTTTTTAATTCAAAAATAAGTAACCAAGTGAAAAAAATATTTGAATTAAACATATTTAATAATTAAATAATATTTTTAATGATTCATTTAATTTATTCAATTATTATTATTTAAAGTATTTATTTCATTATTTATTTAATTATTTTAATTATTATTTTAATTTTTTTTTTATTTTTAATATTATTTTAATTTTTTTTTTATTTTTAATATTATTTTAATTTTTTTTTAATTATTAATTTATTTATTATTTTCCTTCCTACCTATTTATTTCTATTACCTTTCCTTTATTCAGTGTTCTAAATAAATTGAATCTGAATTATAGTTTATTTTTGCAATTATGAAATTAGTTAATTACTGAAATTTAATTTAATTACTAATTTAATTTTTGAATTCAATTAATTGAAAATTAAAATTAAATTGAAATTAGTTGAATATTTTCTTAACGTTATATTAAGTTGGAAAAAATTCTGTAAATTGAGAAGAAAATAATTTTCTCTTTATTTCCACTCAAAAAATCGAGAAAATATTTTTTTAAACTCTATTCAAAGAAGGAATTAAAAAATTTGTTTTTATCAAAAAGCCAAAATAATAAAAAAAAAAATGCTTTAACCATACTAAATGCTGAAAGTACAAATTATTTTTCAAATATTTACCCTGTCTAAAAGTTTAAAATACACCAATTTTTACCGTAAATATTAATTTTAGCAATTTTTTAATTATACATCAACTTTCGAAACGAATATCAATGTTATTGACACAAAATGTCAATAAAATGTTATAAAAGGTAAAATAGTAGAAAATGAATATGATAAATATTAATTAACTCTGCTTTGGAAAATTTAATTTTGCAGATTAATATTAAAATAAATATCAATTTTATTTGCATTAAAAATTTTTTTTATGAAGATATTTTTTTTCTATAGTTTCACAATATCATATATAAATATCATGTACTTCGCAATAATATGTAAATATATAATTAATTTGCGGAATAATTCTATGACTAATTTTTTTTTGGCAAAAACATTTTTTTTTGTTCAATTTTTCATTTACAATAGAAAATTCTGTTTTTAACTTTTTCTTTTTATCTTTGTCAGACACAAAAGGGACGAATTTAGTAAAAGTTTTTCCTATGGTATGCGAAATTTTCAAATAATTTCCCCAAGTCGATGGAAAAGGCCGGCCCACATCAAGTTTAGCGGAAACTATTTTCATATTAAATGTACGATTATCCTGCCGAAATTTCATAAATTTTCCCCTCAAAAAAAAAAAAAAAAATATATGTATATTATAACAATCTCGTCAAATTTCGTGAGAATTTATAATTACTGTCCCATCTTTTTCAGTCAAATTAATAAATTTGTGTAATTATTATCAAATAATAAAAATATATTTCAGTAAAAACTAAAAATATATTTTAAGAAAAAAATATTCTAGTAAAATTATTTCAAGAAAAATATTCCAGTGAGAAAATTTTTTAAGAAAAAAATATAATTCCATCTTTGTTTTGGAAAGGATACAAATATTTTTTTTAAGGAAAAATACAATTCTATCTTTTTTTTGGACAGGGTAAAAATATTTTCGAGGGGAAAAATATTTTCTAAGGGACAAATATTTAAGTAAAAATATTTTTGAATAAAAAAATATTCCATTTGTTTTTAGAGAAGGTAAAAATATATCTTAAGGGGAAAATATTTCTTAAGGGAAAAATATTTTAGTAAAAATATTTTTGAATTAAAAAGTATTCTAGTGAAAATATTTTTAAGGAAAAAATACAATTCCATCTTTTGTTTAGAGAGGGTATAAATATTTTCTAAGAGAAAAAATATTCCTCTAAAAATATTTTTGAATGAAAAAATATTCCTGGGAAAAAATTTATGAATGCAAAAATATTCCATTTGTTTTTAGAGAAGGTAAAAATATTTTTTAAGGAAAAAGTATTTTATTAAAAATATTTTTGAATGAAATAGTATTTTCTAGTGAAAATATTTTTTAAGGTAAAGATACAATTCCACCTTTTTTTAAGAGAAGGAAAAAATATGTCTTAAGGAAAAATATTACAGTGAAAGTACTTTCAAGAAAAAAAATACAATTCCATTTTTTTTTTTTTTTTTTGAGAGGATAAAATTATATTTTAAATTTTTAAGGAAAAAATATTCAAGTAAAAATAGTTTTTAAGGAAAGATATTCCAGTGACAGTATTTTTTATGGGAAAAATACAATTCCATTTGATTTTAGAAAAAATATTTACTAAGGGAAAAATATTCCAGTAAAATTATTTCTTTAGGAAAAATATTCCAATGAAGATATTTTTTAAGGAAAAAATACAATTCCATCATTTTTTTTTAGAGGGTAAAAATATTTTCTAAGAGAAAAAATATTCTATTTGTTTTTAGAGAAGATAAAAATATTTTTGAATGAAAAAGTATTCTAGTGAGAATATTTTTAAGAAAAAAATTCAATTCCACCTTTTTTTAGAAAGGGTAAAAATATTTACTAGGGGAAAAATATTCCAGTGAAGATATTTTTTTAGGAAAAATACAATTCCATCTTTCGTTTAGAGAGGGTAAAAATATTTTCTAAGAGAAAAAATATTCCATGAAAAATATTTTGGAATGAAAGAATATTCCATTAAAAATATTTTGGAATGAAAGAATATTTCAGTAAAAATATTTTTTTATTTCAAAATATTCCACTAAAAATATTTCTTAAGAAAAAATAAAATTCTTTTTTTTTGAGAGGGAAAAGGTAAAGAATGATACACTTTTCCAAAAGGAATATTCTCTCTCTCTCTCACTCTCTGTCTGTACCAATTCATTTATTGACTTTAGAACATCTGCATGTTTCAAGGGAATATTTCATGAGAGTTATAAGGTTGAATAACTCGGATTTCAATTTCAAACTGGAATATATCGTTCGTCGATTAACGTCATGAAATGGAATTTCTTTTTTTCTTTCTTTTGTTTTAAATATATATATATAGTATGTACAGTTATATAGAAAAATATGTATTCCATCTGAGAATTAGAGTTTGGACTGGACTAAAAGTTTAAGATTCAAGTTGGATTGCTGTAGAATCGTGATTTCCTTTTCGCAAACACGCGATGTAACGAATTTGCCGGATATGAGGGATATATGGCGCGGAAAGAGCAAACTCGCTCGCTTGCTGGTTTCCTTCCCTTCTGCCATGAGCATGGCGAATATCAAAAGCTTATTTTATAACTCTCATTAAGTTTATAGAAAACAATAACTAATTTTTCTTTTCCACTCTCTATATAGACGTTTTCTCCTTCGGCTTTTATTTTTCCCACTCGATTAAAGGTCAATATCAATAAATTTTTATTTTATCCATTTAATATAGAAAATTCGAATAACAAAATTTACTCTTTCCTTGGAATATTTTTTTAACTCCTTTAGTTTTTTTATTTTTCTTCGTTATTTTTTTATTTCTTTATACAATTTTTCCCGAAAGTTTATATTTACAATTTTTTTAATTTATTGAATAACTTTATTAAAACTTATCAGGAATAATATTTTTAATAATTTATTGATAAATTTAGTTTTGATTTTTTTTCCCCTCATTTAGAAAATTTCCAAAAAAAAAAATCGAACTTTTTACTTTATTTTAACATTTTTTCTATAAATGAATAAATTGATTAAAATTTATCAGGAGCAACATCTGAATAAGAGAGGGAATAAAGAAATATTTCCCATATTCATTATATATTGCTAATTTTTCAATATTTATCAATATTCGTTTTGAAATCATTTTGTACCTTTTAACATTTTATTGACATTTTGTGCCAATAACGCTGATATACGCTTTTCAAAAGTTGATATACGATTAAAGGAAAAAAAATTATTTAAATATTAATATTTACCGGAATTCATAAATTTTAGCAGGCGGTATATTGAAAAATAATTCATTATTTTAATATCCAGTGATTAATAATAAATTTTTCCAAAAGTTAAACTTTGAACTTTTTCAACTTTGAATATTTATTTAAAAAAAAAAACATTTTATAAATGGTAATATAATTAGTGGAATAATTTTGAAAATATAATTCTTTGAAAGTGAAATAATGCGCGAATAATAAATAAACGGTGAAATGGAGATGAATTTTTGATTTTAAATTCAAACGAATAAATAACAAGAAATTATAAAAAGGAATTAAAAAAATAAGAAAAGTAAATAAAAATAAATAAATATGGATTGTGATTTAAAAAAATAATATTATTAAAGTACATAAAAATAATAAATAGAAATAATAAATACAAGTAATAAAAATAAATAAAGCAATTAAAAATAATTAAAAGAAAGTAATGAATAAATAAAGAAAATTAATAAAAAAAATATGGAATGTAAAGATAGAATAATGACTAATTTAAATATGAAATAAGCTTGTGTTAAAAAAAGTGGAATTTCTTCTCTCTCCTTCTCTCTCACTCTCTTCCTTTTCAAAAAGATGAAATCTTTGTGAAAACGAATTTATATTAAATCTTTCGTAAAATGAAGTAAGAATGAAATTTTCTTGTATAAAAATAAGTAATACGCAAAAGGTAAATTGAATGCGCTCTTGAAATTGCGATTTTCTTTCATTTCGCAATAGAAACGCTTTTAAGCAAACCCCTAAGTTTTCTAAAGGGGTAAATCTATTTGGAATTGTACACTCACTCTCTCTCTCTCTTACTCTCTTTTGCGTATATAATGAAGGGAAAAATTCAAGTTTGTATGTATATATAAAAAATATATTCCAGGGGAAAAAAAACGTCTTATTACCTTGTTTCTTTTCATTGGCCTTCATATTCTCCCTTGGGTAAATAATTTTTTTTTTATTTTGCATTCAACACTTTTTTTTTTGTTTAAAAATAATAGCAGCTATTGCGTATTCGTTTCCTTTCTCTTTCTCTCCAATTTATATTCGTCTCCTCTCTCTCTCTTTCTCTCTCTGATTCTCTTTCTACTTTATACAAAAAATAGTTTTAAATTCGTAATTCTTGTATTATTTTAACACCCAAGTAAATTATTAATTTGACACGATCTGGTGTTAATTTAACACACTCTTGTGTTATTTTAACACCCAATAAAAATACGTATTAATTTAATACACTCTGGTGTTAATTTTAACACTGGAGTTAAATAACACTGGAGTTAAAATAGTCCCAGTGTTATTTTTATTTTAACACCAAATTTAGTGTTAAAATAAAGGACACGGTGTCTTCTAAAAATGCAGCATGTAATTTTAACACCACATTTTGTGCCAGAAATAACACTTCTTTTTTTGTGTGATAAAAAATAAAAGGAAAAACAGTAAAAAAAAAGAAAATAAATGTCAATAAAGGGCTAAAATCTTGCGTATTCGTTTCTCCAATTTATAAGAAAGAGAAAATGAGGGAAAAAGGAAAACAAGTGACGATAAAAGGGCTAAAAACATTGTTAGAAAAGGTTTCGTAGGTTGTGCATTGAGTTGACAAAGGATGTGCAACAATAGCAGTCCTACGACGTGCAATGCATTTAGTATGATTAGTAGCCTGAGAATCAAGTTGACGTAACGACCTGCTTCGCATGGGAAATTTCTCTCCAAACCAGAGAGCGAGAGCGAGAGAGAGAGAGAGAGAGGTTGCAAACGAGATAAATGATGGCAATACAGAAAGAAATAATCGAAAAGAAAAAAAAAAAGAAATTCGTAGAAAAATAAAGAAAAAAATTTCACACAGAAATATTGTTTCTATTATTATTATTCTTTAACTAAAAATTGTTAAAATATTCTATAGAATATAAATATTTAATATATTTATTTCCTTATAAGTCTGACTAAAATGTACTTTTACTACTGAAATTGTAACTAAAGGAAAAATGGACTTTTACTACTGACATTAAAAATTGGCAAGGAAAAAAACTGTCTGACGGAAAATAGTTTATACTACTTGTATTGAACAAAAGAAGAAATTAGGAGAATTCGAAAATAAAAGTCTGACTAAAACGACCTTTTACTACTGGTATTGTTGTCATCAAAATGATGACAGACTAATAATTGACTTCTACTACTGAAACTATAATTTCTACCATATTTCTCTAATACAAACATTTTGTCTGACGAAAATTGATTTTAACTACTGATTTTCATTAAAAGTGTCAAAAGTCTAGAAAATTCTAAAATACTAGTCTGACTAAAACGTATTTTTACTACTGAAATTGTAACTAAACTTCAATAAAGATTCACTACTACTACTAAAAATAAAAATGACAGGGAGAAAAATTTTGTCTGACAGGAACTAACTTATACTACTTACATTCAAAAAACAATAAAATTAGTAGTATTCGAAAAGTGACAGTCTGACTAAAATGAACTTTTACTACTGAAACTATAAATACTCTATTGTGTAACTAGAAATTTTATTGAAAATGATGTCTGACTTATAATTGACATCAACTACTGAAAGTGAAATTACAATATTTGTTCATTTGTCCATCATTTTCTCCAACAAAATTTGATTTTAACTAGAGAAATATCATCAGTCTGACAGAAATTAATTTTTACTACTTATACTTAATAAAACATCAATTTATTAAAAATATTTTTGGAGCAAATTTATTTTTAACACATTTTTTTAAATATCAAATTTAATAAATATTTAATTTAATAAATATCTAATAAATCATAAATTTATTAGAAATATTTTTAGATTAATTTAATTTAATACATGTTTTTAAAATATTAATAGATTTTTTTTAAATATTAAAACATTTTTACTAAATATTTACGAGAAGATTTTTACTAAATATATTTGGATTATATTCTCACTACACTTCCAACTATATTGAAACTATCAAATTACAACAAATTGGTACCAAAAATGTAGATAAAATCCCAAAATTGCTAGAAATGTTTACTATCAATTTGATCCACTTTAATATCAATTTGATACTTTTATGAAAAAACCGTGTAAATATTTGAAAATTTTCACCACATACTTTATTACTTTTGGGAAACATTTCACGAAATTTCAGTAAATATTTTCAGAAACAAAAGAATTTTTATGAAAAATTCAACAAAAAAGTTTCTTTTAAACTTTCGTCAAAACAGAATTTTCAAAAATTCGTTGTACTAAATTAAATTATAATAAAAAAAAATGTTTTCTCTATCTTAGAAAAATCCATAGTTATAAAAAAATAGACAATATGACACAAAAGTGAAGAACAAAAATTCAGAAAGCAGGGAGAAAGAGAGAGAGAGAGAGAGAAAGGGGAAAATTTCCAGAATAAACCACACAGAAACACTGAGACCGAATTGGATTAACTTTTAATCTGGATTTCACCCTGAAAGTAACGTTAAACCAACTAATGCGTTTAAAACTTTAATTTCTCGACTTAGCTCAACTATCGCGAAATGAATTTCATGTTGAGGCAATTTTCCTTACTTATATATGTATATTTAATAGCACAAAACGATATGTGCGACGGTGAAATTTCTTTTTTTTTTTTTTGTCAAAAACTTCTTTTTTTTTTCTTCGACAAACATTTCCAATATGGAAATGAAAATATTTTATGGATTTCGGTTATGTATAAATTTTTATACACAGCAGACATAACGCAATCAATAATTTATGGACACAAGATTTATAGTCACGATACGAAATGATTTTGTATATTCATTTCTGAGGACGCGTTGTAAAATATATATTATTACTTATGACGATTTTTATGCTATCTTTTTAAAAGTTATTTACAATTTTTTTGTTTCTTTTCTTAACACGAATTGAGATGAAGTTTACTTTCTTTCTAAATTAACTTTTTTGTTTAAATTATGTTTTTCTAAATTCAAAATTTATAACAAATTTTAGTTGAAGGTAACATTTTTTTTCCTCGTCTTTTTTTCACCATTCTTTTCAGTCTTTAAGTACTGTCCTTTCTGTATTGAACTAAAATTGTATTTTAGAAGAAATGAAATTTTACAACTGACATGTACACATATACACATATAGAATACACATTTACACATATGCACATATAGAAATCATATTTGCACATATACACATATAAAAACACATTTACACATATAGAATACTCATTTACACATATACACATATGGAATACACATTTACACATGTAGAATATACATTTACACATATGCACATATAGAAAACATATTTGCACATGTGCACATATAGAAAACATATTTGCACATATACACGTATAGAAAACACGTTTTCACATATAGAATTCACATCTACACATATACACATATAGAATACACATTTGTACCCGATTTTCGAAGAAATGAAATAAATATTAAGTAACTCGAGAGCCACTTTTCCACTTTGGGGAAGAAAATGGAGGGATAACTTCTAAATGAGAATTATGGGTTTTAAAGGAGACTGGAGTGGTTCTATTTGGAAAATAATGTAATACGTTGTATCGAAGTGATGGTGTCGAACGTTCTTGAAACTCTCTCAACTTACATAGAAAGTTGAAAGTTTTTGGGTGGAAACAAACTGGCGGTATATATGTATATAAAACATTTGAGAACACCCAACCTAAAAGGGGAAACTGGAGTACTGCCAGTCAAAGTTCGTGTTCGTTTTCGTGGAGGGCAGCCAGCCGCCGTTGTTGCCACGGCAGTCCAGTAATTTGCGTCTGTCCGAAGCACGCGGCTTTCCACTGTAAGCTTTTCCTGTATATATGTATATTTCGCACACTTACACAATTTTACACACATATACAATATGAACACACATATAGAGTTTGCACACATATAGAATAGACACATTTACAATATACAGACACATATACAATTACAAATGGACACATATACACATATAGAATGTACATTTACACATAGACACATGTACAATACACTTTTGCACATGTACACATGTACAATACACATTTACACATGGACACATATACAGGACACTTTTACACATGTAGAATACACATTTACACATGGACACATATAGAATGCACATTTACACATATAGAATACACATTTACACATGGACTATAATACACATGGAATATAATACACATATACACATAAAATACACATATACACGTAAAATACACATTTACACATAAAATACACATTTACACATATACATTGCACATAAACACATATAGAATACACACAGACACATGTACATTCACTCATACATTTTACACTCAACAGAAACATTCATTTCTACCGGATCCACTTTTACAAAGTTAAAGACCGACTTTACCCGGAATTTCATTACACTCAGCTCTTGCAAACTGGAACTCTTAACCGAATCTCTCATGGTATTCAATTAAATCTTTTTGCAGAAAAATAACAATTCCCTCGTTGTGTGTATTTTAAACGATTGTGTTTAGAAAATTTCTCCCTAAAGGAGGTAAAAAATTTGTTTACGAAAAGAGCATTTTTTTTCTCTCTCTCTCTCTTTGCTTTAATTTCAAGAGAGGGGAAATAAAAATCAATTTGTTCGAATTGATGGCTTAATTTTACAATGGGAATAAGGTAAAATAAATGAATAATAAATTTATATAAACTATTAATAAAGTTAAATAAACTTTAAAAGAATATGAAGAAAATAAAAAATATAAAGAAAATAAAACAGAAAAGAAAAAAGAATAGAAAGAAGAAAAGAAAAAAGAAAAGAAAAAAGAAAAGAAAAAATGAAAAGAAAATAAAAAATAGAAAGAAAATAAAAAAATTAAAAGTGAAAAAAAAGCAGAAGAAAAAAAGGTAGATTTACAAAATTTGGTTTCAATTTATTTTTCGAAATACGAATCGAATTTCTGGGGACAAAATTGTTTGAGAAAAAAAAAAGAAATATTCAAATTCCGCAATGATTGTACTAGTTTGCCGGCAGATGTGTTTTGTAATTTATAATAAGCATGAATAATTACTGTTCTTTTGTCTCGTAATGGAAACATACCAGTTTTGGAGAAGGGAAAGAGCAAATAATTATACTCATGCAGTCTGTCACAAGATTAATGTCGCGGTCGCCATGCGTACTACGTGTGTCTGCAAATTTCTCGTGGTCTCTCTTGGAATACGCACCCGCAAACTCCTAAGTCTTGCGCTTAGTATTGTAGCCACAAACGAGATAACCCCTCCATCCACCCAAAAAAAAAGAACGCAAAAAAAATGTGTGTTTGTTAAAAAAAAAACTAAACCAACATTCCACGTATTTTTTTTTTTTTTTTTATCATCTCATTTATTTGAAAGGAATTAGTGTCTACTACCGCAAATGATTAAATTAAAGGAGGGAATTTTTTTTTTATTTTTAGTTAATTAAATAAATTTGTTTATTATTAATTTACTAGACAAATTAATGTTGTGTTGAACTGTTTATTGTAAACAATTTCAAGACATTTTAATTTAAGTAATTTTTAAAGAAATACTTATTATGACACATAACTGTGTCATTTATTGTAAACAATTTGAAGAGATTTTAATTTACGTAATTTTTAAAGAAATACTTATTATGACTCATAACTGAAAAACTAATTAGAATTAAATTTTCAAATTATATTATTATATTTTTAAACTTTAAAGTATATGAAAAAAAAAACTTTAAAAAATTTTGATACTAATTTCAAATTTGACGTCAAATTTTCAAAATTGAAAATAATTCAACTTTCTCAGGAAAATTGAATTTCGCAAAAATTGTTATTTGATACCTAAATTAAAAATAATCTTCATTACGAAAATTTTAATTATTCTGAAGAATAGAAAAGGTAAAAAAATTATTATTATATTCAACTTTCTAAACAAAGAATATAAATAATATTTTTTTTAGAGAATTTCCACTATTTTTAATTCGCTAATTTTCAACAAAATTTCGAAAAAATCAATTATTTAACAAAATTGTATAAAATTTATTTTTTTCAGAATAATTTTATAACTTTCACTAATAATAAAATTTTTCATGAAAATTCAATTTTTCATAAAAAAATTTAGATTAAATTCTAAGCATGAATTTCATTATTTTCATAAATAATAAAACTTATCGAAGAATTTCAATTACTTGTATTACTATTTTAAATTAATAATGGAAAAATTCAGTTATTTTCACAAATAAAGTTTTCCACAAGAATTCAATTATTTAAAGTAATAAAATTTTCATATTATTCATTATATATCGAAAAAATTAATTATTTAAAACAATGTTCATAAAATTCTGACGAAGAATTCAATTACTTTCAAGAATAATATAATTCTTCACAGAAATTCAATTCTTTTTAAACATTTTAATAAACTTTTCCGCAATAATTCAATTATTTTCAAAAATAATAAAATTCTTCTCTGTAAAAATTAAATTATTTTTGAAAATTATAAAAAAAATTGCTATCAACTATTCAATTATTTTCATAAATAATAAAATTCATAGCAGGATTTCAATTATTTTTAAATACAATTTTACAGGAGGACCGCTCAAAAAAATGTAATTATTCTTAAAAACTTAATTTCAATTCCTCAAACAAATCAATTATTTAAAAAAAATGTTGTTTAAATATTTTTTTGAAGAATTGAATAATTATTTTCAAAAATTTAATAAAATTATTCGAAAGAAATTAATTGTTTTAAATACACTTTTAATTCAATTTTTATGAAGTAATTCAATTAATTTTTTAAAAATTTAATAACATTTTTTCTAATAATTTAATTATTTACACAAATAATTTTTCTCATAATTCAATTATTTACAGAAATAATTTTTCGAAAGATTTCAATTATTAAAGATAAATAAGAAAATTACTGACGAAAATTCAATTATTTTGAGGTATTTTAATAAATTTCTTTTCAAAATTCAATTATTTTCTATAAATAACAATATTCATCACAATAATTCAATTATTTTTAAAAGCAATAAATTTCTTCTTGTAATTTCGATTATTTTAAAAAATTCTAATAAATCGTTTGAAAGAATTCAATTATTTTCATAAATAATAAAATTATTTTGTAGGAATTCAAATATTTTCTAAAAAAATTAATAAAATTTCCCACAAACATTCAATTATTGACAAATTTTTTAAATAGAATTCTTTATATAATTTAATTATCTTTAAAAACTTTTCGGAATTCAATGATTTTCAATATTTACTATTTTCATAAAATTTCCAAACAGAATTCAATTATTTAAAAAATGGTTTGTAAAAATTTTCCTAAGAATTCAATTCTTTTCATGAATAATGAAAATTTTCATCAATTAAATTATTCAGGAAAATAAAAAGTATGGAATGGAATAAATTTTTGTCAATTTTGTGAAGTGAATAAAACGAGTTTCTTTTGTTTTTTTTTGACATTAAAAAAAATGTCAATAACCAACAAAAATTAATTTTCAAAACAAATAAATGAATGCAGAGAATTTTCTAACGAAACGGAAACTTTTGATTATACTTTTTATTTAAAAAAAATATTAGAAAATTATTACCTAATTGTTAAAAAATTATTATTAAGAAATAGAAAATTTACCAATTTTATGCATAACTTTTATTTCTAAAGAACAATATTGTTCACAATTCTCAATTTTCATAAGGAAATAATTTGCATCATTTCTATTTCTTAATTACAATTGCTTCAATAAAATTTAGTCTTTTAAAAATAAAGGAAAAAAAATGTTTATAAATTCTATTTGTCAATTACAAATTTTAGTTGAAAATGAAATGGATAATTTTTAAATTTTTTAGAAAATAAAGGAAAAAATTTTACTCAAAAATAAAATGTTATATATTTTATGATAGTACAGTTGTTCAAGATTTAAATTATTTAAAAAGAAATTATTGTCATAAATAGAAAAAATTGATATGTTTTCTATTAAAATTTGTGATAATTTTATAGTTTATAAGTCAAACAAAAAAGACACAAAAATTCAGAATTTTCTTATGAATTCTAAAAATTTAATTTTTTTTCAGTACTTTTACATATGAAAATTCCTGACTTTTTTCTGAATTCCCTAATATCAGAATATATGATTATTATAATTATAATAATATTTAAACTATATATTCCAATTCATATTTTATTTTTATTAAAAAAAATTTTAATTTTCAATTCAAATAAAATTTTTCGATTTTTTCATTTCTACGAGCACTTGTTTTATAAAAGCCAGTTGCGGGGTCACTGCGACTATACATAATGCCGCCAGCTGTATGTGATTGCGAATAATTATTTAATCCCAACCTTCGTCTGGACCTTCGACAACACCTCCCCTCACTTCTTTTTTTTTTTTTTTTTGCCCATCGCCCCTCATCGAGTCACGTATTTCCTCATTTTCTATTTCTCCCCCCCCCTCTCTTTCGATTCTTATTTGGGATTCTCTCGATTTTTTTTTTCACAAAAGCACACTGTCCAGTCGTAAATCAGTGTTGAAGCCGAAAAGCGTAATAGTCGCTTGATATCGACACTCGACGTTCACTTGTGAACCACTATTGCATTTGCTGCCACAGTTTTCCCTTGAGGGTTTGTTTTTTCGGAAGGGAGGGAGGGAGGGGGGTTAGACAGAAAATACTTAAATTTGTGAATTATAGGGGGGAAAAATTTAATACTTTAAATTAAGTTTTAATATTTTCTAACAAAAGAAAAAAAAATTTCGATATTTGTGAAAATAGAAAAAAAATCAATGGCAGTGTTATTATTGGGAAAATATGGAAAACGGAAAAGTATATTTTTTTATATTTAAAAATAAAAAAATTAATTGCGCCATATATTGGTAAAATTGAACACAATCATCATTTTTCTCTTGTAGTGAATAATGAGTTTATGCAGTGTAGATTATCGTACATCAGGTCATCGACATTATGCTCCATTTGATCACTAAAATTTACTCTCATTATTGTACGTATTCTATGTTTAATAATGAACTTTTATCAATTATAAATTATAATTCAATGAAATTATCCTTGCTAACATTGAATGAAAAGCTAATAATAGAGGGATTATTTTTAGAATTTATTATTCAAAAAGGTAATTTTACAGATATATTTATTGTTTTGCCTCATAACAGGAAAATTACCAAAATAACAGTATTTTTGATAAATAATTTTTTTTTTTTTTGCCAAACTGAATGTAAATTTAGAAATATATTTTTTTTCGAGATATTCTAAAGATGGTTTTTTTTTTATTTCTTTTTTCCTGGAACTTTGTTACTTTTGTGCCTGTTATAAGTTTGCGAAAAGTTTTCACAGATAACTTTCTTGGATTGTTAAAGAGCATCTCATTAAAATCGTGAATCTTATTAAGGCATAATTCAAGTTTCAGTGGAGAATTTTTAGTCCATTTTCAGGTATTAAAAGAAGTTTTTTTTTTCTATAATTTCTACTCATCTGCAATATATGATAAATTAAAAGTCGGTTCAAAATCAAAATATTTCGATAGTTTTATTCTTCTTCAATATATTCAGTTTTCTTTTTTAAAAAATATTTTTTAAAAAATAATTTTTTAAAAATATTTTTATTTTCCTTGAAATATTTTACTTCAAAATATCGATTTCTATTCTTTTTTTTATATCTTCGTGCGAGAATCTAATTTTCTACGTATGTCTCAATTGTAAACGAGAGATGAAATGATTGGTTATAAAAGTTCACTGTACAAAAGAGAAGAGAGAGAGAGAGAGAGAGAGAGAAAATTATGAGAAAAATTACTAAAGGAAATTATCCCTAAACTAGGACATTAATAGCTGCCCCCGAGAAAAATACCAAGAAAAAAATTTAATTGCTCGGAAGGCTTTGAAAAATTCATATTTTTATGAAGCTAATTTTCCCTCGGTACATAAAATCCCTATTAGAGGTTGAATGTTGATTGGTGTTTGTATGAATATATATATATACATATATTCAAAGAGTGAGAGAGAGAGATGCTTTAGAGTGCACGCACCAACACTTGCAACGATAAATAAGCGATTACTATCAGATAATGTATAGTAGCATTCGCGATACTTTACCACTCGGCATGTAATATATTAATTACAAACAATTAACCATTCATTTTTAAATATCCTGCGCGTCAACTTATAATGTGTGTGGGAGAGAGAGAGAGAGAGAGAGAGGGTCATAGGTGAAACTACTTTTCTTCCCCCTCCCCCCTACTTCTCGTCTATGAAAGGAGAGTGAGAGGAGTGACCGCAAAAGCTTTGGTTCAAAATTCTCGCGTGCCATCGGGTAGTTTCCTTTCACACAATAGTGGCAACTGTTTCTACTGTTTTCAACCTATAGATACACATGCGTGTTATTCGCCGCATCGAGCTTCAAGCAAGAAACCTGATTTACTTCACTCGAATTTTTTTTTTTTTTTAAATAAATGCCTCATGAGGGAAAAGTAGGATGCTTTATTATAAATTAAGATGTTCTTTTCTCGAATGTCAGTTTGTTGTCAAAAATTCAAAAATCAAGTTCAAATTAAAAAATTATGTTTCAATTCGATAATGGAAAAAATAGAAGACAATTATAGTAGACAAAAATAAATGTACAGATAATTAATATACTTTTTTTGATAATTTAAATTTAGATAGTATGTAATAATTATATTCTTAATTATTTAATTAATTGTAGTAAGCTGCAATGACTGAAACAATTCAGTAGTACAACTCAACGTAGAGTCAGACCCAAAAAAAGAAAAAAGTAAAAGAAATGAAAATTTTTATTTTATTTGTTCGTATACCGGAGAAAAAGATAATTAATTAATTGTAGTGTGCGTATAATTAATTAAAAAATGAATAATTATTATTTATCTGAATTGTAGGAAAAAAATTAAAAAATAGTTTATTTGTAATTGGGAAACTATTTCTGTTTGTAACTATATTACTAGTGTTATACTCAGCTATTAAATTGTAATGACTAAATATTGGTGCCAATGATTCTGCCTGACTAAATATAATTACCAGCAATTGAAACTATAATTTTAACTACCATCACTTACATTTACAATTGCTTCTAATTATTATAGTAATTACATTGTCAACTAATAATAAAATTTATTTCCTAATATTCTCTTAAAATCCGAATTAATTGAAAGTCGTACTTTAATACTTAATTAAATTTAATTATAATTAATTAATTATAATTAAATTTACTTTTAAAATTAAAATTTATTACTTAATAACTTTACGACTATAATTTTTAATTCTTTGATATTAAATTAGTGAATAATAATAATAATAGTAAAAAATAATTATTATTAATTTCCCTTTTTCTCTGTAATGGAAAAATAAGAATAATGTACAATATTAAGAATAATAATTTTTTTTTTGCTACTATTTCTGTCTGCCTTTAGGTTGAGTTGTAGAACTGAATTATTAATCATTTTAAGTAGTTTAAAAAAAGAATATTTCAAGGTCATTAACTTTTTTTAGATATAAAAACAAATACAATGAAAATTTTCAACTTTTTTAAAAAATTATTTCCTTTTTCTTTGTCTGACTACACGTTGAGTTGTACTACTGAATTTTTAATTTAACTTTAAAAAAATTGAATATTAAAAGATAATTAACTTTTTTTATGTTTGACTCTACGTTGACTTGTACTACTGAATTTTAAATTTAAATAGTTTTAAAAAATAGAATTTTAAAAGATAATTAAATTTTTTATGTTTGACTCTACGTTGAGTTGTACTACTGAATTTTTAATTTAAACAGTTTTAAAAAGTAGAATATTAAAAATTAATTAATTTTCTACAAGAAATTTTGTTTTGTCTTACTCGACATTTAGTTATACTACTGAATTATCAAATTAAATAATTAAAAAAAAATATATATATTAAAAGTTAATTAATTTTCTCCGCGAAATTTTTTCCCTTTTCTTAGGTCTGACCCTACGTTTGGTTATACTACTGAATTATTAATTTAAATAATTTTTAAAAATTACATATTAATAGCAAATTAGCATTTAAACATTTTTAAAAAAATTTTTTTGTATTTGACTCTAGACTGAGTTTTAAGCTACTGAATTATTACTTCTTTCAAATAGTTCAAAAAAAATATTACCAGGTAATTAACTTTTTTTTTTCTTGGTAAAAACTATTAAATTAAAAATTTTTTTCACCTGTTTTTTTATTTTTTTTTGGGTCCGACTCTACGTTGAGATGTACTACTGATTTTTTAATTATGGTAAATATTTAAAAACAAAAAAATATTAAGTTATTTAATTTTTCACCAATTTTTTACTTTTATTTTTTGTTTAACTCTACGTTGACTTGTACTACTGAGTTATTAATTTTAATATTAAAAAAAAAATGTAATAATAAATGCCTTTTTTTGGTCTGACTCTACATTGAGCTGTATACTACTGAATTATTATAATTAATAAATTATGGTAAATGGCCGAAACAAAAAAAAGAATATTAAAAAGCTTATTAACAATTTTAGAAGAAAACATTGATTGAATTGAATATTCGAATTAAAAATAAAATATATTTTCGTCTATTTGTGTCTACCACGACATTCAGTTGTACTACTGAATTATATTAAATAGTTTAAACAGCAAATTAAACATGAAACCTATTAATTTCTTTAAAAAAGAAGTTTATTAATAAAAAAGCTCATTTACAAAGTGAACAATTTGTGCTCAACAATCCGAATGACAAATATACATCAAAAAAAAAAAAAGAAAGACGTTATTTATTACTATTTATAATGAATGTCACAATAGTTTTCATTTTTTTCCCTTTTTTTTCATTTATTTTTAAAAGAGGGAAGAAACGGAAAAAAGACTTATTGCTTACAACTGGGACAACATTCATCTTGTGAAAATCCACGTAATTGCTCTCGTCGGCGGAATTTGAAGAATGCATCTTCACGAAAAATGCATTCGCGTGCACTTCGCGGATCTTTGAAAGTGAAATTTTCCTTTATTTTTTTTCTTTTATTTATTTTTCTTCATTTTTTTTTTTCTTTGCAGAAAAACTTTTAGAGATGAGAATGAAAAGCAGAGAGAAGTTTTTGCCTATAGATTTTGAATACTTGTGAAATTCGCAAACCCATTGTAAATTATGGATAAGACATTATAATGATTCGAAATTTATTATTTTCTTATCGTTTATTTAAAATATTTTTTTTTCTCCTTTTTTTCTCAAACTCGAAGGGAAATTATTCACTAATCCAGCTTGTTAATGACTATAAAATTTTATTCTACGTGACTAATTTTAAATAGAAATGGTAACTATTATTTTATCTCTGTGATATAGAGAAAAGGGGATTAAAGGTATATACATAAATTTTTCCGAGATGTGGAAAATGGCAGAGTTACGACTCTCTATTTTAGAATTATTAAGGTTTTAGATAATTATAATTAGTATTCTTACTATTATAAAAATTATTATTAGTATGCTTACTATTATAATAATTATTATTGGTATTATTTATTTACCTAAATCACAGACCTCGCAAGGATATTAAAAATATGAATATTTTTTTAGTTTCTAATATTCGAAAAATGTTTGAAAATATTTTTTTTTGGTCTGACTCTACGTTGACTTGTACTATTGAATTATTAATTAAAATAATTTTAAAAAATAAAATATTAGAAATTAATTAATTTTTTTCGCGAATTTTTTATTTATCTTTTTTTTAGTCAGACTATACGTTGAGTCATACTACTGAATTATTTAATACAAACAGTTTAAAAAAATTAAATATTTACAGCTAATTAACATTGTCAAAGAACTTTTTACTTTTTTTTTGCGTATGACTCTACGATGAGTTGTACTACTGCGAATCGTAGTACAACTACTACTTCTTAATAATTCAAAAAAAATATAAAGTAATTAACTTTTGTTTCAAAAAGTTTAAGGAAAAAAAATCGTTTCTCAAAAAAAATGTTTCTAAATAGTAAATTTATCCTGAATTTAATTTAACAATTAGGATTATTATCATAATAAAATAACTCACCTGTAATCGGAATAAATAGAAACAATAATCAAAAAAAAAGAAAAGAAAAAGAGTGGAACGGAAATAATTAGAATTTAAGTGGAAGTTGGGTGAAATTATGTAAATAACGGTCTTTGCGGAATTAGAGGAGTGAAATTTCGATTATGCGCTGCATATTAGAAGTTGTATCGTCGCTTTTGCAAATGAGGCTTGTGGTTTAAATGACTCGATTAAAATCTCATGGGAAGCCAATAAGAGAGACGGAGAGAAGGTGTTGTGAAGTGAGAGAAATAGAGAAGGAAAGTGATAGAGAGAGAGAAAGAGAGAAAGTGAGGGAAAGGAGAAAGAGGAGAGGGGTAAAAGAGGAAAGAGGGGTAAAGTTAGGTGGGTGGACCGAAAGTCATAAGCTAAACATTAAGCACTGGCGTACTGGACTTTCGATCCATTTCGACACCATCCTTGTTACCCTTATTTGGGTCTTAGAACCCGAGCGAATTACCTTTGTACCTTGGCTTGCATGCATTTAACGTTAATGGTAACTCCACACCCAACAAATTATAGTCATCATACTGCTGTGTACTTACTTGCTTTTTCAACCGTTCCAAAACTCCTCGTCTTTTATAGCTGTAAAAAAAAAAAAATTTGCAATTGTTAGTTAAATTTAGAAAAAAAAATGTTTTTGAAATTAAATTGAAGGTCTATTGTACAATTTCTCAAAGTGTCTGTCTTAACTTTTTTTTTGTTAATTTCGTTTTTCTAATTTTGTTTCAATGTTGTTTCCATCTAACTTTTTACTAAAATACTAAAAACTACTAAAAACTACTAAAATACTAAAAACTAAATACTAAAATACTAAAATACTAAAATACTAAAATACTAAAATACTAAAATACTAAAATACTAAAATACTAAAATACTAAAATACTAAAATACTAAAATACTAAAATACTAAAATACTAAAATACTAAAATACTAAAATACTAAAACTAAAATACTAAAATACTAAAATACTAAAAACTAAATACTAAAATACAATATTTTTTACTTTGACTAAAAATTATGGTCACTGCTGATATTACAGGATGTCTGACTATGAAGTAGTTTTACTACTGTCAGGAGTGCGTTTACGTTACTTTCACTTTTACTAAAAAAATTCTCACATTTAATTTCATCCAAAAAATTTTCACTCTCAACTTAACCAACAAAAATTTTAAACCAAAAATTTTCACTTTCACTCAAAAAATCTTCATCTCCACTAAAAGAATTCTCACTTTCAATTTCCCCAAAAAACATTTCACTTTCAATTAAAAAAATTTTCTGTGAAATTGTAAGTGGAATTGTTTTTATTGAAAGTAAAAGTAAGAATATTTTGAGTTAAAGAGAAATTATTTTATGTTAAATTCAAAGTGAAAAAAACTTTTTTAGTGAAAGTGAAAATATTTTTTGTGAAATTAAAAGTTAAAATATTTTAGGTGAAATAAAAAATGAAAATTTGTTGGAAAAATTGAAATTAAGAATTTCTTAGTAGTGAAAATTTTGTTAGTGAAATTCTAAGTGGAAATTTTTTTATAGAAAGTGAAAGTATTTTGGGTGAAGTTGAAAGTGACAATTTTTTATAATTGACAGTAAAAGTAAACATTTTTTTTTTGTGAAAGTGAAAATATAAGTGGAAAATGTTTTGATTAAAAGTGCGAATTTTTTGAGTGGAGGTGAACATTTTTTGCATTAAAGTGAAAGTTTTATGAGTGAAAGTGAAAATTTTTTGCGTTAAAGTGAAAATTTTATGAGTGTCAGTGAAAATTTCTTTGATAAAATTGAAAATTTTTTTAAGTGAATTTGTGAGTGAAAATTTTTTGAGTGAAAGTGGAATTTTTATGAGTGAAAGTGAAAATTTTTTGCGTTAAAGTAAAAATTTTATGAGTGACAGTGAAAATTTTTGCGTAAAACTGAAAATTTTTTTGATAAAACGGAAAATTTTTTAAGTGAATTTGTAAATGAAAATTTTTTGAGTGAAAGTGAAATACGTCTGACTGCGAATGATATTTACTACTTACATTAAAAGTTACGAAAATTTTTAAAGATATGTCTGACTATTTAGCTGATATTTCCTAATGACAATGACAACAGAATTTTTTTTAGTTTTAGAAATATTTGTTATCAAAAAAATTATTTACTAGGAAAAAATTTATTATTTTCTTTTATATTTTTCAATTTTTAAAAGAATTTAGTCATTTGTAATAGATTTTATTAAATTTTAATTGTTTGGAAATTTTTTAATTGTAATATAAATCAAATACAATTATCTTTTAAAAATTATTTAAAAATATTTCAAAAAAATTAATTTCAAGAATTTAATTATTATAATTTTTTTCGAAAATATTATACCTTAATGATTTAAAAAAAGGACAGTTACAGTTGCAATTATTATAAAAAATTAAATTCTTGTATTTGAATAATTAAATTCTCGACGAACATTCGGAAAATTATTTAAAAAAAACATATTCAGAGATGGACTTTAATTAAAATAAATTGTAGAAAATAATTCGATTTTACAAAGATTAAGTTGTAATTTTTAAAAATTACTCAATTTTTTAGGTTTTAAATTAAAATTTTTTTATTGGAGAAACAAGTAAGAATATTATTTAAATTATTTAACAAAATTATTGAAGTTCTAAATAATTGAATTAAGTTAGGGGGAGAGGGGGGGGGTTGTCAAAAGTCCACGTCTGACTAAGACTGACATTCACTACTGATATAAACTTTACTACTACCAGCAAAAGTAGAAAAGAGAAAAAAAATCCGTCTGACTATAACTGACCTTTACTACTAATATTCAAATTTTAAACGATATGTAAAGTTTTGTCTGACTATACAGCTGATATTTACTACTGAAAACAAAATTGATGGAAAATTTCATTCTGACAAAACTTCTATTTACTACTGACGGTAAATTTGAGGGAAAATTCCTGTCTGCGTCTGACCAAAACGTATTTTCACCACTGCAATTACAGCTGGAAATATTCCGTCTGACTAAAACTGCCTTCTACTACTGATTATCTAAATTACTACCGAAAATAAATAAAAGAAAGCTTCCTCCACAATAAAGTAGAAAAATTCTATTCACAAAAAAAATTTTTCCAACAAGTGATTAAATTTTTTTCTTCTTTTTTTCCGCCAGGCAAAAAAAAAACCCCCAAAAAACATTTTGACAAGAATTAAAGCACTTTTGGGAGTTATTGAATAAAAATAACGAGATTTCGTGAGAGGGTATATCTTTTTTTTTTTTGTTCTTTTCTTTTAGAATGAAATTTCACGAAAAACTCCTGTGGCTTTCTCACATGTGTGCAGTAAAAGCCAAGTGCGATATAGATTATAACGAAACAGGGAAAACGAGAGAGAGAGAGAGAGAGCGAGGCCACACGATCAAGAAAGCTGATACCCACCAAGATAGCAGCACACAGGTATCCAGAGCTATAAATTCAGACAAATTGTATTACCCCTTGTTATATACTGTCGCACATGAAGTCGAATGGTTTCTCCTCCTTCTTTAGTCCCTTGAATTCCATCCTCTTTTAATACTGAATTTCTGGATATCGCACAAAACGGAGATGACGCCCCAAACCATAAACTTTAAATTTTAAACCTTTGTTTAAAAAAACACAAATACTTTTTTTTTCTTACCAAAACATGTATTATATAGTTTTTTAGATAAAAAAAAAGTATAGCGTATGCGATATTCGAGAAACAAACTTTTTTTGAACAAGTTTCTTTTTTAGTAGTTGATTTTTTTGGGCAATTTTTATTAATTTTAGTTGAATTTAGTTAATTTTAGATCATTTTCGTTATACTTTTTAGGTTAAATTTAGATTAATTAAATTTGAATTAAATTTAGTTAAATTCTGTTATATTTCGTTAAATTCAGTTAATTTTAGTAAATTTTAGTTAAATTTAGTAAATTTTAGTTAAATTTAGTAAATTTTAGTCAATTTAGTTAATGTTAGTCAAATTTTGTTACTTTTAGTTAACTTCCGTTAATTTTAATCAATTGTAGTCAATTTTAGTTAATTTTAATCAATTTTAGTTAATTTTCGTTAAATTTAGTTTAATTAAATTTAAGTTACTTTTAAATTGTTTTTAAATTATTTTTATAATTATTTAATTAGTTAATTTTAGTCAATTTTAGTAAATTTTAGATAAATTTAGGTAATATCAGTTAATTTTTGTCACTTTTATTAAATCTTAGTTAAATTTAGTTAATTTTTATTAATTTTAGTAAATTTTAGTAAATTTTATTTTTTATTTTTTATTTTTTACTACTTAATTTTTCTATTTTTATTCCAAGAAACTGAAACAAATTGAAATATACTTTTTTTTAGATACAAAAAAAAATATAATAAAGTTTCTTTTTTCATAATAAAATTCTATTTTTCTTTCTTTATGTCTATACATTTATCTTTTGTTTATCCTATTCCCCCTTATTCTTTGTTTTTCATTTCTTATTTTCATATAATATAGATAGTAAACTTTGTCATCTCCTTTTTAGATGGAAAATTCTTCACCTGTCTCTATCTTTTTTTTGTGTTTACTCTTTAACCTTTCGTTGACACACTTATTTTTTGACAGACCGATGGCACACTCTGCCAATTAGTTAATTTTTTAATTAGGTAAATTAAATTTAAAAAAAAATTAAGCTATCAATTCGGTGATGTACAAAAAATAGAATAAGCTATATTCGTGTTATTAAATTTTTGAAAAACCAATTTAAACTAAATTTTTGCGTTGAATGAAGCAAAAATAATTATTTTTTTTGTTATTATTATGTTATTATTATTATATTTTTTGTTATTATATGGGGAAAAAAAATTTTTTTTATGAGCAAAAATTATTTGGATAAAAATACCTTCTCATGTGACGAGAATGGAAAAATAATAAAAGAAAAAGAAAAATATGAAAAGTGACAAATATTATCAAGAATACATAGTATATTACTGTCAGTATACCACTTTTATTGTAGTATAAGAAATTTTACCCTACATCATGTAAAAAGCATATAGACATCGATGGATGTAAAAATGGAAATATTGATAAGTATTATACCGGTTGGGGAAATAAAATGAGAAGCGACAGAGTAGCAATTTTGTAATCGTCTCTCTTTCTCTCTCCTCTGGACAAAACCGATGAAAGAAACGTTATTCTTATCGCGTATATAAACTGCGGACGGGAAAAACAGTATAACGTCGTAGTGCTGCACGTTGGTAAATTCGTTGCAAACATCAAGACAATAGCGTATGCATTGGCGTGAGTGGAATTTTAAATCGCGTCCGTTTTCTACCACGTCCTCTCGTTATTCTTCTCTCTCTTTTTTCTACCAAAAAAAAAGATAAAGACAAAAAAAACAAAAAGATAGAAAAAAAAACCGGGGAGAACAGGACAAACGCTTCATCGCGGTATAATGTGACTGTAGCAAACTGAATTGCAAAAATACGCAATTTGTGAATAATACGTTTCTGAAAAACTTTCTACTTTCTCTCATTTCTGAAAACTGCATGAATTTTTTTTTTTTTTGATAATTTAGATTAATTAAAACAAAATATTTTTTTCTCCTTTTTTATTGATTCTTATTTTCTTCCCTATTTATGAAATTTAAATAAAAAAATATTGTTATTTAAAATTAAGAATTCTCAATTTAAATATTTTTAAAATTTATTTTTTTAACTTTTATTATTTTCAGTTTTTTATTTATTTTTTCAACTTTTATTATTATCAGTTTCTTATTTCTTTTTTTAAATTTTAAAATGAAAAAAAAATTTAGCGTTTATATGATTATTAAAAAATACGAATATGTAAATGTTAAAAAATAAAACTTTCCTCGAGTTTTCATTTTCTCTTCTATTTTTTTTTTATTTTTTTCACTAAAAATGGCGTAAATAATGATGTGAAAATAAATAATCATTGCCTGATGATTTTAATGACGTGGTCTGTGGAGAAAACTACATGTGCGTGATTTATATAAAATGAAATAGGCTTGATAATTCTTGACATAATAATTTTCCTTTTTTTTTAATCATTAATTTTCATCTTATATAAAATGACCCCTTAATATCGTTATAGTTATTTATGTATTGACTGAAAAAAAACGATTAAAAAAAATTCATTTCGAAATAAAAAGAGATGTTACAAGAATTTAAACAGAACAGAAAAAATAATGGATAAATAAATAAAAGAAATAAAAGAAAAATAAATTAGTAATCAAATAAATTTTAAATAAACTATCTAAATAAGAAATTATTTTCAGTAGTATGAGACAATATAGTCAGACAAGTGTGTAAAAGGAAGATAAAAAATTTTCAATTTAAATTTTTTTCTGAAAAAAAATAATATAGCTTTTATTTTATTTATTTATTAAAATTATTTTAATTCATTTCAGTAGTATAACCTCAACGTATAGTCAGACAGAAAAAAGCAATAAATGCAAAAAGGCTTTATCGTTTCTTAATTAATAAATTTAACTAAAAAAGAAAATTCGCCTTTTAAATTATTTATTTATTGAAATTAAAATTATTTAATGTAATTTCAGTAGTATAAGTCAACGTATAGTCAGACACAGAAAAGCAATAAATGCAAAAAGACTCTACAATTTTTCAATTAAATATTAAATTCAACTAAAAAAAATTCGCCTTATTTATTTATTAAAATTAAAATTATTTAAATTAATTTCAGCGGTATAAGTCAACGTATAGTCAGACATAGAAAAGCAATAAATGCAAAAAGACTTTGAGGTTTCTCAATTGAATAATAAATTTAACTAAAATCGAAAATTAGCCTTTTAAATTATTTATTTATTAAAATTAAAATTATTTAAAGTAATTTCAGTAGTATAAATAAACGTATAGTCAGACAACAATAACGTAAAATTCCAGAAAAAAACTGAGAATTATTACAAGAATTACTTTTTTCAAAAAAAATGGTAACAATTTTGTAAAATAATTACAGATGTTTTCTATAATTTGTTTATTTAAATTTTAAACTATTTTTAATTCAGTAGTATAACTCAACGTGACGCCAGACATAACAAGGGAAAAAAAATTCGTAAACAATTTGGAATTCTTTATAATTTATTACTTTTTAGGAAAAAAAATATAATAAGCTTTTAATATTATTTTCTTGTCTAAACTGTTTAATATAATTATATATTTCAGTAGTACAACTCAACGTAAAGTCAAACAGATTGAAAAAACGTTTTTAGAATTTCTAATTTAATTAATTTGTAATCGAAATAAATTCGAAATAAACTTTATTGTTTATTTAGTTACTAAATTGTATTATTTTTTTTGTTAACGCTATTTTAATGGAATTTAGTAGTATAACTCAATGTAGAGCCTAGCACATAAAAAAGGGTCCAAAAATACAAGAGTTTTTGAATTTCAACTTGAATTAACTTTTAATAAAAAAAAATTTAATTAACATTTCTATTTATTTACCACATGGAAAAATATTTTTTTCTGTGCATATTTAATAAAATCAAGTAGTACACCTCAACGTAAAGTCAGACATTTTTTGAAACGACTATCGAAAACTTTCTTGAGATCTTTTTTAATAAACGTTCGTTTCATGAACTATCGTTTTTAATTTTGCTTAATTTTTTTGTAACAGAAAAAGTTGAAGAATTTTTCTTTACTCTCACTTAAAGTAAAATTGAAATTAATTTAAAATATGTGGAAAAATTTAATAAAATTTAAAAATAAAATTTTAATTAATTTAAAATAAGTGGAAAGAATAAATAAAATTTAAAAATAAAATTTGAATTAATTTAAAATAAGTGGAAAGAATGAATAAAATTTGAATTAATTTAAAATATGTGGAAAGAATAAATAAAATATTAAGAGAAGAAAATAAGTAACTAGTAAAAAATATCTAGTAATTCTAGTAAAAAAGTGTTAAAATGATAACTTCAAAAAAAAAGAGAAAGAAAGAAAGACCAAAAAAAAAAAACACTTTGCAGAAAGAAATGTTCTAAAAAGACAATTTGTCAACCGTTTTATTATAACGAAAATACGTTGTGACATGACATTAATATCCAAAACAGAATGTGGTATAACAGAGGCAGCGCGTGACTTACGACCTCGTGTGGCACATAAGCGTCATGATTGCATCGCAGTGCATACGAGTGTGAATCGAGTGAATTACGGGAGCGAATTAGGCCGAGTAACGGTCGTGCGACACGTGATAGGGAAAATCTCAACGGAAGCATGAAAAATGCATAGAGCAAAAGGGCACTTGTACCATGGACTCGGTGACATGAACTTCTTCATCATAGAGTTAAATTGGTCCCAACGCAAATCAACTTTCACTTTTATAATCCAAACCAATGCAAAAGGAAAATTATTTTTTCTACTTTATATTCAAATGTATTTTCAATTTTCTTTAAATAAATATAAGTAAATAAAATATATCAATTCTTTTTATTCTTTTCTTCGTATTTCCATTTGTATTCTTTGATTTTATCTTATTTTTACTTTTAGGTTTTCATTTTTGATTTTATTTTTACTTTTTTGTTTTCATTTTATTTTTACTTCTTTGTTCTGATTTTTAATTTGCTTTTTTGTTTTCATTTCATTTTTACTTCTTTGTTTTGATTTTGAATTTGCTTTTTTGTTTTCATTTTATTTTTACTTCTTTGTTCTGATTTTTAATTTGCTTTTTTGTCTTCATTTTATTTTTACTTCTTCGTTCTGATTTTTATTTACACTTTTTTGTTTTTATTTTCATTTTTACTTTTTTGTTTTCATTTTCATTTCTCTATTTGCCCAACTACTTTTTCCCCATATATATTAGAAAATAATTTTTCTCCAATAAAAAAAATCCTCCTTCAAAAAATAAATTTTAACATTTACCAAGATAATACCACAGAGTAAAATTTTTGTTGAACATAAACTGTTTTTCTATTTTTTTTCTTCCTTTCGATATTTAAAAAAAAACGTGATATCGGATCGTTGAAATAACTTGTGTATTTTTCTATACGCAATACTCGGAAGAATAACGAATCGACGATATATATGAAAAAAAAAAAAAAAATTTGCGCGTAAGCAAAACATTAATTTTCTCGTCCGTGTGAAAATGATTGATTGCTGGTTTAAACATTATTGCGCTGATGTGCAAACCTCGCGTGTTTTTTTCCAACCTAGTCCCAACTGGTTTTCATATCGTGTTTAATCTAAACAATGAACAAAAAAAAATTGAAGAAGCAGCGAAAAAAAAATTTTTTTTTAATTGAAAAGTTAAAATATTTTTTCATTCAAATACATTTTTTTTTTAATATTTATGATTCGAAAATAGAAATATAGGATAAAAATTTTTATTTTTCTCGAAAACGTTAATGAATTATTAAAAGTTAATTTGGGGTAAAAGTACCTACTTTTTATTTTTTTACTATAACTTTTGTTTTTTCTTGTCCTCAATTTTTTATTTTTTCAAATTTATTTAATTTTTTTATTTATATTTATTTTTTTATATTTATATTTATATTTATAAATTTTATTTATTGAAGTTTGTTTATCGAAATAAAATTAAAGAACAAAATGTATTTTTCCACCTTTGCTCATTATACATTGTCCTAATGTCTCACTTTTTCTAAAGCAGTCATTAAAAACCATGGCTGTAAATTGCCACCAGATTGCGTCATTTACTATATACAAAAGTTAATCCATCAAAAGCAAAACTTGATTTTACTTGATTAATATTTGCAAAAATAAAAAAAAAATACATTTATTTTTCGAGAAATTTCCTCAGATTTATGTCTACATTATTAGCACTTTGATTAATGAAATTCTATACTGTATTCTAACAGAGAGAGAAGAGAATAAAAAAAACATTCTCCTCATATATATGATTGATACAATCGAGAAATGAATAATTAAACCACTGCAATTTTGTTATTAACATTTCATCAATTTTCTCTGCTTCGAAAATGAAAAAAGAAAATTCTTTCAACAAATATTTACTCTACTATTTATTGACAGTTCATTTCAATTTTAACAATTCATAATTCATATACACCCCTAGTAGAAATTTGTCATAGTATCTTTAAGGGCACTGGACAGTTCCACTGGAAAATTTCGAGGCACTTTACAGTTAAACTGGCTAAAAACTATAAAGTGATGTCACGCTAATTTCTTCAAGTTATTGTCCAGTCAAATTTTACAGTTTCTGATCATCAGTCCTGTAGAAAAACTATACAAAATAATTCACTTGGAAATGTCAAAACTTTCTTTATATTGACGTTACGTATTAAACACGTACAAATTTGAAAATATAACGTTAAATTTTTTTGTCAACAAATTAAATAAATTAAAATTTTACGAAACTATATTTTTACTGTTGGTGTATCTATTGTTCCGTATAATAAATGATTTATAATAAATTATCTGTAAAATTATTTTTAAATAACTACATAATTAAAAAAAAATATAAAAATTACTGATTCTTGAACACATGTCATTTTTTTACATTAAACAACATTCACTTTTTCCTTTAATTAAGCACAACACTGAAATAAATATTATTATTTTATCACACTACAAACTTATAAGTAAACCCTAATATGAAGAATTAATTCAGTTCAAACGAAAAATATCTAGCGGTTTCGGGGAGCGAACTCGGGTCACACTGGGACGAAATACCTAAACGCACGCTTTACGCATCACGGCCGTTCTAGTCGATGGACGATTCCGGAAAAATAAGAACCATACTCTACCGGCAGGTAAAGCAGTTCCCTTTTTCATCTTTTCTAGCTCAACTGGCGAATTACTGGACAGCTACTGCATAACACTCTAAAGTTGAACTTATTGATTATTACTGTATAGAAGTTCTGTCTGTCCAGTTATTCTCATGGTACTGTCTAGGCGTTCCGTGAAATTATGTTTCAAAGTTTGTCGTGGCGTTAGCGCTACCGTCAGTCCAGCAACTGAACAGTGTTGTGTAGACATTTTTCATAAATACATCAGAGTATACACTGAAAGAAATAATTCGCGGGTGTAACTAGAATTATGTCTATTTTTTCCGTAAGGAATTAGTAATAAATTGTTACTGTCTACTGTCATTAATTATAGACAGTTCTGTTATTCAGATCGGAGAGCTATACATATGTCAACGTCAATTCATCAATGTAAAACATAACCTCACTTTATTGGACCAATTCTAACTTTTTGTATGTAACAGGTTTGTTAAATTAATATTTATACATATAATAAGAGTATATAATCTTGAAAAGAAATTGTCTTCTGAATTTAAAAAATTAGTTATTTTAATTAACTCAATTAATTGAAGCGAATTTTAAAAAAATTTTTTTTTTCTAAAGGAATTTTCATTAAAAATAAATTTTGATTGAAAAGAAATTTTTATTATTAAATCAAAATTTTAATATTAAATAATTTAAAAAATTTGTTATTTAGTTGTCAACAGTAAAATAAAAGAACAAAATTAAAATTATAAAAACTATAAACTGTAAAACCAAAAGATTTATTTTATAGAAAATATTTCGAAAATGTCAATACACAACTGTTTAGTTACTGAAACTGGCGGTAGCGCTAACGCCACGACAAACTTTGGAACATCATTTCTCGGAACGCCTTGACAGTGCCATGAAAATAACTGTACAGGACTTCTATGCAGTAATAATCAAGTTCAACTTTATATTTTCTTTAACAGTGTTATGCAGTAGCTGTCTAGTAATTCGCCAGTTAAGCTAGATTAAACTTCCATGACTAAAACTGTACAGTAACTTGAATAAATCTAGTCATGCCACGACAAATTTCTACTAGGGACGAATTTACTGATACAAAAACTTGTTTAAATATTTTAATTACAAAAACAAAATAGAAAATTCTAGAGATAAAAAATTACTGATTGGAAAATAGAATTAGAAATTAAAAATAAATTGAGAAGAAAGTAGAAGTGAAAATTGTTTAAATTCTTCTATATTATTTGATGAGAAAATTTTTATTTAAAAAAAAGATTGAAAAAATGGGGAAAATATCAAAAAAGTTTTATTCAGTTTTGAAAATAAATTAATAGTTTTTCAAATAATTTTTTTTTAAACTAATTATTATAAGTAGTACCTATTACTCAAATCAGAATCAAAGAAAAAAGACAAATTTCTTCAATTCCTAAATTGAATTTTTCTTTTATTACAAAAAAAATTTTCTAAGCTGTTTATATTATTTTTTTATTTGCAACATTTTTAGTAATTCAGTAGTAAAACTCAACGTTTCGTCATACATACAGAAAAAAAAACGTTAGATTCAGAATAAAAATTGAAAATTAAGAGTAAAAAATTTTGTAGATAGTGCAACTCAAAGTATAGTCAGACGTGAAAAAGGGTTAAATTCAAAATACATAAAGAAACTTAAGACTGAATTTGATTTTCAGAATTTTTAACTGGATTTTTTTTTAATTAAAACTTTCAACTATCCTATTAATAACATTTTTTTAATTATTTAAAATAATTCAGTAGTACAACTAAACGTGTAATCAGTCACAAAAAACGTAAAATTCAAAAAGCAAAGAAAATCTTGAGAGTGAAATTGATTCTTGATTTTTTTTTCCTTCAATCATTATGTCCAATTTAATTATAAACTCTTTATATTTTATTTTGTTTAAAGTTAAACTATTATTAATATAATTCAGTAGTATAAATCAACGCAGAGTCAGACATGAAAAGGGAATTAAATTCAAAATGATTTATTTCATTCTTAATTGAATTAAGTTTTTACTATAAAATGTATTTATATTTTTATATTCTTTTTTTTTTAAACAATTTTAACTAATTCAGTAGTATAGCTCAACGTATAGTCAGACACGATAAAGAGTTAAACTCAAGAAAATTTATTGAATTCCTAATTCTTCATATTTTTACTATAAAATATATTTATCTATTTTTATTATTCTTTTCTTTAAACAGTTTTAACTAATTCAGTAGTATAGCTCAACGTACAGCCAGACATTATAAAAAAAACATCCAAAATAAATAAAGAAACGTTAAGTTGACATAGTTTTTTCTACAATTTCTAATTTAAATTGTTTTTACTCTTACAAAAAAATTTATATCAACATTTTATCAATTCTCTTCATTCAAAAACAAAAGGGAGAATGGAAAAATTCTTTCAACAAATATTTACTCGGTATTTATTGACAGTTCATTTCAATTTTATCAATTCGTCTATGTATAGGTAGGTGTATTTATATTTTATATTGACAAAAGTTGTTAAAATATTTTAGTTACAAAAAAAGGAATAAAAAATTTTTAAAATAGTAATTAGATTAGTACTATAAAAAATAAAATTAGAAAAAAAATAGAATAGGAAAAATATTGAATTCTTTATTAACTTTAATTAATTATTAAAAATAGAATAGGAAAATTATTGAATTCTTTATTAACTTTAATTAATTATTAAAAATAGAATATGAATATGATTAAGAAATATAAAATAGGGGGAAAAATCGAAAATATTAACTTCGATGTTATTAATAATGGAAATTTGTGAAGAATAGTTATTAATATTTCTATATCAAGGAGAGTCCAAGAGTCGTAAAATGAATCTAACATTAGCGAATTTTAAAGCGAATAATCGTAACGCCTGTATCTCTTTCAACTTCCGCATGTGGAAAACAATTTTTCTTTTTTTCGCATTTGTATATAATATATATATATATATATATATATATATATATATATATATATATATATATATATATATATAGCAGAGCGCGAAACCGCGAGTTTGCAATGCAGATTGGTGACTACAGATTCCGATTTTTTCGGACCATTTTTCCCTCGCTATCCCTTTTCAGCTAGATCCTGTCTCGAATTCTTTATTTGCCTGGACACAGAATGTGCGTGTGGAGAGTGTAACTTCCGCTCTTTGGAAATTGAAATTTCCTTTTTTTTTCCAGACTCTCACATATACCCAGGAATATATTAAAAGTGATCGTAAAATTCACCCCCTCCCCTCCCCCAAAAAAAAGAAAATTACTTCTTTTTTTCGTGAGTGGGGGGAGGGGACGGTAATTATTATTTTATAAGTACAGGCAACATTCAATTAATGAAAATTTTGGAGCGAGTAAATTTAACCCACTCACAAGTGATAAATTAAACACAAGTGTGAATTTTAAATTAAAATTTCCAAAAATGAACAAATGGATTTTTTTTAAGTGAATGTAAATTTTACTTCTTTTTTAGAAAAGTTTTTTTTTTTTGATAATAATTCGAGGGAAATGAAATATGAAAATAATTATCATAGAAAAGTAATACAATTACGAAAAAAATACAGTTACTAAAAAAAAATTACAAAAAAAGACAAAAAATAATTAGTAAAAAAAATTACAAAAAAAAAATACAAAAAGCGACAAATAATAATTACTGGAAAAAAATTGCAAAAAAACAGTTTCAAAAAATGCAATTAAAAATAGAATACAATTACAAAATATTGTTCTCCTTTTTTTTCGAGAAAAAAAGAGTCTTGAGAGGGGAAAAAAGGACTATTGGTGAAAGAATGGACAGTGCTCTTGAATTTTACAAAGGCTTTCAGTGATATTGGAAATTTTTTCATTCTCTAATTACTAACAATCTTCCTTTTTTTTGGTATTAAGTGCTTTTCCCTTTTGGTAGGAACTAGGAACGACACAAGTATTCGCAAAATTACTTGAAAAAAAGAAAAAAAAAATTGTGAATCAAAAAGGAAAGCTCGTGATGGGTTTGAAAGTGGACAATTTGTTTCTGAAGTTACAAGTGTCTGATGTTAAAATTTCGTTTGTAATTGTCTGTCATATATCAATACCCCCGTGTAGAATAAATTCAAAAATATAATTTTAATGCAAAGAAAAAATTTCTTATTATTCGAAAAACAAAAATATATTCGAAATTAAAATTGTAAAACGAAAAAAAATTGAAAAAAATGTTATTAATACTTTAATAAAATTACAGAACTTTAAAAAAATGGTAAAATTTCAAAAAAAATTAGCTAAAATAAAAAAATTATATAACTTTGGAAAATAGAAGAGAATTTTTTTTTTCAAAAGAATATTTTTGTTTTACAAAATATAATTAAAAGGGTATATTTTTTCTTCAAAAAGAATATATGTATTATTGTTTTAAAAGATAGAAAAGAATATTTTTTCTTACAAAAGAATATTTTTTATTTTAAATCTAATTGCAAGAGGATTTTTTTTTTAATATTAGAAAAGAATATTTTTATTCAAAAAAATAGAAGAGAATATTTTTTCTTCAAAAAGAATATTTTTATTCAAAAAAATAGAAGAGAATATTTTTTCTTCAAAATAAATATTTTTGTTTTAAAAATTATTAGGAGAGAATATTTTTTCTCTATAAAAAGAATATTTTTATTTTAAAATACTAATTAGAAGAGAATATTTGATTTATTTTTTCTTTAAAAACAATATTTTTGTTTGAAAATCTAATTAGTAGAGAATATTTTTTTTTTAATTTGATTAGAAGAGAATATTTTTTTTTTAAATCTGATTAGAAGAGAATATTTTTTTTTTAAATTTGATTAGAAGAAAATATTTTGTTTCAAAAGATATTTAGAAGAGAATATTTCTTATCAAAAAACATATTATTGAGAATATTTATTTTACCGAAAAAGAATATATTTTTGTTTTAAAATATATATTGTCAGATTTGTGACAACAAATAAAAAAAAATAAATTTAAGATATATGTCGCGGGTGGAAAAGAGTCAGTGTAAAACGAATTCAAGTTTTTTTTTCCCTCTATTTTCTTTCACTATCCTTGGAGATCCGTACTCTCTGGACCGAAGAAATTGGAATTTGATCCAGTCCCGTGATATCTAATAATGCTATGGCGACTTATTTATCGCCAACCTCAAATTCGAAATCTTGTGCAATAAAGTATCATCAAGCATGAAAGAAACTTTTTTTTTTTTGAAATATTTATTTTTCTGGCAAACTCTCAATTCTCAAATGTATTTAACATCGTGTTTACAAATATTTATTTTATATATTTGGAAGAATGGAAATTTTCATCTTTTTTTCAAATTAATGACATTTGATAACAATTAAATTAATAAAAATCGATGAATTTAAAAAAAATATGACTACTTTCGTTTGTAAAAAACTAAACTTGATTCACATATTTAATTCTCGACATTCATTGTTATTATACTGGAAAATTAACTCAAATAAAAAGTACAAAACTTTACGTCCCCTGAAATTATTTTAATTCAATCAATATTTAATCAATTTAAAAGAAAAAAATCACTATACTTTCATTTACAAAAAAAACTATACCCTTGATTTACATTTTTAGTTTTCTATATTCATTGTTATATATTGAAAAATAAACTTAAACAGAAGAACCGAAAGATAAAGGAAGAGAAATAGAATAAAAGTTCAAAAAGAAAAAAATCGAGAACTGTGTAATTTCATTAGTTCAATATTGCTGTAGGATTGTTTCTCTTTTTTTTTTACCACTGCGCGCGGAATTTTTCCATCTTTTATTCATTTTTTTCCCCTTCTTTTTTTTTGTCCGCGAAGATTATTTTACTCGACGTGAAAAATGCGTTATCGAGTTCGATACTGCCATGTTATTAATTAAGAATTCTTTCTTGAATAACAGACTGCAATTTCTTTTTTAAGAAGAAAACTGATACTTTTAAATTAAAAAACAAAATAAATAAAAGAAAAGATTCGTAAATGCAGTTCAATGAGAAATTGAAGCATAAAAAATTCATGTTAAATGCAAAACATTAATAATTAATATATTAAAATTCCTTTCTTCTTTTGTGTTGCTATGAATTTTTAAAATAAACAGAGATTAATAATTAATCGATTGCAGGGCAAATGAAACCGTTTTCGTAAAAATTAAATTCATACAATAGTAATTGATTATTTTTACTATTATTATTATTACTATTTATTTTTTTTATTATTTATATTCTTCTTCTTATTATTTTTTTTATTATTTATATTCGTATTATTATTAAATTATTTAAAAAAAATTTTTATTGTTATTTTTTTTTCATTTTTCGTTACATTATTAATTATTCCATGCAAGAATTATGTATAATTACACTTGGACAATAAATTTCGGTTGAAAGTAAATTATTCAAAAAAAAGGGTTAATTCAATTTTCCGTGCTTAATTGTTTGGTAAACTGTTTCAAAAAAAAAAAAAATATATGATGATTTAATTATGATGTTAAAAGATGTTATGCATTTTGTAATGAAAAATTTGTTAATGTACTGGAAGAAGAAATTATAGTTAACAGCGAGGGGGAATAGGGGAGAGGGGGAGGGGGGAAGAAAACACAGGAGGTTAATGCGAGTCTTGCAATAATTTACAAAGTAACATCTGCAAGTGGAATAGTTAGAATCTCATTTTCGTTTGCAATATGGTTCACTTAGACATTTAATTACAAAATCGGACAAAACTATATTTACACATTTATTTAAAATTCGTATAATTAATTTTTCTTTATTATTTTCTACTTTTTTCGAAATGGAAATAAAAATTTGATTAATAATTAGTTAAAGTAGCAAGGAATGTGGAAAAGAATTGTAATTAATAATTAATAAATTAGAAATTAGAAATTAGAAACTAGAAACTAGAATTGTAAATAGAAGACGAAAATGTAGAAGTGGAAAATAGAATTGAAATTGAAAGTGGAAAACAAAAAGGTAGAAATAAAAAAAAGGTGAAAATAATAAAAGTGAAGAGGAAAAATAAAAAAATAGAATTGGAAATGAAAATCGAAAATGTAGAAATAGAAAATAGAAATGGAAATGGAAAATAGAAAATAGAAAATAAAAATGTGGAAATAAAAAAATAAAATTGAAAATGAAAAACGAAACAATAGAAATAAAAAAGAATTAAAAATAAAAAACGAAAGTGAAGAAATAAAAAAGAAATTGAACGTAAGAAACGAAAAGGAAGTAAATAAAAAATACATTTAAAAATAAAAAACGAAAGTATAGAAATAAAAAACAGAAAAGAAAAAAAGTAAAGTGTCGATATAAAAAAAATTTAGCATTAAAAATATTAAAGTGATAGAAACATAAAATCGAATTGTAGAAATAAGAAATAAAAATATAGAAATATCAAATAAAAATTGGGAAAAATATATAAAGAAGAAAAAAATGAAAAACTGATAGAAATAAAAATACAATAAAAGAATAATATTTTCATTCATGATATTTAGTTTCACAGAATTGATTCGTTGATTACGAATATGAAATGGACGATGATAAATATTTAAAACACTCGATTTTGTTCACTTCAAAGGGAATATGAAATGAAACAATAATTCCAACGACAATATTTATTTCGTTGCAAAAGATAATTAGATCAAAAGCATATTGATATGAATTTTAATCGTAAACCACGTTTTTTTTCAATATAGACATTAAAGCAAATAAAAATGGCAATTATTTGTCAATTTTTTACGCCTCTCTCTTTTTTTTTGTACAAAAAAATTATTTTTTTCCTATTTCCTTTTTTCACCTGTTGGATAATTTTCATTTTATCTATTTTTGGTAATCGTTCCATTAAAATGTGGAAAAAAGTAGAAATAAAATGGAAATAAATAGAAATAATTAGAAATAAATAGAAATAATTAAAAATAATTAGAAATAAAATAGAAATAAAATAAAAATAAAACATAAATAAATAGAAATAAATAAAAATAAATAGAAATATGAATATATTTAAATTAAATTAAATTTAATTTAAATTTAAAAAAATAAATTTTAAATAAATATAATTATGAAAAATAGGAAATTGTTAAAAAAAAAAAAATTTCTGACTAAATATAAAAATTAAAATTACCTAAATTTTATAGTTTGAAAAAAAAACAGCGACGATCCTGAAGGACATTCTTAAAAGAATTTCGACGTAGTGCATTTATCGATGTTATTTATTGCGCAGGATAAATGGAGATAGGAAATAAATCGCCGGATTACTTCTTGTATCAAGTTACAACATCGAATGGGCAACTTAGTTTCGGAATTGTATAAGACAGTTGTACCAAAAAGATACAGCAAGACAAGTCAATCTGATTGGCAACGATTAGAAAGAGAGAAAAAGAAAAAAAATTTGTTCCCTTTTTCATTTTAATCTTGATTTACCGTTGCGAGTTTCTTTCATCTCCCCAAAAATCAGAGGCTTATAATTATTTGCAGCAATGTTGTTCTTTTTTGCAAAAAAAAAAAAAAATATTTTTCATATTTAAAAATTTAATTCCATGTTGATAATAATTAATTATTATTTTACGAAATAGGAACAATTTATGATTTTAAGAAATAGTAACTTGTTTATTTTCAAAAATAGCAAATTTTTTATTTTCAAAAATAGTAACTTTATTATTATCTTCAAATGTAAAATGATTATATTAATTTTTTCTTTTGGAAAAATCCCATTTAACATTTGGAAAATTCCCTTAAAATAATATAGAAAATTATTCCCTTAAAATAATATATAGAAAAATTACCAAACATTTGTAAATATTCCCTATCAACGTTTAAAAAAAATTTCCTTAGAATATTGTAAAAACATTTCCAAAAAATTTGGAAAAATCTCCTTTTAAAACATTTAGTTAAATGCTCTTATAAGATCGGAGAAATATTGGATTTCTTAATCAAACGATTTCTGTAATTAAATTTATGTAATTAAATTAAAAATATTTTATTTTTCTATCTACAAAAAAATAATTTTAATTGAAAATTTTGAAAGCAATTAAATTTTATGCAGAAGAATTTTATTAAAATTGTATTGAAAATAATTGAATTCCTGAGAAGAATTTTAATATTTATAGAAATAATTGAATTCTTGCGAAAAAATTTACTATTTATAAAAATAATTGAATTGTTTCAAAGCATTTATTAAAATTTTAGGGAAAAAATGAATTTTATGTAAATATTTTAAAATAATTAAATTCTTTCTAGGAATTCTATTAAAATTGTTTTGAAAAAATTAAATTTGTACAAAGAATTTAACTATTTATAAAAATAATTGAATTATTGTGAAGAATTTTACTACTTATAAAAATAATTGAATTGTTTCGCAGGACTTATTAAAAAGTTTAGGAAATAATTGAATTGTTTTGAAGAATTTTATAGAAGTATTTAAAAATAATTAAATTCTTTCCAGTAATTTAATTCAACTTGTTTCGAAAATAATTGAATTCTTTCAATTTTTTGACGAATATATTTAAAAATTGCTTTGAAATTAATTTAATTTTCATACAGAATTTTTTAAAAAATATTTTGAGAATAATTGAATTATTTTTAGAGAATTTTCAATTCTTCTTGAAATTGAATTTTATGGAAATTTTTTAAAGCAATTAAACTCTTTCGTGTAATTTTCTTTAAATTAGATAAAAAATAATTTAATTCTTCCAAAAAAATTTTAGTATTTATAAAAATAGTTGAATTATTTGAAAGAATTTATTAAAATTTTAGAAAATAGTTGAATTTTAGGGAAATATTCAAAAATATTTGAATTGTTTTAAAAATAATTGAATTCCTTCAAAGAATTTTACTATTTATAAAAATACTTTAATTCTTGCAAAGAATTTTACTACTTATAAAAATAATATTTGAATTGTTTCGAAGGATTTATTAAAGATTTTAGAAAATAATTGAATTTATTCGAAATGTATTATAATTTTTTTTTAAATTGAATTCTTACGAGGAATTGAATTAAAATTATTTTGAAAATAATTGAATTCCTGCAAATAGTTTTACTATTTATAAAAATAATTGAATTCTTGCGAAGAATTATATTAACATTTTTAAAAATAATTTAATTCCTGCAAAGAATTTTAATATTTATAAAAATAATTGAATTTTTGCGAAAAATTTTACTATTTATATAAATAATTGAATGGTTCGAAAGAATTTATTAAAATTTTAGGAAATAAATGGATTTTATGTAAATATTTGAAAATAATTAAATTCTCTTCAGAAATTTAATTGAAGTTGTTTCGAAAATAATTGAATTTATGTAAAAAATTTTATTATTTATAAAAATATAAAATAGTTGAATTTTTTCGAAGATTTTATTAAAATTATAGAAAATAATTGAATTCTATGCAAATATTTGAATTGTTTAAAAAAATATTAAATTTCAGGAATTAAAATAATTTAATTCCTACAAAGAATTTTACTATTTATAAAAATAATTTTAGAAAATAATTTAATTTATTCGAAATGTATTAAAAAATTTTTTAAAAATTGAATTCCTCGTAGGAATTGAATTAAAATTTTTTAAAATATAAACAATAATAATTAATTTTGTACTTAATAAGTAAATTTTTTAAATTTTGATTATGAAATTATTTTAAAATATATTATTAATTAATATAATATGAATAAATTACAATATAATAATTAAATAATTAAGTAATTAAATAATAAAGTAATTAAAGAAGAAAGTATAGTTAAATAATAAAGTATTTAAAGGAAAAAGAAGTTAAATATTTTATCTGTTAGATAATAAATAAAGTTAATGAAATAATACTAAAAAAATTACTCTCATCATGGGAATCTAATGAACAATAATTGACAAAAAAAATTATATGGAGAGGAAAAAAAGATTGGCTTAAAAAATTGATTTCGTTATTCTTATTTAATTGGCAGTAATTTGTAAAGATTTTCACGGGGACAAGGAGAGAAAGAACCCTAAAGATTTATTATTATATAAGTCCATTGATCGAAGGAGAGATGAAAACTGTAAATGTGTGTATGTATGTGTGTGTGGTACGGGAATGAGAGATGAGGGACAATGAAAGGCGAGAGAAAAGAAGAAAAAAAAAAGAGTCGCCTGAGTTGACGAAACAATTTGACCCTTTGTCGGCCCTTGAAATGGCATGAACGGCCACAAATGTCGCTCGTTCATGCGAATTCGTCATTATATGCGTGACATAATGCACACCACAACTGCATACATTGCGAACTGCAATCATTTTGACGCGCAATGCCGAGTAATTTGAATTTGAGTGCAAGTTGCCACGAATCACGTTTCGACCCTTTAAACACATCGAGTCAAAAGGGTCGCACAGCGGCATGGCAGCCAGCTAAGCAACGCAAATGGGGAGTCACAATTTTGTTTACAGAGAGGGAGCGTGCAATTCTCTCCCCCCACCCCTCTTGAAAATAGAGAATCTCGGAAACACGGCCTGCTGAACCGAATAATCGTCGGGGATTTCACATTTGGTCCTTCCCACAAGCCAGATTTATTGACAGGACTATAATACAAGATAGTGCTTCTTCCACTGCCAGAAAAGATAACTATTCACCACAAAGCATTTTTTTTTTCTTACTTGACAAATACAGCTGGGATTTTCTCTCTCGCACTCACACACACACACACACATTGACAAATATTTGATTGCCGGAAATGAATTATTATTTTTCTATTTAAAATAGATTTTCTGTTTGAAGTGGGAGAATTAACACTTTTTTTCTCCTTCTTTTAGAAATTAAAACATAATTACAAAAATATTACCTATATTAATTTTTAATTTTTATACTCTCTAAATCTGAATTAATTAAAAATTAATTAACTATAATAATTTTCATGTTCTTTCATTCATTCATTCACTTTTTCTATCCCTCACACTCTGAAGTTGTCTTTTGTTTATACTTTAGTTTTTTTGTTAACTCTAGATAAATTGTATATTTTTTTTATTATTATGTTACAATTAATTCAAAATTGTAATGACAAATAGAAATCATCAGAATTTTTTTTACTTCTTTTCATTAAAAGACTAAAATTTTATTAAATATTATGTTTTGTCAAATTGAAATTATTTTTGTTCTTTACTTCTAAACAAAATTAGAAAATTGTTAAACAACTGTGATTAAGAAATAGAAAATTGATTTATTTTGCATTTTTTTTCTTTATGAATCACAATTTTTTAAACAAAATTATTATTTTATTTTAGAAAAAGAAGAAAAATATTTGCACAATTCCTATTTTAATCTTATTTTTGGAACAGGATTTTCCACAGGAATTAAGACATTCAAAAATTTCGAATTCAAACCTTTTTTAAATTAAACAACTTATAAAAGTATTGTTATAAAACTTGAAGATATCGATTGCTCCGAGTCAAAGACTCGGAGTGATCGATTTCCTCATGTTTTTTAATAATTAAAGATGACCGAGAAATAAATATTTAATTAATTATTATTTTCATCATTTTAATTCAATTATTATTCTTTTCTACAATTTTAAATTATTTTTTACGAAAATAATAATTGAATTCCTTAAAAAAATTTTATTATTTATGAAAATAATTGAATTCCTGTGAAATTTTTATAATTTATGAAAATAATTAAATGTTTGCATACAATTTTATTAAATTTTTTTTCAAATAATTGAATTCTTTTTTGGGAAATAGTATTAAAAATAGTAGATATTGAAAATCATTGAATTGCAAAAAGTTTTTGAAAATAATGAAATTTTGCAAAGAATTCTACAAAAATTTTTGAGAATAATTAAATGTTTGTGTGGGATTTTAATAAATTTTTTTGAAAATAATTGAATTTCTAAAAAGCATTTTATTATTTATAAAAATAATTAAATTCTTGCGAATTATTTTATTAAAATTTTCAAAAATAATCGAATTCCCAAGAAGAAATGTATTACTTTTAAAAATTATTGAATTCTTGTGATGATTATTGTTATTTATGAAAATAATTGAATTTTCCAAAGAATTTTATTAAAATACCTTAAAATAATTGAATTTTCGGGAATAATTTTGTTATTTATCTTTAATAATTAAATTCTATCGAAGAATTATTTATGCAAATAATTGAATTCCTTGGAAGAATTTTATTAAAATCTAAAAAAGATAATTCAATTATTTAAAAGAAAAATTAATTAAAATTGTATTTAAAATAATTGATTTCTTTCGAACTAGTTTATTAAAATTTTTGAAAATAATTGAATTCTTCATAAGAATTTTATAAACGTTGTTTTAAATAATTAATTTTTTTGAAATATAATAAATATTATGAAAATTTTATTTTAAATAATTGAATTCTTGTAAAGAACTTTATTTGTGAAAATAATTGAATTTTTCGATTAATTAATTTAAAATAGGATTAAAATTAATTGAAATTCTTCAATGAGTTTTATTATTTATAAAAATAATTCAATTCTTGCTTAGAATTTTATCAAAATTTTTTTTAGAAAATTGAATTTCCATGGAAATTGTTATTATTAGTGAAAGTAATTGAATTATTGTGAAGAATTGTATAAAAATTTTGTTAAATATAATTGATTAATTTCATTTATCCTTAAAAAAAATTTTATTATTTATGAAAATAATTGAATTCCAGTGAAGTTTTTATTATTTATGAAAATAATTTAATGTTTGCATACAATTTTTATTAAAATTTCTTTTAAATAATTGAATTCTTTTTGGAAAATTTTATTAAAATAGTAGATATTGAAAATGATTGAAATTAGAAAAATGCATTTTATTTTTTAAAATAATTGAAATTAGGACAAGAATTTTTTTTTATCACAGTTTATAAAAGTACATGAACTTTGGAGAAGAATTTTGTTATTTATAAAGATAATTGGGATTTTTACGAGAATTTTTTTCAAATTTTGAACATAGTTGAATTTTATAAGAAGAATTTTATTTTTTTTTTTGAAAATAATTGAATTTCTGCAACTATTTGTAATTTCTCTAAAATTGAATTTGTTTAGTGTTCTTAAGAAATATTTAAATTAGAAAATTTTTAAATTCTATTATTTTTAAAATATTGCTAATTTTATTATCAAAAATTGTTTGTTCAGAGTTATAAAATTTAATCATTTCAATTAATTAAATTATCTAAAATTATTTTTAATAAATAAGGCCCTTAGGAAGGAATTTAATCTATAGAAAGTAAAATTTCTTAATTTTACAATTAATTATAATTATTAATAGTAATAAAATAAAATTTGATTATAATAATCAAAATAATAATTAAAAAAATAAGTTAAAAATATTTGGAAATTTTTTAAATGTTTTCAAAATAATTTAGGGAAATATAGTCAAGGTTGGACCACTTCAAAAGATGGTTCAACCCTGACTATGCTCCCTATAATAATAAAAAATTATTAAAAAAAAATACATTTCGAAAAATTTCAAAAAAAAAAAAATAATAAAGTTGTCTATAATAATAGAAATTCAAATAACAAAAAGGCAGAAAATATTCAATTTTTCAAATTGCCAATACACAGGAGAAATTTTAATGTTCTCTCTCATATTAATAGGAATTATTTTTCAACAAACAATATCACATATATGAGTTTAAATATCTAGCGAGGATATTAAAACTTTATTTGCAGATAAAATTCTCTGGAAGAAATGAGAGAGAAATTAGTGCATAAAATAACAAAAGGGAGAAAAAAAAGAGAAGAAAATTATGTTGGTAGCATATTGTAATGTTGGTACAGCAAGAAAGGGCACGGTGGAATGCAAATATTCTACATTTTCACACGAATCCAAGTGGAAGAATGAAAGTAGAATCAACTTCTGCAGTTCTGCAAGAGTTTGTGCTTTCCACTAACTCCCGTAATTACCTGTGGGAAGTCTACAAAACGCGATTTCTCAATTGCAAATATAAATTTATTCAAACTAATATTTCAAAAAAAAAAAAAAAAAAAAAAAAAAATTGTGAATGTAAAAAAAGAAAAAAAAAATTCGTTTAATCTGAAAATTATTTCTTATCACCGCTTTTAGTTTGGAATAAATGTCTCTATTTCTTTCTTACGAGTACTTTTACTACTTTTCTTCTTTTTCTATGTCTGAATAAACAAATATTTCTTAAATGTTTACATACGTTATGTACATTTTTTTTATTTTGAAAAATATTAAATATTTGAATTTGTTTACTGTTCTCGAATGTTCTCACAACTGTTTCTTTAATAAAAAAAATATTTCCCTAGCTTTTTAAATTATTATTTTTGAATGTATTTTATTACTTAAAATTTTAAATATTACATTTTTAAATTAAATTTCCAAAAATTTCAAAATATTTAAAAGAAATTACTTAAAATATTTTCTGAGTGATTATTTTATTCAACTTTTTTTCTTCTCTTAAAAATTTCGTAGAAACTTGATTCGCAAATTGTAAAAATCGAAAAAAAGTGTAAATTATAAATGAAAAAGATTAATAACATTTATAATAACACGTCTGACTGTATTATTGACTCAAACTACTGAAAATTGTTTATTTAAAAATTACTTTTCATCATTTAATTTACAATTTAAAAAAAATTCTTATAAATATTATTTCCTGAATGATTTTTTATTTCTTAAAAAGATTCATTCACAAATTGTAATAATAAATCGTTTTTAGAAAAAATGGAGGGTAATTAATAAATAAAAACAAAATTTTGTAACACCGACTGCATTATTGATTCAAACTACTGAAAATTGAGAATTATTTTTTAAACAAAGTAGTTAAGGTAGAAAATTTCGAAAACATTTCCTTTCTTCATTCCAAACACAAAAATTTGCTTCTAATTTAATTTTTTTACAAAATCTGACTATTATTAACTCAAACTACTGAAAATTAATTATTTGACAAAAAGGAAAAGTGGTCTGTTTTGTTTTATAAATATTTTGTCTCTTCATTATGAATAGAAAAAGTACCATCTTCGTTAAAAAAAAATTCCACTTAAAATAAAAGAAAGAAAAATCTCTTAGGATTTTTTAAAAAATATTATCTCCTGATTGATTATCCCCCTTGGATAACTAATGGATATTATTCTAAATATAAACCCTCGGTGCGATATTTATTTATTATTTGTTTTTGTGATGAAAAAGAGAAACACATATTATCGATAGCAGTTCTGGAAATGAATGAATAAAATATTATTTTTGCACTCAAGCACGCGTCTCACACGTGTGTGTTGCCTGTTATTTTTCAAACCATGGCAAATATTGACATTGCTATCTTAGAAGTTTATGCGGCATCGAAAAAACATTTAGTACAAATATAACAAACTGTATTATACAAAATTGTATGTATGAGGAAAAAAAAAATCTTTTGAATGAAAATTCCACTTTATAGAAATGAGGACTATACTCATACTCACGAGGACTTTCTATTTACGATTTCTAGAGAGACTACGCTTAAAAATGTGTTAACATCAAAAAAATGCTTATTAACCATTAAAAATTAAAGTCTCTCTTATATAAAACTTGTTCCACTTTGAATTTATTTAATACTTTTTTTTTCCTAAACTACCAGCCTTCTATGTTAACAGCATCTTTTTATTATCTCTGCCACCAGTGGGACATTATTCCTCTCAAGTTTATGACTCGACTACTTTTAATCACTATTTAATGCATGTTTCATCCTTTAAAAAAAAGTTCGCATTTTTTTTTATATTATTTAATTCAAAATATTTTAATAATTTTTATTTTTAATTTGAAAATCGTATTTTTTCATTTTCATTTAATTTTCATTACATTTTCATTTTCATATTTTCATTTTCATTTTCATTTTCATTTTCATTTTCATTTTCATTTTCATTTTCATTTTCATTTTCATTTTCATTTTCATTTTCATTTTCATTTTCATTTTCATTTTCATTTTCATTTTCATTTTCATTTTCATTTTCATTTTCATTTTCATTTTCATTTTCATTTTCATTTTCATTTTCATTTTCATTTTCATTTTCATTTTCATTTTCATTTTCATTTTCATTTTTTTTTAAATTTATATTTATTTCATCAATAATTTCTCTCCCTAAATTTAAATTTAATATTCGAATTCAAAAAAAAAAAAAATTAATTAAAAATAGAATCATAAATCAATTTTTGGAAAATTAGTTTCTGAAAATTGGAATGAATGATGGGGGACAATTTTTTTTTTGCATTTTGCGAGAGGGAATAAATGAAGGGAGGTAATAAGGGCACTCTGGAGTCAAATACTTAACTTCCTTTCATGCTATCGTTCAGATTATTGGAGCATAACTTAGAGTTGAAGTGAAAAAGACCCGATCAAAGGAAAAGTGCCATAATCTTATACCCGACGATTGATTTATGCAGTCGTCTTAGTACTTTAACGATTCATTGCCACTACTTTCTTTTCGTCTGCGAATATTATTTCAATTTTTTCAAATTATTTTAACTTTGCAGAGTTCCTTCTTTTTCTTCTTTTAAAAATTCTTTATCAATCACAGGGGAAAGAGAACCGTCTATTAAATTTTTTTTCCCTCACTAAAAGAAACTATCACAATTTTTTAATTACCGGAAATTATAGGTACTTTAAGTTAATTTCGATTTTTCGAATATAATAAATTTAATTAAATTTCGAATTTAGATTGAAAATAATGTAATAATATTATTAATAAATTGGTTCCTTAATTTCTTTCTAATTTAATGATTCTTTAAATATTTATAATTCAATTATTCCTAATTTAATCAATTCTAATTTTCTATAATACAAAAAATTGAAATTTTTTCAATTTCTAACAAAAATTTTTTTATAAATAACTTAAATCTTGAACAATTATCATAAAATAAATAAATTATTTCAGGAATAATTTAACTTAAATATCTCAAAATTAATTCAATTTTCAAAAAGTTGCCTTTACAATTTTCATAAATAAATTAACTTCAAACGGTTTTTATTTGAAAGTTTATAAAATTTCAATGTTGTCATGAATTTAATTAGAAATTTTAATGAACTTAGATTTTTGAAAAATTTTAATAATTCAAAATCTTCTAAAATTAGTTAAATTTTGTCAATATATATTTAATTAATTATTAAAGACAATGGATTTATAGAAAAATTTTATTTAAAAACATTTTAAAGAATTTAATTTTGGAGAATTTACCAATAATTTCAGAAATTCAATTATTTTCAAAAGTAATAAAATTATTATCAAAAATTTGAATTATGTTCGAAATTTCCAAAAAAAATTACGTAAAAATCCCAATATAAATAAAAAAAATTCTTCAAAATTCAATTATTTTCAAAAATTTTAATAAAATTCTTGTCAAAATTTCAATTATTTCCAAAAGTAATAAAATTCTTATCACAAAATTTAATTATGTTTAAAATTTACGAAAAAAATTACTTAAAAATCCCAATATAAATAAAAAAAATTCTTCAATATTCAATTACTTTCAAAAATTTTAATAAAATTCATGTCAAAATTTCAATTATTTCCAAAATTTCTCCTCATTTAAATGATTTTGAATATTTACTACTTTAATAAAATCACCCAAAAAAATTCAATTATTTAAAAACAATTATAATTATTTTCATAAATAATTAAAATTTCACAGGAATTCAAATGTTTACAAATTTTTTAAAAATTTCTTCTCAATAATTTAATTATTTTCATTAATAATAAAACTCATCGCAGAATTTCAATTATTTTTAAATTAATACAATTTTAATAGAATTCCTTGAAAATGTAAATATTCTAAAAATTTTTATTAATATTCGTAAAAAGAATTCAATTATTTAAAAATTTGTTAATAAAATTCTTTATAAGAATTAAATTTTAAGAAACATTCAATTATTCAATAAATAATTTGAAAATGAATTTTATTTTAAATTTTAGATAATAATAAAATATGAAAATAATTTTTAAAAAGTTACATTAACAATATTCGTATAATATAAAAATATTGATTTTAACACTCGATCCTCTTTAATTACTTATAAAAACATGAAGAAATCGATCACTCCGAGTCAAAGACTCAGAGTAATCGTTTTCTTTATGTTTTATAAAAATATTTTTAAATTTGAATTTTCTGAAGAATTTTAATTCCTACGGAAAAATAATGATAATTAAATATTTTAAAAATTTTAAAAAGAAATTATTGTTTTCGAATAATTTTACAATTAAAGATATTCGTAAATAAATTTAAAAGAACATTTTTTTCAATAAAATTTATTCCTTTACTTTCTGAAAATTCAAATATTTTCAGTTTCATTTTCAATTAAATTTTCTAATTGACAAATATAATTAATAAACATTTTTTTTTCTTTATTTTAAAAAAAACTTTGAATTCTAAAAACAATTGAAATTAAGAAATAAAATTGATGCAAAATATTCCCTTATGAAAATTGAGAATTTTCTAGAAAAATATTAAGAAACGGAAATATCTAATGTTTTTCTTTCCAAAAGAAAAAAATGAGTATGTAAACAATATTGTTATTGAAAAATAAAAATTATGCATAAAATGGGTATATTTCCTTCTTCTTAATAAAAATTTTTTAACAATTAACAATTTTCTAGTATTTTTTTATAAATAAAAAGGAGAATAATTTGCATAATAATTTAGATCATTTAAACGAAATTTGTTATAGAAAAAAGGATATAACAAACAAAATGGATATATTTTTTATTTGTTAATCATAATTTTTTAATTTGTAATATTATTTTATTATAAATCATGAAAAAATACCTGCATATTTTTTATTCGTCAATCAATATTTTTGATTTTTAAGTATAAAAATATATTTTATACTAATTAATAATATTTAATTAGGACATTTAGTTGTCAGTTTGGAAAAAGAATACTTTTTAGGGAAATTAATTTCAAGGTAAAATTATTCTCTTTCGAAAAAAATTTAGAGAAGAAAAATTTGAAAGAGAAAGAAAAAATTTAGTGAACCGAACTTGACGAGCGGTCACCACGACCGGCGTATATCATGAGCCTGGGCGTTAGTTTGTTATTACAGATAGCGCGGAGTGCGCTGTAAAACCCTTCTGGGTGCTAACGTCTGCGTATAAATTATTAGTCGATATTTCAGGCGTGACGTCACATCCGGCAATGTGCCGGCTGGCTTCCGTTCAATGATGGATGCGCTTCTGCAAACCGCCAACCTGCAAAGATATTCTATATAACCGAAAAGTATACTACACACAATCATGCCACTTTAAATGATAACATTTTTTTTTTCCTCTTTTTAAAAGATCTTTTTATTCTTTTTACTTTCAATGCGATAACATTTTTTCCCCTCCTACTAAATTTCTTTCTATTTCTTTTTTTTTATTTTTAATATTGAATTATATTTCATGAGTGGTAGAAAAAAAATAATTTTCTCGGCACAATAAAGAATGAAAGATTATTTCCGAAAAATAGACAGACTTTATTTTCTTTTTTTCATTGATATACTTGTTTTATGGAATAATTAACAATTTTTCAGTAGTTTGAGTCAATAATAAAGTCAGACGTTGAAAAAAATTAAAGTTGATACAAATTTTTCTGATCGCAACCAAAAAAGAAAGGTTTTTGAAATTAATAGTCTTCTTTGTTTGACACTTGTATCATCGAAAAATTATCAATTTTCAGTAGTTCAAGTCAATAATACAGTCAGACGTACGTTAATAAGAATTTTACCATTTTCTTTTTGTTTAAATTACTTTCCATTTTTTCCAAAGCCGATTTAACACAATTTTTCTTTTTAATTTATTTTATAAGAATTTATAAGAATTTATAAGAATATTTTATAAATCATATTATTCACTTGTTTGTTTATTTTCAGTAGTTTTAGTCAATAATAAAGTCAGACGTGGTAATAAAATTAATGTAGAAGAAAATTTTTATCTAAATTCATAATAAAAAAAAGAAATGTTTCCAAAATGAACACAATTTTCTTCCTTTACTATTTGTTTAAAAAATAATTGTCAATTTTCAGTAGTTTGAGTCAATAATACAGTCAGACGTTGTAAATAATTTGAACTTGATTCGAAATTTTCTTATCGCTACAAGATACAAAATGTTTTCGAAATTAAAACACTTTTCTTCGTTCGCTATTTGTTTTATCAAATTCTGACCAACTTTCAGTAGTTTGAGTCAATAATACAGTCAGACGTGACATTGAAAATTTAACTATTCTATTTCTTTATTAATTATTTGACATTCTTTCTTAATAAAAACGACAAAAAAAAGGGGGGGGGAGGCAAAAACTACTTTTTTGACATAAAAGACAAAAAGGGGGAAAAAGGAAAAATATACAAAAAATTCGTAAATTTCACGAATGGAAAAATTTTGATTGAAAAATTTTTGAATGAAAAATTTTTGAATGAACGATATTATAAATTAAACATAAGAAAAGTGAAAAATCTGAAAATTTTGTGGCTCATGCAAATTTCCCTTCAAGACAGTGAAGTAGCTCAATAATAATTCATAATAATACACGGTCGGAAATAAATGCTTGTCGAGGGTCGAGAGTAATATCTTGTAATTGCACTCGAATGGCATTCAGGGAGTGCTTCTGTTCGACATAACCGAGAGAATGTTCGAAATACCTAAGGCTTCTGGGTACTTAGGAATCCCACGTGGAGATCTTCTTGTGCAATTCAGGTGACATATTGACGATGCCTTAGAAAGATATGAGTTCATGGGAAAGATCGAATAGTTTCGAAAAGAGAGAGAGAGATAGATAGATGCACCGCTCTTACTGAAACTATTTTGAAATCGATTTTCAACAACACACGTACAATTTTATTCACTTTGGAAATTTTTTTTATACGTCTATTTCTTTATACATTTTGTACAATTTTGTACATTTTGTAAATTTCATACATTTTATACATTTTATACAGTTTTTCAACATTTTATACAGTTCACAGTAAATCGTGAGGTATTAAAAAGTGTTGCAAATTAAATTAACAAAAAAAAAATTAAAATAATCAATTTTGGTGTAATTTTTTACAATGAATGAAATTTTAGTACATTAAATTTTTTTATAACTATAAAACATGAAGATATCGATAACTCCGAGTCTTCGACTCGGAGTCATCGATTTCTTCATATTTTATAATAATTAAAGATGACCAAGTAATAAAATCATTATTTTATATTATAAGAATATTATACTTCTTCAAAATTATTTTCATTATTTCAATTCAATTATTATTTTCAAAAATTTTTAACTACAATTTTACTTTATATCAATTATTTTTAATAATTTTCTAAAAGTTCTTTGGCAATTTTCAAATCCACTTGTTTACAATATTCAGTTTCACGAAATTTCAATTATTCCTAAATTCTTTAATTAAATGCATATTAGAAAATAAAAACTTTAAATAATATAAAAGAAAATTTAATTAAACTTTTTCAAAAAAATTAATTTCAAAATTCAATTATTTCTAAAAATTCACGCTATATTGCTTTTAATATTCAATTATAATCTAAAATTTTAACTGAAATTCATTTTTATGAAATGAAAATCAATTTTTATTGGAAAATTGTACAAGAATTTAATTATTTAAATGCAAAAGTAAATAATTTATTGAATAATTAAATGTTTCTCAAAATTCAATTCTCATAAAGAATTTTATTAACAAATTTTTAAATAATTGAATTCTTTTGTCGAATTTTACTAAAACTTGCATAAACATAATTACTTTTTTCAAGGAATTCAATTTTAATTGTATGAAAAATAATTGAAACACTGTGATGAGTTTTATTATTAGTAAAAATAATTGAATCCTTAAGAAGAATTTTATTACTCTTGAAAATTATTGAATTTCTGCAATAATTTGTAACTTCTCTAAAATTAAATTTTTTTCTAGTGTTTTTAACTAAAATTCTTCAATAAATCCATTATTTTTAATAATTTTTAAAAAAGTTCTTTGAGAATTTTCAAATTCATTCCTTTACAATTCAATCTTACAAAATTTTAATTATTCGAAAATTCTGCAATCAAACATATATTGCAAAATAAAAACTTTAAAAAATTTCAATAAAAATCCTATTAAACTTTTAAAAAGAATTAATTCCAAAGAATTGTTTATCAAAAATATGAAAAATTAAGAATTTCAATTATTTTAATTTGAAACTTTTTCAAAATTCAATTATTTCTAAAAATTCACGTTATAGTGCTTTTAATATTTAATTATGATCTAAAATTTTAACTGAAATTCATTTTTAAAACCATTTTTATTAGTAAATTCTACGAGAATTCAATTATTTAAATACACAAATAAATAATTTATTAATTTTATGTTTCTTGAAATTAAATTCTCATAAAAAATGTTATAAAAAAATTTTTTAAATCATTAAATTCTTTGGACGAATTTTAATAAAATTTTTAAGAATAATTACATTTTTCGAAAAATACGATTAAAATTGCATTAAAAATAATTGAAATTCTGCAATGAGTTTTATTATTTATGAAAATAATTTAATTCCTAAAAGAATTTTATTATTTGTAAAAATAATTGAATCCATGTAAAAAAGTTATTATTTATGAAAATAATTGAATTATTGCGAAGAAAATTATAAAAAAATTTGTAAATAATTGAATTCCTGTAAAAAACTTATTATTTATAAAAATAAATGAATTATTGCGAAGAAATTTATAAAAAAATTTGTAAATAATTGAATTCCTGTAAAAAATTTTATTATTTATAAAAATAATTGAATGTTGGCGTAGAATTTTATTTAAATTTTTTTAAATAATAATTATTTTGGAAAATTTTATTGAAATAGTAGATATTGAAAATCATTGAATTTTAGAAAACTTTTGAAAATAATTGAAATTGTGACAAGGATTTGATTAAAATTTTGTAAAATAATTGAATACCAGAGAAGAATATTTTATTATTTATAAAGAGAATTGAAATTTTGACGAGAATTTTTTTTTCTTCCTGGAGAAGCTATGTTCATTGATTTTTTACAAATCGTTAACTTTGGTGTTTTATTTAAAGTAAAATTTCATTCATAGTTAAAAATAACACCAAAATAGATTATTTTAATCCTTTCTGGTGTTAATTTAATCCTAGAGGGATTAAACTGTTGCAGATTATTTTAATCTATTCTGGTGTTATTTTAACACCTCACGTTTTACTGTGGTACATTTTATACATTTTATATATTTTATACAGTTTTTCAACATTTTATAAAGTTTTTAAACATTTTATACAGTTTTTTATACATACTGTACTTTTGATACTAGTAATTTTTTTTTATTCACCAGCTAAACCCACAAACAAGGGAGTAAAATGTATAAATATATTTGGATCTACAATTTAAGTAAACAACTGTCGTGAAAAAGAAATATAAAATTATTCCACTTTATATATAGTTGAATGTATAAAAGATTATAAAGACTCTTCAGAAACAACTGATGGAGACATTTGTTTCCAACCGAAACTCCAATGAAGCCAGAAATCGAAAACTTTTTCGAAGAAACTGGAAATGAAGTTGCAATTTTAGAACGTCGAGAAACTTTTTCAACATTCTGAAAGATTCAGAGAGAACATTATTTGGCCCGAAACTTGTTAACAGAGTTCATAAAGTTATTCTGCATTTTGAAATGATTTTTAGTTTATAGAGGTGAAATTACATGACAGTCGAGTTTTCTATTTTTATAAATTTATAAACAACGATCGTTTTCATCTCGAGAATATTTTTTTAAATCCCAGTTTTAATTTTATGCGGAAAATTTTGTTATAAATTAAAACGAAAATAAATTTTGTGTTTTATTCATTTTTTTATTTATTTTTTTTCTATTTTTTTTTATTTATTTATGTTATTTATTTCTTTTTTTATTTCTATTTTTTATTTATTTGTTTCCATTTTATTTATTTATGTTTTTTATTTCTATTTTTCATTTATTTGTTTCTATTTTATTTATATATTTTTTTATTTACAACTTTTCGTTAAGACTGGAGAATTTATAAAAAAATAAAACCAGTTAAAATTATTAAATTGCTTTTCTTTTCGTTTTAAATTGCAGTTAAAACATTGTATCAGTTAAAATTCTAACAAAATAATTTCCCTCCTCGGCAATAAATAATCCTTAATTTCTTTTTTTCTCTCGTCTTTAAATAATTTATTTATGTGAAAGGATATGTTCTTTTAATCGAGTGTTTTCTTAAAGGGGGAAAAAAATATATTATTAGTAGTTCTTATCGTGAAGTTGGATTACTACAAAAAGAATTCAATAAGAAAACCAACATCTCGACCTCGAGATCTTGTGTTCGTCGCGTGTCGCACGACAATCTCCGATTAATTTTTTATTCACTGCCCCGGACAATGGAATTTTTCAAAACCCCTACAAGATTAGACACATGTAAAAGTAAAACAAAAAGCCGCCGCACCAAGTTTTGTATTGATTCATCGACACAGAATATTTTCTCCAATCAAACTTAAAGTCATTTCTTTTCAGATAAATATAAATATAAAAAATAAAAATATTTAGATTTTTTCATTTTTTTTTATTGAAAATAATATTAAAATTAAATATGAAATTAATAAAAATAAATATGAAAAATAATAAAAAATAAAAATTATTTGTACTATATGTACGAAAATGATTGTTCTGCTTATGAATAATTAATAAATAAAAATAAATATTTAAAAGAGTGACAAATTGTTCAAGTGAAAAAATTTTATTCTCTAAGTAAAACAATATTATTTTATTGCATATAAAGAAAATATTAAATTGTCGTTCAATTTGCAAATAAAGAAATTTTCCTCCAGCGTGATAATTCGAATTCCGCTCACGCGATTAATTCGCAGTAGTACTTAATGATAATTAAAAGAGTGACAGGCAACATGAGCGTTCTTTAGTGTTAAAAGTGGAGTGCGTGATTATCAGACTGAAGAATTTTTGCCTGACGATGTTAAAAAAAAAATTTCCTTTTTTTTTTATTCTTTCACTGTTGTATGTACCACTTTTTCACAAAGTGACATCGTCAGCGTTTCATAAATTTTATGGAAATCGAGCACAGCTTACATTTATAAATCTCGCTTAAATTTACGCATCTACTTTTTAAAACAATTCCTTTTTTTTATTAAAATTCTCTCAAAAAGAAGAGGAAAAATCGCAACTTGTATTATTTTTGAATTTAGAACGAACTTGACTTTTTTTGTTTGTCTCATAAACTATGAAATTACCTTTGAATTCTGATACAAAAATTTTAATTCTCTCTATTTCTGACAATAATTTATTTTAACTTCAACAAATTCTAGTGAAAAATTTCAATTATCTTTATAAATAATAAAAATCTTCGAGAAAACTCAATTATTTACAAAAATTTAAATAAAATGCTTAGAAAAAATTTAATTATTTTTAAAAAATTTCTTCAATTCAATTAATTCAGAAATTCAATTATTTTTTAATAGTTTAATAAAATTCTTCCAAAAAAATTCAATTATTTCCTAAAATTTTAGTTAAGTTCTTCGTAGTATTTCAATTATTTTAATAAATAATAAAACTTTTCTAAACAATAATGAATTCTTTGGAATTATTTTTTATAAATAGTAAAATTTATCGCAAAAATTCAATTATTTTATAAATATTAAAATTCTTCTCAGGAATCTAATTATTTTCAAAAATTTAAATATAATTGTTTGCAGGAATTCAATTATTTTCAAAACAATTTTAATTAAATTCCTCGTAAGAATTCAATTTTTAAAAAAAATTTTAATACATTTCGAAAAAATTTAATTATTTTCTAAAATCTTTATAAATAATAAAATTTCTCTAAAGAATTCAATTATATTAAAAATTAAATTATTAACTAAACAAATTAAATAATAATAATTATTTTTATTAATTTCAAAAATGTTAATAAAAATCTTCGAGAAAATTAAATTATTTTCAAAAATTTTAATAATATTATTTGAAAAAATCAATTATTTCTTAAATTTTAATAAAACTTTTCATAGTAATTCAATTACTTTTATAAACAATCAAATTTCTCTAAACAATTTAATTATTATTGAATATTTTAATAAAATTCTTTATATGAATTCAATTATTTTTAAACATTTTAATTAAATTCCTTGAAAGTTTTAGGCATTTTCAAAATTTTTAGAAAATTTTAATTAAAAATTCATCGGAAACAAATGGCTTTTGGAATTATTTTCTTTGAACTTTCTTTTTTCTTTGAATAATTAAACAAAATATTAAGAGAATTGACTTAGAAAAAAATTTTAGTTCAAAGTTTTCTGGAAAATAATTGAATTGTAAAAAGTCACTGATTACCTCTACAAATTAAATAATTAATTATTATTTTTAAAAGTTTTAACAAAATCTTCGAGAAAATACAATTATTTTTATAAATTTTAATAATAATAATAATAATAATAATAATTATTAATTATTATTTTTTTTATTTTAATAATAATTATTTTTAATAATAATAATTATTCAAAAAATTTAATTAATTTCTAAATTTTAATAAAATTTTTCGTAGTAATTCATTTATTTTCGTAAATAAATTTCAATTGGAATTTTAGATAATAATTGAATATTAGAAATGTAATTTTATTATTAATCATGAAAAAAACCTAAATATTTTTTTGATTTGTCAAACAATATTTTATTTATTAATTAATTTGAATTATAAATTTTTTTTTGTTATGTGGTCCAACCTTAACCACGTTCCCCTACATTTAATAAGGAAAGGTTAATTAATAAAACAGATTTAATAGAGAAAGTTTAATTAACAAAATATATTTAATAAAATATTGTAAAAAAATTTTTCCTTATCTTCTATTTCTTAAGAAAAATTTAATAAAATTTTAAACAAAAAAATTGCAAAGAAATAGTTCATTTGGCATTTGTGAAAGGTGGCATTCTCAACGGGTTAGGAAGTTTGATCGAGATCAGAGCGAAGTTACGTTATTTTTGATCAGAGACAATGAAGTGGAGGACCGGGAAATGTCCGAAGAAGAGTTCCTCGTAGTAAAGTATAGTTGAATGATAAGAAAAAAGTGAAACGAGGAAAAAGACTTTTGAGCGGGCGCAAGAAAGCTGGGGATAAAACGGAACGCGAGAAAAGTTTAAAACCACTCCATCCCTGAAGGATTTGGTTTACAATCTCGTTTGTCCTTGAACAGCATTCACGCTTTTCTCTCTTCCGCCTTTTTAGATCGACTATTTTTACCCCCCTTATCCCCCCCCCTCACTCTCTCTCTCTCTCTCTCTCTCTCTCTCTCTCTCTCTCTCTCTCTCTCTCTCTCTCTCTCTTTCTCTCTCTTTCCACTCTTTAACTCTCTCAATATCCACAAAGTCCAAAAACGACACGCGGTGAATCGCTGTACTGAAAAATTATTTTCTCCCAAAAATTTTTCACCAGCAAATTATTTGGATGTCGAAAAAAAATTTTATTATTAATTTTATATTTTATTTTAATAATAAAAAAAAATTTTAATTGCAAAAAGCATTGTTTGCTTTTTTGGGAACTAAATGTATTTTACTTATTTACTATTTTATATTCAGAACTGGATAAATTAAAATAAATAATTAAATTAATAATAACAAATAATATAAGAATAATAATAATATTATAATATTATAATGATATAATAATAATAATATAAATAATAATAATAAATTGAATAAAATTAATTAAAATAAAACCCATCTAAATGGCATTATTAAATAGTTTTTTTTTTCAATTTGAATTTTTAAAAATCTATTTTACCCAGTTCTGATTATATTTTATAGTATAGTATATATATATATATATATATATATATATATATAATAATAGCAAATATATAAAGTAATAAAAAAAATTTTTTTTGAAATGACAATAAATTGAAAAATGAAGATAATAAAAATGGTTGGAAATAAATAAAAAAAAGAAGAAGAAGTAATAAAGAGGTGAAAGGAATGGAGATGGAAATAAATAAAAGATGAGAGTAATAAAATGATGAAATGAAAATAGTGTTGTAAAATGAAGACGCAGAAATCATAAAAGTGAAAAAGAGACGAAAACAACAAAGTATGGAGATTTAAAGTTGTCCGTTTGTTAATAATTCCTTGAATGTTCCGGGAACGTTTTTTTTTTTTTTTTGCTAGTTTTCGATTATTTTGTAAAGTAGTTTTTTGTTTGTGGTTGAGTGGTTAAAGTGTATCAACTTTTCGAGATAGTTTCTTTCGAGTTTTCATGGTTTCGATTCCCGGCGAGTGGAGGATTTTTTTTCCAAGGCATCGAGACTTGCAAAAAGAATTAGAATTAGTTCTCTTTAGTTGAAATATGGGATAAAAATAAACGAAAATAAAAAAAAAAGAAAATAAATAAATAAAGGTAAATAATGAAACGAGTAAATAAAGGGAAATAGTGAAACGAAGAGGCAAAGAAAAATAAAGAAACGAATAAACAAAAAAATAACAAAACTAATAAATAAAAAAATAACAAAACGAATAAACAAAAAAATAACAAAACAAATAATAAAAAAAAATAACAAAACGAATAAACAAAAAAAAAATAACAAAACGAATAAAAAAGAAAAATAACAAAACGAATTAAATAGCAAAAAAAAAAAAAAAAACAAAGCAACAAGTCAACGAAATAACAAATGAATAAAATTAATAAAATTAACAGGTGTCAAAAAAGAGACAAGTAAACAAAAATGACAAAAGAACGAACAAATAAAAAAACAAAAAGAACGATCAAACGAAATAGAAATCAAACGAAAAATAATCAAACAAAAAAAGAAACAAGCAAACAAAAATGACAAAAGAACAAATAAATTGAAGTACTAGAAAAAAACGACCAATCAAAATAATAAAAATCGAAGAAAAAAATAAAAATCAACTAAAAAATAAAAATTAAATAAAAAATAAAAATCAAAACAAATAAACGAACGAAAATATCAAATAAGAAGAAAAACATACAAGAATGATATCTAATAGAAAAAGAAAGGAAGAAAAAAATAAATAAAAATAACAAAAAAAAATTTGGTTTGAGTCGATAGTCTGCGAGAAATTACAACAATTGAATATCCACGATTTACAATTCTCGACGTCTATTTGAAAATGGATATCCAGTTCAGGATTCGTGCGACGTTTTGTGGTTTCAGATCTTCCTGTTCCTGAATTGTGCTTTCAGATGGATCGTAAATGTTTAGCATTTCCTACCCTATGCATGTACTTGCACCTAGAAATATTAAAATAGTGCCACACTGTTCTGGCAGCAACTTTAACATAACTTATATTAAATTCGATATCAATGTCAAAACTATAAACAAAAGGCCGACCATTAAATTTTTTCTAATTACTTTTTTTCTTTATTTGGATAAACTGCAACTGAAATATTAATTATTCTCCAAATTTGAATTAGTAGAAATGTGTGCTAATTTGAATTATTAGTGACTGACTTTTTGCTTCTAAATTAGTAAATTTTAGTAATAAATAGTAATTTCTGTTAACTTATTAGTAAAATTTACTAACTAAATTTACTAACTAAATTTTAGTAATTTCTACTAACTTATTAGTAAACTTTACTAATTCGAAAGCAAAAACTCAACAATTTGAAACATTTGAATTAAAGACTGACTTTTTTCTTTTGAATTAGTAAATTTTGCTAATAAATTAGTATAAATTACTATTTATTAATAAAATTTAATAATTTAGAAGCAATAAGTCAGTCACTAATTAAATTTAGTAAACAATTTTACTAATTCAAATTTAGAGAGTATATTGATCGATAATAATAATAGTAACTAAGAATAAACATCAATAAATAAATTTTAAGAAATAAATAAATAAATATTAATTGATAAAAAATACTTTGAGAAATAATTTTCCTAAAGTTTTGAACATTCAAATAAACGAAATTATTTTTCAAAGTTTAAATATTTTTTAAAATTACTGATACGAAAAAGAAAAATAATTAAAATTATACATTTAGTTACACTGAGAAAATTTTTTTTTAACCTAAAATAAGTAGCCAACAAAAAAAATTTATTTTATTTAAACAAATTTTATAATTGAATTAAACGTAATTTTTATTGAATAAAAATAAAAACTCATGTGTTGAATCAAAATTATTATGTTAAATTCAAAAATAATTTATGTTTGACATATAATTATGTTTGATTCAAATACATATTGTTCTTTCAGTGTAGAAATTCAATTTTTAATACAAAAAATAATTTTTTTTTTAGAAAAAAAATAGAAATTAAAAGAAGTAAAAAAATATCGTTAAATGATTCATTGTTTTTTATATTATTATTTTAAAAAATCACACTAATCAATAACAATTTAAGTGACAAAATTTAAAACAAAATAATAGTAATTTTTTTTCATTGTAAATTTTTGCTTTAATAAAAATGAAATAAATTTAGAAAAAAAACTTTCATTTAAAATCGTGTGAATTTTTCCATCTCTAAATTTTTGTTTAATAAAAAGGAAAAATAAATTTAGAAATAAAATATTTCTATGTGAATTTTAGTTTTAATAAAAAGGAAAAATAAGTTTAGAAAAAAAAAATTTCTGTGAATTTTAGTTTAATAAAAAGTGAATAACGAAATTTTTAATTTAAAATCGTGCTTTTGAATTGAAAAAAATTTAATTTTAATAATAAATAAATTCAATAAAAGAACAGAATTTGAAATAGTTTGTAAATTTTGGTTTTTAATGAAAAGTAAATAAATTTTTTTGGAAAAAGTGAATAAATTTAAAAAAGTGAATATATTTTGATTGAGGGTTATTGCTTATCGAAGTTTTTTAATATGCCATCAGTCATACAATTTTTCTTGTCACTGTGAAAACTGATGCGACGTTCTCACAAAAGTGCTTAAAAACTCTTAACACACTTTTAAGTGACAAGTGATAAATCAAAGTCCGAAAAAAGCAGTATTTTCAATTTATTTGCAGTTATTTTTTATATTTCTAGATGAATATAAATTTATTTATTTTTATACATTTAATATTTTTAATTTAATATATTACATTTAAATGAAATTAAATATAAATTAGAATAAAAAATAAAATGAAATTTAAATATTTGATGCACGAATATAATATTTATTTAAATTTATTTAATTTATGAATTATTTTATTTATTATTATTTAGTTATTATTTATTAATTATACGGTGGTCAGAAGAATCTTTTCGATAATTTGTTTACCACTTTGATTTTTGAAAATCAACTTGAGTTTGGAAATAAAAATGTCGAATATGTTTTCATGAAGTAAAATATGAAATGTGTCCTATTTTGATTGTCATCTCGACAACATTTAAAAGTCTCAAGTACTAAAGATATGCGATAAAGATATAAACTGAAGAAAACAGAAATTGAACCGTTGACATCGTTATACAAAAAATGCCTGTGCATTAGGGTTGTCGTAAAAAAAATTATTTTTTTTTTCCTTTTTACGGTCACTTGATGACTGTATTTTACCCTTTTACTCTTCTACTTTAACATTAAACGAACAAGATGAGTATTTTTATTTTATTTATCAAAATAACTTTTTAAAACAGTCTCTGCGCGCTTATTTTTCCAGAAATCGTGTTCTCCATTTATCTTCATTTTCTTTCGCGATTTTTTATGTAGATTAAATATGTTAATTCAAGAGAATAAGAAAAAAGCAACTTGAAATACTCTCATTGGATATTATTGGAATAAAAGAGATAGTAATAAAAAAATATAAAAAAATAAATAAAAAAAAGTAATAGTAGGTATTAAAAGGAAAAAAAATGAAAAAAAGGATAAGAAATCAACCTCGTTTTATAAAATTGACCGTCAGTTATCTTAATTAGTTCATTATCATTAAAAATTCGTTCCATTCCGTAAATAAGAAAACTTCTTTTTGTTTTTTTAAAAAACATATCTTTATGATTAAATTTTTCAAAAAGTGATGTCAGTATTTTTCATATTTTTTTTTTCCTGTGAAGTCGGAAATAAAAACATTTTTAAGAATATAAAAATATTCTGCTTAATAAAAAATCTTTTCTATAAAATTTTTCTTGTCGTAAAATTTTTTTCTTTTAGTAGTATAAAAATATTTCTTAGGGAAAAATCATGACAATAAAAAAATTCCTTTTTTGTGAAAGAAAAAATTTTTTTCGAATAAAATATGAACTCTCACAATAGACAACTTTTTGTGTTTGAAAAATTTTTACGAATTTTTTTTTTGAAAAAAGAAATTGAAGGAAAGTCAAGAAGAATCAAGTCAGGAAGTAAAGAAGTTTATTTTCTAATCTATATTTAATTGAAGAATTTACGAATAATTGAAATTTCGTAAAATTGAATATTGTAAACAAATGGATTTGAAAATTCTCAAAGAACTTTTTCTAAAATTATTAAAAATAATTGTTTTAAAGAAAAATTCAGAGAGTGAATTTATTATTATTTAGAGTGAATCAGAATATTCTTCAGGGTCATGCAGGCACCAGGGAAAAAGACAAAATTTTTTTTGGAAAATAAGGGAAGAAAAATGAAATTTTTGTATCAACTCTGAAATTTTCTTTTTTTTTTTATTTTCTCTAAAAGAAAATTAGTTTTAAGGATTGAAAATTAAAAAACCTTTTTGGAAGAGAAACAAATTTCATAACCTCGTCAGGAATCGAAACCTTGAATAAAAATTACAAGTCGGTGGCTTTAACCACTCGACCAAAGACAATATTCCAAAGAATTGATGATATTGTCTTGATTGATGATAAAAAAATTCTATTTCGAAACAAAGGGCACTGTTTGAGGAAGAGAAAAAGAGAAAGAAAGAAATTATTGATAGAAAATGTGGTCACTGAGGAAAGGTAAGAAAAAAAATTTCCTGGGGGAAAAAGAAGGAGGGGGGGGGGGGTTTAGATATAGCAGAATCGAAGCCAAACTGTTAGAACTCCATTTCACTTTATTATTGTAATTCCATTTTTCCCGTTGGCAAATAAACGCTTCGCTGGCCACGTCTATCGTGTTATCCAGGAGCGAAGGAAAGTTTCGGTTCGCTGGGAGTAAATAGCGCCCTCAACGTTTCGCGGTCTTCCTTCCATCTTCGGCACTCGCCATCTCTCTCATCTTCATATCGAAAATTATCTTTTCCTCTTTATCTGAAACCTTTCCTTCGTTCGAATTCCATTACGCTTCCGTCTTGTTCAAGATTAATAACATCATATACTTATCTGCCAGAGTGATCGAACTTCGATAATCCACCTCTCCTCCTTCCACCCTAGATAACCCTCCTCCTCTTCCTCCCCCCCCCTCCTTCTTCCTCACTCCTCTCTTTTACTTTCGGTCTCTTGAAACCACTCACTCAAAGTCTCCAAATGGACCTGCGTCCTTTCACAGTCTCCAAATTAGTTAACATTGTTTTATACAAAAAACTTTATTCTTCTTATATTGTTATCCAAACAAGAAAAAAAAAGCAAACGAGAAAAAAAACTTTTAGATTGAATGAAGAAAACTTTTTTTTTTTTTGTAATAACGGTTGGTTTCATGGATAACTTTTTTGAAAAATTTAAACCTTTTTCAGGATTGCCAGAGAAATTTGATTCTGCTTCTTCCAATCGCAAAAAAATCAAAACAATCCTTTTTCAGGATTGACACAGAAATTTGATTTTGTTTTAAGGCAAACAATCAAAACATAGTCAGCTGACTTTTCCCCTGATATTCAGACAGAATTTTGCGACTTTATTCCCGACCCTAAAAAATAATAAAATACTTTTAAAATTTATAGATATAGAAAAAACTGTTTCAAATTTATTTATTTATAAAATTATAAATTCTCCAAAATTATTTTCATTAAAATTCAATTATTTTCCAGAAAACTGTGAACTAAAATACTTTTCTAAGTCAATTTTGTTAATATATTTTTTAATTCTTCCAGAGACAAAAGAAAGTTGAAAGAAAATAATTATTCAAAAAATAATCTTAATTAATCTTAATTAATTAATTAATTAATTAATCTTGTTTCCGGTGAAGTTTTAATTAAAACTAGCAACAATTCGCGCGGCTAACTTCTTACTACCTTTTATAAATAAAATTAGCAATTTTAAAAATAATAGAATTTGAAAACTTTCTAATTTAAATTTTTGTTGAATTTTTGAATTGAATTGAATTTTGAATTGAAATTTGAATTTTTTTTTGATTTTTTTTTTTTGAATTTTTGAATTTTGAATTTTGAATTTTTTTTATTTTTTGAATTGAATTTTTTTTTTTATTATTTTGGAGAAATTACAAATAATTGAAGAAATTCAACTATTAAAAAAAATAAAATAAAATTCTTTTTATAAGATTCAACTATGTACAAAATTTGAAAAAAAAATTTTTTGTAAAAATCCCAATTATCTTTATAAATAACAAAATTCTTCTCCAAAGTTCAATTATTTTCCTAAATGTCGAAGAAATTCTTGTCCTAATTTTAATTATTTTCAAAAATGAAATGCATTTTTCTAATTTCAATGATTTTCAATATCTACTATTTTAATAAAATTTCCCAAAAAAATTCAATTATTTAAAAAAAATTTTTAATAAAATTGTATGCAAACATTTAATTATTTTCATAAATAATAAAAATTTCACAGGAATTCAATTATTATTTTTATAAATAGGTAATAAATTTTTTTTAAGGAATTCAATTATTTTCATAAAAAATAATTTAAAATTCTAGAAAATAATAATTGAATTAAAATGATGATTTTATTACTTGGTAATCTTTAATTATTATAAGTTGTTTAATTTCAAAAAGGTTTGAATTTAAAATATTTTGAATGTCTTAATTTCTGTGAAAAATTCTGTTCCAAAAATAAGATTTAAAAAAATAGGAATTTTGCAAATATTTTCCTTCTTTTTCTAAAACAAAATAATAATTTTGTTAAAAAAATTGTGAATCATAAACAAAAATAATGCAAAATAAATTGCATTATTATTAACTTTTTTATAATTCTTCTTTTCAAATATTTTCAATTTTAAAATTAATATATTGAAAATCATCGAATTGCTGCAAAGAATTTTATCAAAAAATTTGATAATAATAGAATTCCTTCAAAAAATTTTATTATTTAGGAAAATAACTGAATTCTCACAAAGAATTTTATTAACATTTTTGAAAATCCTAATTAAATTCTTTTGAAGAATTTCTTTGAATCTTTTTTTTAAACTAATGGAGTTTCTTTAATAATTCATAATGAAAATTTTGAAAGCATTTGAATTTGAATTTATAAAAATTGTTTCGAAAAATTTATTAAAATTTTTGGACATAATTGAAATTTATGGAAATATTTTAAAATATTTGAATTCATCCGAGGAATTCAATTAAAATTGAAAATCATTGGATTTTTATAAAGATTTTACTATTGAAAGAAATAATTAAAATGTTTCGCGAAAATTTTAAAAAAATTTAAGAAATAATTAAATTGTTATGAAGAATTTTATAGAAATATTTTCAAATAACGATATATTTCCGAGCAATTCAATTAAAGTTGTTTCGAAAATAATGGAATTTCTTCAAAGAATTTTATTAAAATTATGGATATTTAAAATAATTGAATTCGTCACAAGAATTTTATTATTTTTTGAAAATAATTGAATTCTTTCAATTTTTTTGACGAAAATATTTAAAAATTGCATTGAATGTATTTTAATTTTTTATATAGAATTTTTAAAAAATATTTTGAGAATAATTGAATTATTTTTAGAGAATATTAAATTCTTGTTTTCGAAGATTTTTGTTAAATTTTCGAAAAGAACAGTAATTCTTTAATTTGTTCAGTTAATAAGTGGATTTTTAAAATAATTGAAATTCTTCAGAGAAATTTTATTATTTATAATTTTATTAATTTTATTACTTATATAATTATAATTGAATCTCTGTAAAAAATTTTATTGTTTATTAAAAGAACAGAATTATTGCGAAGAACTTTATAACAAATTTGTAAATAATTGAATTCCCCGATTTCCTGTGATATTTTTATTATTTATGAAAATAATTAAATAATTGCCTAGAATTTTATCAAAAAATTTGTTTCAAATAATTGAATTCTTTTGGAAAATTTTTTTAAAATAGTAGATATAGAAAATTAGAAAATCATCGAATTGAGGAAAATTTATAAAAATAATTGAATTTTTGATCATAATTGAATGTTTGCGAAGAATTTTTTTTACTTTTGAAAATATAATTGAATTTCTGCAATAATTTGTAACTTCTAAATTCAAATTTTTGTTTCGTGCTTTCATAACTAAAATTATTTCATAAATCCATTATTTTTAATAATTAATTAAATGTAGATTATTTATTAATATTTAATATTGTATTAGAATTCGTGGTAATTCAGAATTTAGAATTTTCTAATTTTTAAAAATTATTAAATTTTTAGTATTTTTTTCAGTACTTTTAATAGAAATTTCTGACTTTTTCCTGAATTCTCCCTGACCTGTGAAAACCTTGAATTAAGAAAAATTAAATTATTCCCTCAACCTCTAAAAGACCCCAATGTTAGAATATTATAATTTTAAATGCTTTTTGCAATTTGATATTTTGATTCGACAAAAGTTTGTTTTGATTTCTATCATCGCATCGCTTTAAACGAGAATGACAAACAGTAATGTATGTTTTCGTGCACGCTTGAGGTGTTAGTGTAATTTTCGATTTCCTGGGGAGGGGGGGGGGTTATAGGGGAAGTATAATTTTTTCTTTTCATTTATATACGTACGCTTTTAGATGTAGAGTCATTCAAGTGTTCAGACATCAACAACCCTTTCGTTCCCCTTTTATTTGACAATGGTACTTGTGAGCGCTCGCTTCAAACTTAGATGTAACATATGCGATTCAATGTTATCATACCCTTTCAACAATAATATTACGTTTGCCACCGTGTGCGTTTTTCGCCTTTCTTGTAATTCTCTTTTAGAAGCAAAAAAAAAAAAAAAAAATCGACTCCCTTCCATCTTCTCCCCCCATTTTATTTTATCAGTTTTACTTTTTCCATTCACTCGCTTCTTCTCCATTTCTCTACATTCAAAATCGTTCTCTTTTTTTTCAATAAAATTATTTCATTTCAGAAAACGTACATATAGAAAGTTCATTTTTATTGAAAAATTTTCTTTTTCGATAAATTTTATTCTCATACAATATCATTTCAGAAAGTAAAAAAAATCGTTTTCAGTAATTTATCGATTTATTTTCTTTGTTTTAGAACATAATTTATTTATTATATTCCGTAAATAAATTAAATTATATAAATAATTTTTCGAGTAATTTTTCATTGACAATTTTTTCTAGTTAAAAATTTTCACCAGGAAGAGCAACAATTTTCTTTATATTAGCGAATTATTTATTTCAATTAATACTTTTTTCTATTCTAGAGAAACTTATTGTTGGTCCAGGTGAAAATTTTTTTTACCATAAATTTTTTTAATTGAATAAAAAATATAAAAAAAATTGAATAAAAATTTTTCTTCGATTAATAAATAATCATTTTCTGAAAACAATTAGAATTTTTATAATAGTATTTTTTTCTAGTGGAATAATAGTTTTTTAAATAGAAAGGAAAAAAAATGAAACTATATTAGAGGATGAAAATTTTCAGGAATAATTAGTATGTAGAACTGTGTTCAGTCATTGAGTAGAAGAAAGATGAGTTGAATTTGAATGTTTTGCACATTGTAGAAGGGCTGACCTGGCATCCGGTGCTTTTTGTCAGTCCAGTTGATTCAAACAATTAGTGCGGAAGTTAAGGGTGCTCCTGTGAGCCTCTCTTAATTGTAGCTAAATTATGCAGGTCTGGTCGAGAGCCTCAAGGAGCTTGTGTGCCTTCAAACTTCAGCAATTTAGGTTTCTAAACTATTAAACCTATACCTCCCCTCTTGAAAAAAATGTCCTTCATAATATTTTTTAAAATTTATCGCCCACTTTCAATACATAAAAAAAATTTAATAATATTTATCATATTTTTAAAAAAATTTTTGCCCACTTTCAATATATCAAACAAATTTAATTCAAAATCGTATTTTGCAGTTGTTACCAGAAGCACAAATTGTTAGTAAATTATTATTACTATTAGTCAACAAATATTTTTTATTTACTAAATTATTTTTTCAAAATTTTTTATTTTCAAATGTAAACTTTAATTTTAGAATAATTTCAGATTAAAAAATTTTTAAAATCACATATTAAATTATTAAGTACATAATTAATTGATTGTTTATTATTTTCAAAAATTAAAAAAAAAAAAAAAATTTCGCAAGAAATTCAATTATTTTTGTAAATAATAACATTTCTTTAAAAAATTTAAAATACTTTTCAAAAATTTTAATATTATTCTTTGTAGGAATTCAATTATTTTCATAAAAAATAAAAAATACTCAAAAGAATTGAATTATTATTAACATTTTTAATAAAATTTTTCGAAAGAATTCAATTATTTTCTAAAATTTTAATAAAATTCTTTACATAAATTCAATTATTTCCAAAAAATTTAGTAAAATTCTTTGCAGTAATTTGATTCTTATTGTTTAATAATAATTATTATTTAATAATTATAATTATTATTTTCATAAATAATAAAATTTCACTAAAAAATTCAATTACTTTCAAAAATTTTCTGCAGTAATTCAATTATTTTCATAAAGAATAAAAAATACTCAAAAAATTAAATTATTTTTAACATTTTTAATAAAATTTTTTTGAAGAATTCAATTACTTTCTAAAGTATTAACAAAAATTTTTTCCAAGAAATTCAAATATTTTCATAAATAATAACATGCATCGGAAAAATTCAATTATTTGTAAAAAATTTTATAAAATTCTTTAAAGAAATTCAATTCTTTTCAATTCGTTTAATAAAACTTTTCGTAAAGAATTCAATTACTTTCATAAGTAACAACATTTTTCAAAAGAATTGAATTCTTTCCAAAAATTTTAGTAAAATTCTTTGCAGGAATTCAATTATTTTCAAAAATAATAAAAGTACCTTCTTAAAAGAATTCAATTATTTTCAACATTTTAAATAAAATTTTTCGAAAGAATTCAATTATTTCCATAAATAATAACATTTCTCTAAAAAATACAAAATTATTTTCAAAAATGTTATTATAATTCTTGTCAGGAATTCAATTATTTTCAACATTTTTAATAAAATTTTTCAAAAGAATTGAATTATTTTCTAAAATTTTAATAAATTTTCGGAAACAATTCAATTATTTTTAAAAATAGCAAAAATCTTCTCCAAAATTAAATTATTTTTATAAATAATTAAAACTTTTTTCTAAGGAATTGAATTATTTTCAAAAATTTTTAATTTAAATTTTATAAAAGAACATAGATTATTTAAAATTTTATTTTAAAATTCTTCAAAAGAATTTAATTATTAACAAAAACTCTAATAAAATTGATTAAAAGAATTGAATTTTCTTTCAAAAATTGTAATCATATTTGTTAATAATTGAAATATTAAACAATTTCTTGAAGGAATTAAATTATTTTAAAACATTGTAATAGAATTCTAAGAAGCATTTAATTATTTTCTAAAAATTTTAATAAAATTCAATCAAATGTGTAATATTTAAATTATTACCAAACATGATTACTTTGAAATATTTAAAGAAATTCTTCATAGAAATGAATTACTTTCAAAGTTTTTATTTTAATTTGTTAAAGAAAGTTCATTATTTAAAAAAAATTCAAAGAAAATTCCTTAACAGAATTAAATTAAGATTTTTCAAAATTATAATAAAATTCTGCGCACGAATTGAATTATTTTCATGAATAATAAAATTCTTGGAAGGAATACAATTTTTTTAAAAAATTTTAATAAAATTTTTCGCAAAGAATTCAATTACTTTCATAAATAACAACATTCTTCGAAAGAATTCAATTATTTTCCCAAATTTTAGTAAAATTCTTTGCAGTAATTTAATTATCATTGTATAATAATAATTATTATTCAATAATTATAATTATTACTTTAATAAATAATGATATTTCTCTAAAGAATTTAATTATTTTCAAAAATATCAATAAAATTTTCCCCAGTAATTCAAATTATTTTCATAAATAATAAAAATACTCAAAAAAATTCAATTATTTTCAACATTTTTAATAAAATTTTTCCCAAAGAATTCAATTATTTTCTAAAATTTTAATAAATTCTCCGAAATAATTCAATTATTTTTAAAAATAGTAAAATTCTTCTCTAAAATTATATTGTTTTTATAAATAAATTATATTTCTTTTAGGGAATTGAATTATTTACAAAATTTTTAATTAAATTCGTTTTTAATGAACATATAGATACTTTGTTTGTAACTTTAAAAAAAATAAATTTAGGTACTTGAGTTCTATTGTTGGATAAATAAAAAAAAATTGTTAGTGTAAAAAAATTATAATTTTTTTATACAGTAAAAATTATTATTCTTAGGATATAATTTTCCATTTTTACTATAAATATTTAATTAAAAAAAAGAAGTTTCTTCTCCTAAATATAAAAATTGTAAACTTTCTTTTTTCCATCACCAAACCCCTCTCAATTATTAACATCGTTCATGGCTCTCTCTCTCATATTTTGTCAACAAGTTTCAATATTACGATACACTATATATACACATATAACTGAAAATCAATTTTACAACATTCCATTCAGTATGAATATTTCGAAACACATGTGTGGAAAAATTTTTCGTGAAAATAAAAATTCATCCCATTGAAAGGAGAGAAAACTTGTTGTCATTCTTGAAATATTTTCTTCAAGATGTATATATATATACACACACATATGTGTGTGAATAAATAATGCAATAACCAGGTGTTCAGGAATGTGTATAAGGAAATTTGGTGAGAATTGATATTGAAGAAATTCTACTAGCTTTTGCCCCTTACTTTTCTTCATTTTATTTATTTTTTTTCTTTTTGCCACACTTACAGAGAAAAGTGTATAAGGATATAGCTTCAGACAATTTTTAAGACTCGAGACTATTTTCCACGTATACGTATAAAAAAAGAAGATGTGTATGTATAAAAATATATACAGGTATAGATTGTATGAAGATCATACTTTACACTACTCGATGTGACGAATGACACGTTATTTGACCCGATTCTAGTTGAAAGCATATGTTCATGTGATGCTGAAGTATATACAACGGGTACTGTATATATTGTCAATGAATAATGTATCTGCAATGCCGTTTTTCTCGAATTCTTTACTTGGGCTAAAAAAAAGATGTATATACACGATAAATGTACATACAAGTCGTCTCATAATATTTTTGTTTCCAAAAATTGTTTTATACGCCGAGGGAAATTTATTTTTCCATTATCGTAAACATTTTCGGGGATCTGGAATTTTTTATTTTATGGAAAATAATAAAATAATGATAAAAGAAGAAGACAAAAAAGAAAAAAAAATTATTTTCTTCTTCGTATTCTTTTTATTCATTGGAAAAATTTTTTTTTTAATGCAAAAATATATAGCCAATCAAAAAAATATTTGTGAATTAAACATATTTTATAATTCAATTAAATGTAATTTTTATTGAATCAAAATTTAATCAAAATTATTATTTCAAAAAAATTTAATTTTTGGTTGACTGTATATAACAAAGATAATTATGTTTGATAGTTTGGGACTAGTAAATAATTTTTATATTAACAATTGTTAGTAAGCAGAAGATAAAGTTTGCTAAAAAAATAATTTTTCATCTTCTGCTGATTATTGCCGGTGGTTACTTTTTATGAATTGTGAAATTAATTAATTTTGATGACCCAGATATTAATTGGAATTGATTTAGCAATAGTTTGGGAACAGTAACAAATTTTTTTACTAACAATTTTTAGTAAACAGAAGTTTATTATTTTCTAAGCAAACTTTATGTTTGCTTAAAAAATAATTTATATCATTTCTGTTTCTTAATTACAATTGTATTAATAAAATTCATTTTTTTTAAAATAAAGGAAAAAAATGTTTATAAATTTTATTAAATTAAAATTACTTGAATTACTTGAAAACGAAAATTTTTGAATTTTTAGAAAATAATGAGAAAAATGTTACTCAAAAAAATGTTCTGTTACATTTATTTATAAATTTTATTACAGAATTTTGAAATAATTGAATTCTTTTGACGATTTTTAATAAAATTTTTAATAATAATTACATTTATCGAGGAATTTGATTTAAATTTTATTAAAAATAATTGAAATTCTGCAATGAGTTTTGCTATTTATAAAAATAATTAAATTCCTAAAAAGAATTTTATTATTTATAAAAATAATTGAATTCCTGTAAAAATGTTATTTTTATTTAGAAAAATAATTGAATTATAATGCGAAGGAATTTATAAAAAAATTTTAAATAATTGAATTCTTTGACCAATTTTAATAAAATTTTTAAGAATAGTTACATTTTTTAAGGAATTTTATTAAAATTGTATTAAAAATAATTGAAAATCTGCGTTGACTTTTATTATTTATGAAAATAATTGAACTATTGAGAAGAAACTTATAGAAAATTTCTAAATAATTAAATTCCTGTGAAATTTTTATTATTCATGAAAATAATTAAATGTTTGCGTGTAATTTTATTTAAAAAATTTTTTAAATAATTGATTTCTTTTAGGTAGTTTTATTAAAATAGTAGAGATATTGAAAATTATTGAAATGAAGAAATTTTTTTAAATAATTGTAAATAATTGAATTTTGAAAAAGAATTTTTTTATTTTTAAAGATAATTGGGTTTTGACGAGATTTTTTTTTCAATTTTGAAAATAATTGAATCTTGTAAAAAGAATTTTATTACTTTTAAAAGTACGTAATAGAATTTCCGCAATAATTTGTAACTTCTTCAAAATTAAATTTTTTTAGTGTTTATTTATGAAAATTGTAAACACAACTCTCTTAAAATTGAATTTTTGAAATATTTAAGTAAAATTATTCATAAAATAATTTATTTATTTTATGATAGTTGTTCAAGTTTTAAATTATTTAAAAAGAAATTATTTTTAGAAATTGAAAAAATTGAAGGTTTTTTTATTAGAATTCGTGGTAATTTCATAGTTTATGAGGCAAACAAAAAAGACACAAAAATTTAGAATTTTCTTATGAATTCTAAAAATTTAATTTAAAAAATTTTTTTTCAGTTCTTTTAACAAAAATTTCTGACTTTTCCATGAATTCCCTGTGTCAGAATGTATGATAATTATAGTTATAATAATATTAAAACTATATTTCAATTCACATTTTATTTTTACAAAAATAAATTTGAATAAAAAATTTTTTCGTTCTATTATTTTTAAAATTGCTAATTTTATTTAAAATTTTATTTGAAAAAGTGAATAAAAAGTTAGTCGTACGCGAATTGTTGCTAGTGTATAGATTAAGAGCGATTATTATCAGACGACTAAAAAATAAAAAAAAAAAAAAATAAAAAAATTGAAGTGTACCAGAATACAGACAATCAAGTGGACACACAAATAAATGAAATTTTTATTTTTCCTCTCTTGAGAATAAAACACTTGAGTCAAGGAGGAGAATTCCGCATTCCTCAGGAAAGAATTTTTTTTCCTATTAGCTTTCTCAAGTTACAAGACCTTTCTGGTGTATTTTAATATTTACGACAAACAGAAAAGTCCCGAAAAATATTTTCATGTTTTTTTCTGTTCTATTACGAATTTTTTTTCCAGTTTTTTATTTTACTTTCTTTTTATTATTTTATTATAGGAAGAAAGAAATTTACAATTTTCATTTATATTTTCAATTTCAGTTTTATTTATTTGACAAAATTATAATTATTCATAATTATTTATTTCTCCCGTTTCTCAAATTTCGAATGTTGAATAATGTGATTTTTTTATTTCGTTATTCTATTGATTCATTGATTTAAATAATCAATTAAATTTTTACATGAATCAAATAATTTTTATTTGAGTCAATTAAATGGTATTTGAATCAATAATTTCAGTATTTGTAGCAAATATAATTTAATAGACGCAAATAAAAATGATTTGATTCAAGTAAATATTTAATTGATTGTCAACTAATCGGTTAGTAGAATCAAATAAATTTTTACATTCATTGCAGAGATGGAAAAAATTTACACGATTTTGAAATTAAAAAATTTCTTCTTTCCCTCCATTTATTGATATATCAATTTAATGGGCGTTATTTGTTTTCTTTTTCTCTGTTTAATAAAATTTAGCGTTGTTAATTAAGTCCTTCATTAAAATGAATCTCTTTGTGAGAAGAACTCAGAAGTAGCGTACTTTTGAAACTGTATTTGCTGTAATGACGTCGATTTAACAAGGTTCATTCTTGCGCTTGATTAAATCCACTGGCAGTTACGTCTTGAAAGGTATAAACAAAAGAGCAAATACTTTTCTCATTATCTCACGAGTGAAATCTTCTCTCCACTGGTGTCAAATTTTTGCTTGAAAAACATATTTACTTACATGAATTTTCTTTTTCTTTTCTTTTTTTTTCGTCAATAAGTTAATTAATCTATTTTCTTTTTCCGTCATTTTTTTTTAAACCGGATAAGTATCGCTTCTGTATCTTTTAATCAATTTCAATTAACTGCTTTTACTAATTAAATCGAATTTGCTGATGATAAATTCTAATTAGAATTAATTGTTACAATTAAATTTTATTAGATAATTTTAATTCATATACTTAAAAAAGTAATGGATTCTTGTTATTTATTTATAGACAGAACAAGACGTTTGTTTAAAATTTTATTATTTAATTTTTTTATAAATTTATTTTATTTTTTAACTTCTATTTTTAAAATTGTTAATTTTATATAAAATAGCAAAAAAAAAAGTTAACCGAATTGTTGCTGGTTATATTTTTAATTGATGATAAAATAATTAATTTTTTATTTCAATTAAAATATTAATAATTTTATGATTTTTTCAAGAATAATTTTATTATTTTTTTTAAGAATAAATTCATCGATTCAAATTGTCGAGAATTTTGAATTTGAAAAAAGTTGTTGAGGAATTCTTTATTTTTTTTTGAAAATAAAATGAAAATGGAGAATTTTGTGCATCACAATGCATACATTTCTCTCGAGTATAATTAATTTAATTCCGCGAAAACCGTCGCAGCAGAATGGAAGTGGAGAAAGGGTTGACACGTGGGATTCTAATCTGAGTAGATACTCACCCACTGTGCTTGTTCGCATTTCAATGAGACCTCCAGTCATAAGACATTAGAACGTTTCCTTCTCCATAGCATATTCTCCGTTGAAACCCCCTCACCTTTGGCCCCACCCCACCCCACCCCCCCTCATCCCCTATTCCTAAACTTCGCCCCAACATCTTCTCATATTCACTATGAAAATTCTCCACATCAATATCAATTATCTGGATACCAACATTCCTTGGGGAGGGAATATGAATTATAATTTACAACTCAAATCGCCTCGACGGCTTTTATGAAGAAAGAAAAAAGAAATTCTTCCTTCATGGTGAATATTTTTAAAACGTAGATTTTAATTAAAAAATTGTTGGTAGGACTAGTTTAATACTAGTTTATTAATAATATAATAATATTTTTTAATTAAATATTTATTTGAACTAAGTAAATATTTACTGGATCTGAATATTTTATTTTCGCGTATTAAATAAACAGTAAGTTTTTCCCCTTTTTGATTAGAAAAATATTACTGACTGTTAGTAAAATTTTACTAATTATTAGTAAAATATTACTAATTGTTAGTAAAATTTTACTAATTATTAGTAAAATATTACTAATTGTTAGTAAAATTTTACTAAATATTAGTAAAATTTTACTAATTGTTAGTAAAATATTACTAATTGTTAGTAAAATATTACTAATTTCTTAATACATTTTTATTAATTTCTTAGTACAATTTTACTAATTACTAAAATTAAAAAAAAAATTTTAATTTAAAATAAACTTTTTTCAATTTTAATAAATTAAAAAAAATTTTTTTTTTTAATTTTAAATTTACTTCAATACATTGAGAAAAAAAATTTATTTTATTCAAATATTTATTATAAAATTCAAATATTTACTTATTTATTTATAAGTAATAAATATTACTTGTCTATTATTATCAAATAAATATTTACTTAAATCAAAGAATTTTTATTTCAGTCAACTAATTTTTATTTTGAATCAATAATTTTAGTATTTGAAGCAAATACAATTCATTTGACTCAATTAGAAATTATTTGATTCAAGTCAATATTTAATTGAATATTCGAATGTTTCTTAAAATTCAATTCTGATGAAGAATTTTATTATTTACAAAGATAATTAAATTTTTTTTTGGAGGAATTTAATTGCAAGTTTTAAAAGTAATTAAAGTATTGCAAAGAATTTTATTATTTATGAAAGTAATTGAATTTTTAGAAAGAATTTTACTGAAATTTTAATTTTCGAAAAAAATAGAGTTTCTGTAAAAAAAAATTTCGTTATTTAAGAAAATAATTGTATTTTTGAGAAGATTTTTTTTTGCTTTTTTTTTAAATAATTAAAGTTTTGCGAAGAATTTTATTATTCATGAAAATAATTGAAATTTTTGTGAAGAATTATATTGTAATTTTCGAATATAAATTTACGAAAAATTTTGTAGTTTATGAAAATAATTGAATTTTTGTCAAGAATTTTATTATTAAAGAAGATAATTGAATTTCTGGAATAATTCTATTGTAATTTTTGAAAATAATTTAAATTCTGCGACGAATTTTGTTATATATATGAAAATAATTAAATTATTTGGATTATTTTATAGAAATTTTTTTAAATAATTGAATTCCTAAAAAGAATATTATTATTTTCGAAAATAATTGAATACCTGTGAAATTTTTATCATTTTACGAAAATAATTAAAGCTTTGCGTAGAATTTTATTCATTTCATTAAATTTATTTTTAAATAATTGAATTCTTTTGGAAAATTTTATTAAAATAGTATGTAGGTATTAAAAGTCATAGAATTGATGAAATTTTTTGAAAATAATTGAAATTTTGCCTAGAATTTTATTAAAATTTTTTGAAAATAATTGAATTTCAGAGAATAATTTAATTATTTCTAAAGAGAATTGAAAATCTTGACGAGAATTTTTAAAAATTTTTGAACATAATTGAATGTTTGCTAAGAATTTTATTATTTTTGAAAATAATAAATATTATTCTTTAAATTACTATTTTAACGAGACTTTAGATAGTTCATTTTGTTTATGAGAGAATTTTCACGCCGTCTATGCGGCATTTCACCGAACTACATTGGCGCGAAATTCAAACAAAAAAAAAATGTCATTTACTATAGAGAAATTTATTCAAGTGTGAAAAAAATAAAAGTACACTAAATTTGGAAAAATGTGATTTTTTGCAATCGGAAGTTATTCAAAACAAGAGGTATGAAATAAGGATCAATATATTTGTCATATATTGCAACATTTTAATCAAAAACGTTCATTTATTAAAAATTGAAAACGACTTCTTTGACATATGAGACGTATAGTTATTTTTTGTATATATACGGTGGTATATCAACTCTATATATAAATCGTATATGTTATTAAAAGAATCATAAATCAAAAAGAAATAAATACGCAAAGGGGTGAAGGAAGGGGGGGGGGGGGAAGGTAGGGAAAAAAGTGAGCGCATCCGCAGTATTGAACAAATCGTGCTGTGTATTGCAAAGACGGACTTCCGTTAGAAATTTTCTAGATGGATTGTACATATATATGTGCATCTAGAAAAAAAATATAAACTATATATTTTTTCTAGATGTACATATATAAAATATAGAAAAAAAAATCTACCTAGAAAAATTCTATATATAAATATAAATATAAATGTATACAGAGAGAGAAAAGAGGGGGAAGGGGAGAAAATATAGAAGCACGTTGCTTAGGAAATACATGTCTGAATATTGCTGTGTCCAGAAGAAACACTTTTGCCGGGTTTCCTCACAGTCGTTTGATCCATAATGCAGGAAGGTGGTTGGGTATCCTCTTCACCTTCCTGTATTTCTCTCTCTCTCTCTCCACACCTTCCGCTCCATCCCTGGAACTCCTCTTTCGCCAAAGTCAAAGGAGCCAATAAATAATTACTTCTCATAAATACATCTCCAGTATATGGCGCCTTCCTGCTTTTGCCACCAACCACCAAAGCGATATTTTCTACCCAAACCGTATTGCAACTTCCGCTACAAACCATCGTCACAACCGCAACCATAACTACACGAGACATTATGGAAAGTCTATACACTTGTAATAAAGCGCAAAATGGAAAATATCTATTTGCTAATTTTTCCTCAACTGTAGAAGAAAAGGAATTTTTTTATATTAACCTTTGCGCTACTAAAGATTTTTGAATATGTCTTCTTCTTCTTCTTCTTGTTTTAATGGCCTCTTGTTTAACAAATAGCCAGTACAAATTTTTGAATATGCGAACTACCAATTGGCAATACTCGAGATGACCAACTGAAAAAGTTCTATAGAATTTCACTGGAATCATTCTTTATGAATTCTAGTGAATATTCTACAAAATTTCACTAAAATGATATTCTACACTGGAAAAAAAATTTATTTGATTCAAATAACCAATTAATTGACAATTAAATATTTCAATTATAATAATAAAATATAATATTTCAATTAAATATTTACTTGAATCGAATAATATTTATTTTAGTCAATTAACTGGTATTTGAAGCAATTTTTTCAGTATTTGAAGCAAATATGAATTTGTACCATTTAATTGACTCCAATAAATATTATTTGATTCAATTAAATATTTAATTGATAAATAAATATATAATATAATAAATATTATTTAATTCAATTAAATTTTTAATTAAAAATAGTCAAGTAATCGGTTATTTGAATCAAATAATTTTTTTTTCTGTGTATAGAATTTCTACATGAATTCTACTAGATTTTAGTGATTTTGAATTAGAAAGAAAATAAATTTCGTGAAATAATATTTTTCAATTTTATATTATTGTGTAATTGAATTTTACATTTGATTTCCATTAAAAATTTTAGGCAAAAATTTGTTTATATCATTTAAATATATATAATTAATTTAAGTTAGTAACAGTGCTCGAACCGCAGTGAAAGTATTTTAAAATACAGAATTTACGGACAAAAAATTAAAAATTACCTGACAAAAATTAAAAATATAACCAGTCCGAGTAAAATAACCATTTTTCTTAAAAGTATAAATTAAATTTTTCCATAACTGTAAAATATGACCGAGAGATAAAATAATTATTTTATATTATAAAAATATTGTACATGTTCAAAATTATTTTCATCATTTCAATTCAATTATTACTTTTAATTCCAATTATGTTTGTAAATAATTAAATTATTCTTTGAAATTCAATTATTTTTAAAAATTTTAATGAAATTCTTGACAAAATTTAAAATATTTAAAAAAATTTTCCTCAATTTAATGATTTTTAATATCTACTATTTTAATAAAATTTGCCAAAACAATTCAATTATTTGTAACAAAATTTTGATAAAATTCTTGGCAATCATTTAATTATTTTCATAAATAATAAAAATATCACAGGAATTCAATTATTTACAAACTTGTTATAAAATTCTTCTCAATAATTCAATTATTTTAATAAACCATAAAATTTTTTACAGAGATTCAATTAGAAATAAGAAAATTTATAAAATTATAAATAATTAAATTATTCTGAAGAATTTTAATTATTTTAAAAATTTACTTATTACCTGAACAAATTAAATAATAACTAATATTTTCAAAAATTTTAACAAAAATCTTCGAGAAAATTCAATTATTTTCAAAAATTTTAATAAAATTCTTCGCAGAGTTACAATTATTTTCAATAGAATTTAAATAAAATTTTTTGTAGTAATTCAATTATTTTTGTAAATAATAAAATTTTTCTAAAGAATTTGATTATTTTCAAAAATTGTAATAACATCTAATGAAAAATAAAAACATTTTTCAAAACAATTTAATTAGTTTCTTAAATAATAAAATTATTCAGAAAAATTTGATTATTTTCATAAATCATAAAATTCATCGCAGAATTTCAATTATTTTTTGTTCAATTTTAATCGAATTCCTTGAAAAAAAGGAATTATTTTTAAAAATTTTATTAAAATTCGTCGAAAGAATTTAAATATTTAAAAATTTGTTGGTAAAATTCTTTACGGGAATTGAATTTCAAGAAACATTCAATTATTCAATAAATTATTTATTTTTGTATTTAAATAATTGAATTCTAGTAGAATTTTCTATTAAAAATTGATTATAAAATGGATTTCAGTTAAAATTTTAGATTATAATTGAATATTAAAAGCAATATATAGCGTAAATGTTTAGAAATAATTGAATTTTGAAATTAATTTTTTTGAAAAAGTTTAATTGAATTTTTTTTATATTATTTGAATTTTTATTTTCTAATATGTAAGTACATATATATTTAATTGAAGAATTGACGAATAATTGAAATTTCGTCAAATTTAATATTGAAATGGTTTTGAAAATTGTTAAAGAACTTTTTCGAAAATTATTAAAAATAATTGATTTATTATAAATCAATTAATAATTAATTAATAATTGATTTAAAAAAATAATTTTTTGATACGTTTTTTGTGTCTCAATTTGCTATATTCAGAAAAACTGTGATATTAATATATAAATAATTAATTAAATTAAATTTGTTCAATTATTATTATTATTAATTTGTATCAAAATAATTATAATTAAGTCGAAAATGATTCAAAACGTTCCTCTTGTAAAGAAATTGCAGTCGAAAGTAAACACAGTGAGTGAGATTTATTTTTCAACTGTGAAATGAACCTTGTTGCGTGTGACTCGTGAATTTCTCAATAAAAGTTCAGGAACAAAATCTTAAATTAAAAACACCATGTAATAATTTTTGACCCGCCGCGAGAAAATAAATTAACGACTCATAATTTATTATCTCTAAAGTGTTATTAATATTCTGTTTGTTTTAAAATTATTAATAAATAGTCCTTGTGTATGGGCAATTACTAGATTCTTTTTTTTTCCATAAAAAATACGCTAGTAAATAACGGACAATTTCACACTTCCGTTATTAAATAAATTGATCCTTTAATTTTCAATTTAACGCCAATTTGATGATTAGTTTTGAAAAATAGTTATGAGAGAAAGAGAGTTGGGTTTATAAATTTGCCACATAAAGGTAAAATTATTGACTATATTTAAGTGATAGAGATCGAGAACAAGTTGCATAGTCACTTGTAATTTCCTAGAGTATAGGAATTATCTCAAATGGTAAAGGAAGTCTGTCTCTCTCTGCCTCTTTCCTTCTCTCTTTTTCTCTTGAGATAAAATTGTGGTTTTGTCCACATCAAATTATGGAGTTCGTTTATTTTTTTTCCGCAAACATTTTTTTTTCTTCTTTACCATAATAATCATTTAAGAGCATAAGAAATCCATTATAATTCTGAGTATAATTATTTCTCTCGGCGAACACACACACATATACATATATATATAAATTGAATCGGCGGGACGTTAATTATTGCGCGGATTTGTATGTGACTTAAGTAGACATCCTTTTCGATACGGTCTTCGTTTCGTCATTTCACTTAAATTTCTTTTTTAGATTTATATGCTCATTGCTCAACTCATAAGCACTCAATGTTCGTTTAATTAAAAAACAAAAACATCATTCAAAGTTTAAAGATTTAAAATTAAAAATTTCAAGAGATTTTTACTTAATTTTTTTTTTTGCAGTATGCAATTAAAAACTAATTCGCTTAAAGAAAAATTATTTGACATATTATTTGATATTATATAATAGAAGAAATTATTAGATTCAAATAGACGATTACTTGTCTATTTTCAACATAATTACTTGAATCAAGTAGTTTTTATTAAATAAATATTTACCTGAATCAAATAATATTTACTTGAATGAAATAATTTTTCTTTAAATCAAATAATTAATAATTTAAAATCTTAAATCTAATAATTAATTAAAATATCAAAACAATTAATTAATTATAAAATTAAGTAAATTAACTGAATATAAATAAATTTAAATTCATTTACATTTAAATAAAAATAAAAGAAAACTGCTTTAGATAAGTTCTATTTTGAATTTTCGATTAATACATTTTAAGATCAATAGATAAAAAGATAAGAGTGTAATTTTTACTCAGAGTAAAAATTACAAAAGAACTTTTTTTTCTTCCTTTTGATAAACATTTATAATTTTACGCCGTGGACAAATTGTTTGCACAATCATTAAAATCCGGAAACTCAATTATTAAACGCAATTATCTATTGTGTACTGAACTATCTTCTGTGCAAACTCCATTATTTCCTATATTTTATAAGCTCTAGGCAAACAGTTCCGTGTGCCAATTACTTTTATATATATACATATATACAGTTTAAACTGTTTAATTACTTTTCGGAAAAGAAATTGTACAATATAAAAAAAACCCTTTTTAGCATGACTGTTGAAATTTTTCATTTTCTTTCGGTTGGGCGTAAATTCTTATTTTTTACTTACTACAAATCTTGGAAATATTTTCAAATATAGTAAATAGTATAAATGAAAGAAGTAAAAATCTTTTATTTGTATAATTTATAGCTTTATAAATATATAAATTATCTTATATTATAATTTTTTATCTTTGTAAATAATAAAATTCTTTTTCGAAATTCAATTATTTTATAAAAATTAAATAAAATTCTTGGCAATATTTCAATCATTTTCCAAAGCTTTCCTCAGTTTAATTCAATTATTTTTAATTTTTTAATGAAGTTTCTCAAAAGAATTCAAATATATATATATTCAGAGAATTGAAAAAAATAGTTCTGAAAAATTCAATTATTTTGAGAAATTAATATAAAATTCTTTAAAAAATTCTATTATTTACAACAATTTTGAAAAAAATGTTTACAAGATTTAGTTAATAAAATTGCAATTTTATAATAAAATTTTCCTATACGATTCAATTATTTTTACAAATAATCATTTTTTTATAGGAATTCAATTATTTGAAAAAATTTGAATAAAATTCTTCGCAAGAAATCAATTATTTTCGAAAATAATAAAATTTTTCTGGAGAATTCAATTATTTAAAAAAATTTGAATAAACTTCTTGACAAGAAATTAATTATTTTCATAAATTATAATATTTTTTTGCGGAATTCAATTATTTTTACAAATAAAATTTTTCACAGGAATTCAATTATTTAAAAAAAATTTTTTATAAAATTCGTTACAAGAATTCAATTATTTTCATAAATAACAAAACTTATCGCAGAATTTCAATTATTCTTTATGCAAATTTAAATAAAATGATACAAAATTGTTCTTATTCTTAGAATTTTTTTTTAATTTCCCCGAAAGAATTTAATTATTTTTGAAAATTTTGATAAAATTCTTTATAAAAATTTAATTTTAAGAAATATTCAATTAATTAATAAATTATTTATTTTTGTATTTAAATAATTGAATTCTTGAAAAAGTTTCTAATAAAAATTAATTGAAAAATGAATTTCACTTAAAATTTTATATTATAATTGTTTATAAACATTGTTTTAAAAATAGAAAATTTAGTTATTTTTCTCCCATAGAAAAAATGTATTTTTTATTTTAGGGTCGCTTTTTTTCTACTATTATTCGAAAATGTTTAATTAAAAAAATTAAAATCTATAGAAGTAATTTTGTACATTTTTTATTTTATTATTCATTTATTTGACTTGTCTGCAAGCGAAGAAAATTTATTTTATTTTTTTTCTGGTAAAAAAGATTTTGTTTAATTGCCAACAAAAAAAATTAAACATTTAAACTAACTTTAAAAAAATTAAGAATTGTTGAAATTAAGGTAATGTTTGTTTTACACTATAATATTTACAAAAAAAATATTTGTTGCTAGGAAAACTTCCATAATAAGAACTAATAACAACAATTCAAAATTAATTGATTCAATTTAATTAATTGTAATTAAATTAAATTTTATTATTATTATAATAATACCTACAACTATAATAATATAAACTTAATTTAAATACTTTTCGTTTTCATTTTCCATTTTTCAAAATTTGAAATTAATTTTATTAATTCCGAAGAGTGTAAATTATTAAAATGAGTCGTGAGAATTTTTTTCCTCATAACGTCGTTCATATAAACCTTGGGAAAAAAATATATTTGCATTTTGGAAAAGTTGGACGCCTTTGGAAATTTATTACACTCTCAAAGTCACTTCTCTAGTCACGGTTGTGATTTAGTTCGTTTATGATTGGCACCAGCTGGAAGGGATCGTCTCCTAAAGTCAAGTATATTCTTGTCTAGAACCGAACAACAGAGTGAAAAATTCGAGTGTGATGAAATGCAGACACAAATTTTTTTTTTCCTTTTTTTTTTTCTTTTTGCAAGAGCCATAAAATTATAGGATCCTCACCTTGCAACGTCAGCGAAAACGAGGAGATTTACTTGAAACTTATATATGGTTTACTCCACAAAGCGAAGTCGCAAATGTAGAAAAATAAATTACTCCCAAAAAAAAAAAGAATTTAGGAAGGACATTCTTTATTTTATTCAAACTATTTTTTTCAATTCTTTATTATATTCTTTTACTATACAATTTTGATCAATTTTCTTCTTTAACGATCATAATAATTTTTTATCCCCCAAGGAAAATAAAATCGGTTCAATATTTTATTTTCAAAAGAAATTTTTTTTTCCTTTCCTTTTTAAATAAATTTTAAATCGCTCGTTGATAAAAATGATAAGGAGATTGAATTAGGTAGAAAAATAAGATTACCTTTAAGCTGATAACAAGTCGAATTATCTTCCACTGGTTTTTTGTAGAGATTTGATTCGAGAATTTCAGAGAAATCATTATAAAACCAGTTTTCTATTGCTTTGGTCCCAAGATTCAATCTTCTTTTCTATATATATATATATTTATACTGTGAGCAAAATCCACACCAGTTTTGTATTGGGAAAATGTAGTTTAAATATATAGAGCAACATATCTCACGATTGCTTATAATAAAAATGAGAGAATCAAAAAAGAGAAAAAAAAATATAGTTTTAACATTAAGAAACACGTTTTAAATGCTTCTTGATCCCTTCTCATTTATTAATCGTAATTACATCCTTGTACAAGAGTAATAACTGCGAGTTTAAAACTCTTTAATCAGCATTCTCGTTTTTTTTTTTTTTTTGAAAAGCACTCTAATTTTGAAAAGTGGATTATGAAAAATGGATTTTAAAATAATTCTGAAAGAGAATTTTAGTGAACATATATTAAAGAGGTAACAATTTGCAGAAGTTGAAAAAAAATTGTTTTGTGGAATGGTTTAGTTTATTTTATGTCCACAGTAATTAATACTGTAAAAATATTTAAAAATAAAATAAATAAAATAAAACCATATACTAATAAAAAATGCAGTGTACAATACAAATATTACTATATTATTAAATTTCAAATTTATTTTAACGTAATATACTTAATTATTATTATTTATTATATTAAAAAATTTTAACAAAAATCTTCGAGAAAATTTTTTTCGAAGAGAAAATTGTTTGGAAAAATAATAAAAGGAGAAGAATAAAAAAATGGAAATTGACTTTTGTATTTAGAAATAGTAAAAACGGCTCAGTAATTTTTTTTCGAAAAGAAAATGTTTATTGAAAAAGGGCAAAATCGTAAAAGAAGAATAAAAATTGAAATTGAGTTTAGTATTTAATAGTAAACATAGATTTGTATTTTCATTCGTAAAGAAATTTTGTTTGAAAAAGGAATAAATTTATTTATTTATTTAGGTATTTATTACAAGTTTAACGGGATATATCCATGATTACATAAACAAACAAGTTGTTCATTTTATGAACATTTAGCTTTCTCAAAATAATATATACCAATTGTTTAATTTTTTATTCTAGAATAATTATTTTAAAATGTTAAAATAAAATTTCGAAAAGTGTAAAATTTTGATTGCCTGATAGCGTACGGGTGGACCTGCTACTACTTAAAAATTGAACTAAAATTCTCTATTCATAAGGATTAAGTAGGGCTCAGTCCCTACTAGAACTCAGGTGATTTTGAGATGACTAAAATTTTTATTTTTAGAAGAAATAAATTTTTATTTTCATTTTTACCAAAATTTGATTGTCTGATAGCGTTCGGGTGGTGGTGCTACTACTTAAAAATTGAACTAAAATTCTCTATTCAATAGGATTAAGTAGGGCTCAGTCCCTACTAGAACTCAGGTGATTTTCAGAAGATTAGAATCATTAGATTTGGAAGAAATAAATTTTTAATTTAATTTTTACCAAAATTTGATTGTCTGATAGCGTTCGGGTGGTGGTGCTACTACTTAAAAATTGAACTAAAATTGTCTATTCAATAGGATTGAGTAGGGCTCAGTCCCTACTAGAACTCAGGTGATTTTCAGAAGATTAGAAGCATTAGATTTGGAAGAAATAAATTTTTAATTTAATTTTTACCAAAATTTGATTGTCTGATAGCGTTCGGGTGGTGGTGCTACTACTTAAAAATTGAACTAAAATTCTCTATTCAATAGGATTAAGTAGGCCTCAGTCCCTACTAGAACTCAGGTGATTTTCAGATGATTAGAATCATTAAATTTGGAAGAAATAAATTTTTAATTTAATTTTTACCAAAATTTGATTGTCTGATAGCGTTCGGGTGGTGGTGCTACTACTTAAAAATTGAACTAAAATTCTCTATTCAATAGGATTAAGTAGGCCTCAGTCCCTACTAGAACTCAGGTGATTTTCAGATGATTAGAATCATTAAATTTGGAAGAAATAAATTTTTAATTTAATTTTTACCAAAATTTGATTGTCTGATAGCGTTCGGGTGGTGGTGCTACTACTTAAAAATTGAACTAAAATTCTCTATTCAATAGGATTAAGTAGGCCTCAGTCCCTACTAGAACTCTGGTGGTTTTCAGATGATAAGAATTTTTATTTTTAGAAGAAATAAATTTTTATTTTAATTTTTACCAAAATTTGATTGTCTGATAGCGTTCATGTGGTGGTGCTACTACTTAGAAATTGAACTAAAATTCTCTATTCATAAGGATTAAGTAGGGCTCAGTCCCTACTAGAACTCTGGTGATTTTTAGATGATTAGAATCATTAAATTTAGAAGAAATAAATTTTTAATTTAATTTTTACTAAAATTTGATTGTCTGATAGCCTTTCGGGTGGTGGTGCTACTACTTAAAAATTGATCTAAAATTCTCTATTCATTAGGATTAAGTAGGGCTCAGTCCCTACTAGAACTCAGGTGATTTTTAGATGATTAGAATCATTAAATTTAGAAGAAATAAATTTTTAATTTAATTTTTACTAAAATTTGATTGTCTGATAGCGTTCGGGTGGTGGTGCTACTACTTAAAAATTGAACTAAAATTCTCTATTCATAAGGATTAAGTAGGGCTCAGTCCCTACTAGAACTCTGGTGATTTTCAGATGATTAGAATTTTTATTTTTAGAAGAAATAAATTTTTATTTTTATTTTTACCAAAATTTGATTGTCTGATAGCGTTCGGGTGGTGGTGCTACTACTTAAAAATTGAACTAAAATTCTCTATTTGTTAGGACTAAGTAGGGCCAGTCCCTACTAGAACTCAGGTAATTTTCAGATGATTAGAATCATTAAATTTGGAAGAAATAAATTTTTAATTTAATTTTTACCAAAATTTGATTGTCTGATAGCGTTCGGGTGGTGGTGCTACTACTTAAAAATTGATCTAAAATTCTCTATTCATTAGGATTAAGTAGGGCTCAGTCCCTACTAGAACTCAGGTGATTTTTAGATGATTAGAATCATTAAATTTAGAAGAAATAAATTTTTAATTTAATTTTTACTAAAATTTGATTGTCTGATAGCGTTCGGGTGGTGGTGCTACTACTTAAAAATTGAACTAAAATTCTCTATTTGTTAGGACTAAGTAGGGCCAGTCCCTACTAGAACTCAGGTAATTTTCAGATGATTAGAATCATTAAATTTGGAAGAAATAAATTTTTAATTTAATTTTTACCAAAATTTGATTGTCTGATAGCGTTCGGGTGGTGGTGCTACTACTTAAAAATTGATCTAAAATTCTCTATTCATTAGGATTAAGTAGGGCTCAGTCCCTACTAGAACTCAGGTAATTTTTAGATGATTAGAATCATTAAATTTAGAAGAAATAAATTTTTAATTTAATTTTTACCAAAATTTGATTGTCTGATAGCGTTCGGGTGGTGGTGCTACTACTTAAAAATTGAACTAAAATTCTCTATTTGTTAGGACTAAGTAGGGCCAGTCCCTACTAGAACTCAGGTAATTTTCAGATGATTAGAATCATTAAATTTGGAAGAAATAAATTTTTAATTTAATTTTTACCAAAATTTGATTGTCTGATAGCGTTCGGGTGGTGGTGCTACTACTTAAAAATTGATCTAAAATTCTCTATTCATTAGGATTAAGTAGGGCTCAGTCCCTACTAGAACTCAGGTGATTTTTAGATGATTAGAATCATTAAATTTAGAAGAAATAAATTTTTAATTTAATTTTTACTAAAATTTGATTGTCTGATAGCGTTCGGGTGGTGGTGCTACTACTTAAAAATTGAACTAAAATTCTCTATTCATAAGGATTAAGTAGGGCTCAGTCCCTACTAGAACTCTGGTGATTTTCAGATGATTAGAATTTTTATTTTTAGAAGAAATAAATTTTTATTTTTATTTTTACCAAAATTTGATTGTCTGATAGCGTTCGGGTGGTGGTGCTACTACTTAAAAATTGATCTAAAATTCTCTATTCATTAGGATTAAGTAGGGCTCAGTCCCTACTAGAACTCAGGTGATTTTTAGATGATTAGAATCATTAAATTTAGAAGAAATAAATTTTTAATTTAATTTTTACTAAAATTTGATTGTCTGATAGCGTTCGGGTGGTGGTGCTACTACTTAAAAATTGAACTAAAATTCTCTATTCATAAGGATTAAGTAGGGCTCAGTCCCTACTAGAACTCTGGTGATTTTCAGATGATTAGAATTTTTATTTTTAGAAGAAATAAATTTTTATTTTAATTTTTACCAAAATTTGATTGTCTGATAGCGTTCGGGTGGTGGTGCTACTACTTAAAAATTGAACTAAAATTCTCTATTCATAAGGATTAAGTAGGGCTCAGTCCCTACTAGAACTCAGGTGATTTTTAGATGATTAGAATCATTAAATTTAGAAGAAATAAATTTTTAATTTAATTTTTACCAAAATTTGATTGTCTGATAGCGTTCGGGTGGTGGTGCTACTACTTAAAAATTGAGCTAAAATTCTCTATTCAATAGGATTAAGTAGGGCTCAGTCCCTACTAGAACTCAGGTGATTTTCAGAAGATTAGAAGCATTAGATTTGGAAGAAATAAATTTTTAATTTAATTTTTACCAAAATTTGATTGTCTGATAGCGTTCGGGTGGTGGTGCTACTACTTAAAAATTGAACTAAAATTGTCTATTCAATAGGATTGAGTAGGGCTCAGTCCCTACTAGAACTCAGGTGATTTTCAGATGATTAGAATCATTAAATTTGGAAGAAATAAATTTTTAATTTAATTTTTACCAAAATTTGATTGTATGATAGCGTTCGGGTGGTGGTGCTACTACTTAAAAATTGAACTAAAATTCTCTATTCATAAGGATTAAGTAGGGCTCAGTCCCTACTAGAACTCTGGTGATTTTTAGATGATTAGAATCATTAAATTTAGAAGAAATAAATTTTTAATTTAATTTTTACTAAAATTTGATTGTCTGATAGCGTTCGGGTGGTGGTGCTACTACTTAAAAATTGAACTAAAATTCTCTATTCATAAGGATTAAGTAGGGCTCAGTCCCTACTAGAACTCTGGTGATTTTCAGATGATTAGAATTTTTATTTTTAGAAGAAATAAATTTTTATTTTTATTTTTACCAAAATTTGATTGTCTGATAGCGTTCGGGTGGTGGTGCTACTACTTAAAAATTGATCTAAAATTCTCTATTCATTAGGATTAAGTAGGGCTCAGTCCCTACTAGAACTCAGGTGATTTTTAGATGATTAGAATCATTAAATTTAGAAGAAATAAATTTTTAATTTAATTTTTACTAAAATTTGATTGTCTGATAGCGTTCGGGTGGTGGTGCTACTACTTAAAAATTGAACTAAAATTCTCTATTCATAAGGATTAAGTAGGGCTCAGTCCCTACTAGAACTCTGGTGATTTTCAGATGATTAGAATTTTTATTTTTAGAAGAAATAAATTTTTATTTTAATTTTTACCAAAATTTGATTGTCTGATAGCGTTTGGGTGGTGGTGCTACTACTTAAAAATTGAACTAAAATTCTCTATTCATAAGGATTAAGTAGGGCTCAGTCCCTACTAGAACTCTGGTGATTTTCAGATGATTAGAATTTTTATTTTTAGAAGAAATAAATTTTTATTTTTATTTTTACCAAAATTTGATTGTCTGATAGCGTTCGGGTGGTGGTGCTACTACTTAAAAATTGATCTAAAATTCTCTATTCATTAGGATTAAGTAGGGCTCAGTCCCTACTAGAACTCAGGTGATTTTTAGATGATTAGAATCATTAAATTTAGAAGAAATAAATTTTTAATTTAATTTTTACTAAAATTTGATTGTCTGATAGCGTTCGGGTGGTGGTGCTACTACTTAAAAATTGAACTAAAATTCTCTATTCATAAGGATTAAGTAGGGCTCAGTCCCTACTAGAACTCAGGTGATTTTTAGATGATTAGAATCATTAAATTTAGAAGAAATAAATTTTTAATTTAATTTTTACCAAAATTTGATTGTCTGATAGCGTTCGGGTGGTGGTGCTACTACTTAAAAATTGAGCTAAAATTCTCTATTCAATAGGATTAAGTAGGGCTCAGTCCCTACTAGAACTCAGGTGATTTTCAGAAGATTAGAAGCATTAGATTTGGAAGAAATAAATTTTTAATTTAATTTTTACCAAAATTTGATTGTCTGATAGCGTTCGGGTGGTGGTGCTACTACTTAAAAATTGAACTAAAATTGTCTATTCAATAGGATTGAGTAGGGCTCAGTCCCTACTAGAACTCAGGTGATTTTCAGAAGATTAGAAGCATTAGATTTGGAAGAAATAAATTTTTAATTTAATTTTTACCAAAATTTGATTGTCTGATAGCGTTCGGGTGGTGGTGCTACTACTTAAAAATTGAACTAAAATTCTCTATTTGTTAGGACTAAGTAGGGCTCAGTCCCTACTAGAACTCAGGTGATTTTCAGATGATTAGAATCATTAAATTTGGAAGAAATAAATTTTTAATTTAATTTTTACCAAAATTTGATTGTATGATAGCGTTTGGGTGGTGGTGCTACTACTTAAAAATTGAACTAAAATTCTTTATTCATAAGGATTAAGTAGGGCTCAGTCCCTACTAGAACTCTGGTGATTTTCAGATGATTAGAATTTTTATTTTTAGAAGAAATAAATTTTTATTTTTATTTTTACCAAAATTTGATTGTCTGATAGCGTTCGGGTGGTGGTGCTACTACTTAAAAATTGATCTAAAATTCTCTATTCATTAGGATTAAGTAGGGCTCAGTCCCTACTAGAACTCAGGTGATTTTTAGATGATTAGAATCATTAAATTTAGAAGAAATAAATTTTTAATTTAATTTTTACTAAAATTTGATTGTCTGATAGCGTTCGGGTGGTGGTGCTACTACTTAAAAATTGAACTAAAATTCTCTATTCATAAGGATTAAGTAGGGCTCAGTCCCTACTAGAACTCTGGTGATTTTCAGATGATTAGAATTTTTATTTTTAGAAGAAATAAATTTTTATTTTAATTTTTACCAAAATTTGATTGTCTGATAGCGTTCGGGTGGTGGTGCTACTACTTAAAAATTGATCTAAAATTCTCTATTCATTAGGATTAAGTAGGGCTCAGTCCCTACTAGAACTCAGGTGATTTTTAGATGATTAGAATCATTAAATTTAGAAGAAATAAATTTTTAATTTAATTTTTACCAAAATTTGATTGTCTGATAGCGTTCGGGTGGTGGTGCTACTACTTAAAAATTGAACTGAAATTCCCTATTTGTTAGGACTAAGTAGGGCCAGTCCCTACTAGAACTCAGGTAATTTTTAGATGATTAGAATCATTAAATTTAGAAGAAATAAATTTTTATTTTAATTTTTACCAAAATTTGATTGTCTGATAGCGTTCGGGTGGTGGTGCTACTACTTAAAAATTGATCTAAAATTCTCTATTCATTAGGATTAAGTAGGGCTCAGTCCCTACTAGAACTCAGGTGTTTTTCAGATGATTAGAATCATTAAATTTGGAAGAAATAAATTTTTAATTTAATTTTTACCAAAATTTGATTGTCTGATAGCGTTCGGGTGGTGGTGCTACTACTTAAAAATTGAACTAAAATTCTCTATTTGTTAGGACTAAGTAGGGCTCAGTCCCTACTAGAACTCAGGTGATTTTCAGATGATTAAAATCATTAAATTTGGAAGAAATAAATTTTTATTTTTATTTTTACCAAAATTTGATTGTCTGATAGCGTTCGGGTGGTGGTGCTACTACTTAAAAATTGATCTAAAATTCTCTATTCATTAGGATTAAGTAGGGCTCAGTCCCTACTAGAACTCAGGTGATTTTTAGATGATTACAATCATTAAATTTAGAAGAAATAAATTTTTAATTTAATTTTTACTAAAATTTGATTGTCTGATAGCGTTCGGGTGGTGGTGCTACTACTTAAAAATTGAACTAAAATTCTCTATTCATAAGGATTAAGTAGGGCTCAGTCCCTACTAGAACTCTGGTGATTTTCAGATGATTAGAATTTTTATTTTTAGAAGAAATAAATTTTTATTTTTATTTTTACCAAAATTTGATTGTCTGATAGCGTTCGGGTGGTGGTGCTACTACTTAAAAATTGATCTAAAATTCTCTATTCATTAGGATTAAGTAGGGCTCAGTCCCTACTAGAACTCAGGTGATTTTTAGATGATTACAATCATTAAATTTAGAAGAAATAAATTTTTAATTTAATTTTTACTAAAATTTGATTGTCTGATAGCGTTCGGGTGGTGGTGCTACTACTTAAAAATTGAACTAAAATTCTCTATTCTATAGGATTAAGTAGGGCTCAGTCCCTACTAGAACTCAGGTGATTTTCAGAAGATTAGAATCATTAGATTTGGAAGAAATAAATTTTTAATTTAATTTTTACCAAAATTTGATTGTCTGATAGCGTTCGGGTGGTGGTGCTACTACTTAAAAATTGAACTAAAATTGTCTATTCAATAGGATTGAGTAGGGCTCAGTCCCTACTAGAACTCAGGTGATTTTCAGAAGATTAGAAGCATTAGATTTGGAAGGAATAAATTTTTAATTTAATTTTTACCAAAATTTGATTGTCTGATAGCGTTCGGGTGGTGGTGCTACTACTTAAAAATTGAACTAAAATTCTCTATTTGTTAGGACTAAGTAGGGCTCAGTCCCTACTAGAACTCAGGTGATTTTCAGATGATTAGAATCATTAAATTTGGAAGAAATAAATTTTTAATTTAATTTTTACCAAAATTTGATTGTATGATAGCGTTTGGGTGGTGGTGCTACTACTTAAAAATTGAACTAAAATTCTCTATTCATTAGGATTAAGTAGGGCTCAGTCCCTACTAGAACTCAGGTGATTTTTAGATGATTAGAATCATTAAATTTAGAAGAAATAAATTTTTAATTTAATTTTTACTAAAATTTGATTGTCTGATAGCGTTCGGGGGGTGGTGCTACTACTTAAAAATTGAACTAAAATTCTCTATTCATAAGGATTAAGTAGGGCTCAGTCCCTACTAGAACTCTGGTGATTTTCAGATGATTAGAATTTTTATTTTTAGAAGAAATAAATTTTTATTTTAATTTTTACCAAAATTTGATTGTCTGATAGCGTTCGGGTGGTGGTGCTACTACTTAAAAATTGAACTAAAATTCTCTATTCAATAGAATTAAGTAGGGCTCAGTCCCTACTAGAACTCAGGTGATTTTCAGAAGATTAGAATCATTAGATTTGGAAGAAATAAATTTTTAATTTAATTTTTACCAAAATTTGATTGTCTGATAGCGTTCGGGTGGTGGTGCTACTACTTAAAAATTGAACTAAAATTCTCTATTCATAAGGATTAAGTAGGGCTCAGTCCCTACTAGAACTCTGGTGATTTTCAGATGATTAGAATTTTTATTTTTAGAAGAAATAAATTTTTATTTTTATTTTTACCAAAATTTGATTGTCTGATAGCGTTCGGGTGGTGGTGCTACTACTTAAAAATTGATCTAAAATTCTCTATTCATTAGGATTAAGTAGGGCTCAGTCCCTACTAGAACTCAGGTGATTTTTAGATGATTAGAATCATTAAATTTAGAAGAAATAAATTTTTAATTTAATTTTTACCAAAATTTGATTGTCTGATAGCGTTCGGGTGGTGGTGCTACTACTTAAAAATTGAACTAAAATTCTCTATTTGTTAGGACTAAGTAGGGCCAGTCCCTACTAGAACTCAGGTAATTTTCAGATGATTACAATCATTAAATTTGGAAGAAATAAATTTTTAAATTAATTTTTACCAAAATTTGATTGTCTGATAGCGTTTGGGTGGTGGTGCTACTACTTAAAAATTGAACTAAAATTCTCTATTCAATAGGATTAAGTAGGGCTCAGTCCCTACTAGAACTCAGGTGATTTTCAGAAGATTAGAATCATTAGATTTGGAAGAAATAAATTTTTAATTTAATTTTTACCAAAATTTGATTGTCTGATAGCGTTCGGGTGGTGGTGCTACTACTTAAAAATTGAACTAAAATTCTCTATTAATTAGAATTAAGTAGGGCTCAGTCCCTACTAGAACTCTGGTGATTTTCAGATGATTAGAATTTTTATTTTTAGAAGAAATAAATTTTTATTTTTATTTTTACCAAAATTTGATTGTCTGATAGCGTTCGGGTGGTGGTGCTACTACTTAAAAATTGATCTAAAATTCTCTATTCATTAGGATTAAGTAGGGCTCAGTCCCTACTAGAACTCAGGTGATTTTTAGATGATTAGAATCATTAAATTTAGAAGAAATAAATTTTTAATTTAATTTTTACCAAAATTTGATTGTCTGATAGCGTTCGGGTGGTGGTGCTACTACTTAAAAATTGAACTAAAATTCTCTATTTGTTAGGACTAAGTAGGGCCAGTCCCTACTAGAACTCAGGTAATTTTCAGATGATTACAATCATTAAATTTGGAAGAAATAAATTTTTAAATTAATTTTTACCAAAATTTGATTGTCTGATAGCGTTTGGGTGGTGGTGCTACTACTTAAAAATTGAACTAAAATTCTCTATTCAATAGGATTAAGTAGGGCTCAGTCCCTACTAGAACTCAGGTGATTTTCAGATGATTAAAATCATTAAATTTGGAAGAAATAAATTTTTATTTTTATTTTTACCAAAATTTGATTGTCTGATAGCGTTCGGGTGGTGGTGCTACTACTTAAAAATTGATCTAAAATTCTCTATTCATTAGGATTAAGTAGGGCTCAGTCCCTACTAGAACTCAGGTGATTTTTAGATGATTACAATCATTAAATTTAGAAGAAATAAATTTTTAATTTAATTTTTACTAAAATTTGATTGTCTGATAGCGTTCGGGTGGTGGTGCTACTACTTAAAAATTGAACTAAAATTCTCTATTCATAAGGATTAAGTAGGGCTCAGTCCCTACTAGAACTCTGGTGATTTTCAGATGATTAGAATTTTTATTTTTAGAAGAAATAAATTTTTATTTTTATTTTTACCAAAATTTGATTGTCTGATAGCGTTCGGGTGGTGGTGCTACTACTTAAAAATTGATCTAAAATTCTCTATTCATTAGGATTAAGTAGGGCTCAGTCCCTACTAGAACTCAGGTGATTTTTAGATGATTACAATCATTAAATTTAGAAGAAATAAATTTTTAATTTAATTTTTACTAAAATTTGATTGTCTGATAGCGTTCGGGTGGTGGTGCTACTACTTAAAAATTGAACTAAAATTCTCTATTCTATAGGATTAAGTAGGGCTCAGTCCCTACTAGAACTCAGGTGATTTTCAGAAGATTAGAATCATTAGATTTGGAAGAAATAAATTTTTAATTTAATTTTTACCAAAATTTGATTGTCTGATAGCGTTCGGGTGGTGGTGCTACTACTTAAAAATTGAACTAAAATTGTCTATTCAATAGGATTGAGTAGGGCTCAGTCCCTACTAGAACTCAGGTGATTTTCAGAAGATTAGAAGCATTAGATTTGGAAGGAATAAATTTTTAATTTAATTTTTACCAAAATTTGATTGTCTGATAGCGTTCGGGTGGTGGTGCTACTACTTAAAAATTGAACTAAAATTCTCTATTTGTTAGGACTAAGTAGGGCTCAGTCCCTACTAGAACTCAGGTGATTTTCAGATGATTAGAATCATTAAATTTGGAAGAAATAAATTTTTAATTTAATTTTTACCAAAATTTGATTGTATGATAGCGTTTGGGTGGTGGTGCTACTACTTAAAAATTGAACTAAAATTCTCTATTCATTAGGATTAAGTAGGGCTCAGTCCCTACTAGAACTCAGGTGATTTTTAGATGATTAGAATCATTAAATTTAGAAGAAATAAATTTTTAATTTAATTTTTACTAAAATTTGATTGTCTGATAGCGTTCGGGGGGTGGTGCTACTACTTAAAAATTGAACTAAAATTCTCTATTCATAAGGATTAAGTAGGGCTCAGTCCCTACTAGAACTCTGGTGATTTTCAGATGATTAGAATTTTTATTTTTAGAAGAAATAAATTTTTATTTTAATTTTTACCAAAATTTGATTGTCTGATAGCGTTCGGGTGGTGGTGCTACTACTTAAAAATTGAACTAAAATTCTCTATTCAATAGAATTAAGTAGGGCTCAGTCCCTACTAGAACTCAGGTGATTTTCAGAAGATTAGAATCATTAGATTTGGAAGAAATAAATTTTTAATTTAATTTTTACCAAAATTTGATTGTCTGATAGCGTTCGGGTGGTGGTGCTACTACTTAAAAATTGAACTAAAATTCTCTATTCATAAGGATTAAGTAGGGCTCAGTCCCTACTAGAACTCTGGTGATTTTCAGATGATTAGAATTTTTATTTTTAGAAGAAATAAATTTTTATTTTTATTTTTACCAAAATTTGATTGTCTGATAGCGTTCGGGTGGTGGTGCTACTACTTAAAAATTGATCTAAAATTCTCTATTCATTAGGATTAAGTAGGGCTCAGTCCCTACTAGAACTCAGGTGATTTTTAGATGATTAGAATCATTAAATTTAGAAGAAATAAATTTTTAATTTAATTTTTACCAAAATTTGATTGTCTGATAGCGTTCGGGTGGTGGTGCTACTACTTAAAAATTGAACTAAAATTCTCTATTTGTTAGGACTAAGTAGGGCCAGTCCCTACTAGAACTCAGGTAATTTTCAGATGATTACAATCATTAAATTTGGAAGAAATAAATTTTTAAATTAATTTTTACCAAAATTTGATTGTCTGATAGCGTTTGGGTGGTGGTGCTACTACTTAAAAATTGAACTAAAATTCTCTATTCAATAGGATTAAGTAGGGCTCAGTCCCTACTAGAACTCAGGTGATTTTCAGAAGATTAGAATCATTAGATTTGGAAGAAATAAATTTTTAATTTAATTTTTACCAAAATTTGATTGTCTGATAGCGTTCGGGTGGTGGTGCTACTACTTAAAAATTGAACTAAAATTCTCTATTAATTAGAATTAAGTAGGGCTCAGTCCCTACTAGAACTCAGGTGATTTTTAGATGATTAGAATCATTAAATTTAGAAAAAATAAATTTTTAATTTAATTTTTACCAAAATTTGATTGTCTGATAGCGTTCGGGTGGTGGTGCTACTACTTAAAAATTGAACTAAAATTCTCTATTTGTTAGGATTAAGTAGGGCTCAGTCCCTACTAGAACTCAGGTGATTTTCAGATGATTAGAATTATTAAATTTGGAAGAAATAAATTTTTAATTAATTTTTTACCAAATTTTTATTGTCTGATAGCGGTATGGTTATAAGGTTTCTTTTAAGAGGAAGCAAAAATAGAAGAAATAAAGATATTACAATTATTTATTAAAAATAAAGAAATAAACAAAAAAGAAATTGATTTTGGTATTTATAAGTAGTATCTAAAAATTGCTTAGTAGTTTTTTTCGAAACAAAATATTTATAAATATTAAAAATTGATATCTGTATTTCTTTCGGAAAGAAAATTTTTTGGAAAATGGAAAAATAATAAAAAGAAGAATAAAAAATCAAAAGTATGAAAAAAAGAAGAAGGAGAAAGAGAAAGAAAAAGAATGTGTAGCAGGAGTTTTCCATGTGTAATTTAAAATAACAGTAGAGAATAGTAGTGAAAGCATTTAATACTTTTTTTTCGAGTGCATATAATTGACTTATTATTTGGAATAGAGGCTTTTTCCACAGGTAGCAAAAGCCACAGGCGAGATCTGAAGCGATTCAGTCACGCCATCAAAGTCTTATAACGCGACTAACTCGTAATGGCACCAAGCACACACCCACGAGTGTACAGTACAGCACGTGTACAAAACTCTAATATACCACGAATTTACTCCATTACGAAATGCGCCTTATTTTCTCCATCTGTAAATTGTGCCCCGTATTTTCACCTGCCTGTACCGTGTACAAAAGGAGGCTGTTTATTCCTCTATATATGGTAATAACTTTGTATTCACCCCTTCCTATATTCAGTCGTATAATCGGCTAACATTTGATTTAGTCATTCGCACGAAGAGATTCATCGATAGCAGTCGCACTGTATTTTCTTCTATTTTTTCTCCTCTATACAATTATTTTGCTTTTTTTTTAGTAATTTTTTCACTTTTTGGCAAAACAAAAAAAGAAAAAAACATTTTCTTTCAAATGTTTTATTTTTCTAAGGATATCAAATTGAAACAAAAAAACATGTTTTATAAACCACTATAGCAAAATTTTTGTTACTCTTGTTAGTTTAAAAAATTTGCTTCTTTGAAATTTAATGAAAATTCTCAGCATCTTAAGATTCCATGAAGATAATAAAAATGTCAAGATACTTTAGCTTATTTAAATTGAACGGACCACGAATTTGAAAATTCAATTAATTTTAAACTACATAAGTAAAGTAAAATAATAATAATAATAATAACAAAATTGTAATAATAATAATATTAATAATAATAATATTTGAAGTAGAATTTATCACTCGATCGAAAATTATATATGTGAGAAAAAAAAAAAATAATAATATTCTAAAATTGTAAATTTTAATACGATTACAAGGATGATGTTTACACAGTGAATTATGTTCAATAAACCAAGACTTGTTTACAAGAATATTATAATGACATTGTATAAAATTTAATTTTCTTTTCTTCTTCTTTTTTTTGTTAAATAATAATTTCCATATCACGTTTATTATATGTCTACGTATTATTGTGAAATGAAAGTGTAACAACCTCGATATCCGCTGGATATTGTATTTCACGATTCCGTCTTATATGCGCCATGTGAAATATAATTTTATAAATTGCATAAAAAGAATAATTATTCTTTGCCTATATGAAATTATAAGATCATTTGTAAACCGGTTTTTCATATATATATCTATCGAGACCAGTATAAATTTCATGAGACATCGAGTTGTAATCGATATATCGGAGGAGAGAGAGAGAGAGAGTAGTCAGCACCTACAAGGAAGGATGGATTGCTCTCTCGATCGTTGTTCGTGAGTTTCCCATGGGAGCCAAGGAGAGTTATATATATGATTGATATCTCTTTGCCATTTGATACGCTTATATGAGTGACTACTAGTTTTACACGTTATCAAAATTTCTTCACACAATTTTCATTATAATATAATCTCGTGAGCTTCGCAATTTTTCTCATTATTATAATTTATTTTTTGTCATAGTAGATTTTTTTCACGAATATGAGATTATTTTTTTGGAATTTTTATTCATGGTAGAAAATAATTTTTCTTGAGGGGAAAAAGTAAAAATTTTACTATATTAGTGAAATTTTTTGTTGTTTTAGGTAAAACTTTCGTTATTTGGGAGAAATACTATTATCCTATAGAAATTATTTTCCTGGTGAAGCTATTTTTCGCAATTGTTTTTTAATTCTTTATTATTTTTTACATTTTCTATCAGTTATTTTTTTATTCTTCTATTTTCTTTGTTTTTTTATCTTTTTTCTGTTAGTCAAAATAATTTTTAAAAATATTTTTTTACAAGTTCTTAAAAAATTGTTTTTAAAGGGAAATTTAATAAATAAATCCCCATCTTTTTTTTACGAACAGTTGGGTAAAAAAATTTCTTTCCAGAATCCAAAATTTATTACCGGACAATTGGTATATTTCTCGAAATAATTATCATACAAAACCGTTGTAATTAAAAATGTTAAATGGCCACATCATTTTCCGTGTTTTTAAATTCTACAATAAGCATTGTTTAAAAAGGAAAATCGTTGTTTTGTTGTTGTTGTTGTTTTTCTTTTTTATTTGCATCAACTTTTCCTGTATTTTTTTTTTCTCTTTGCAAGATTTTTCAGGATGAAAATAAAACTCAGGTCTTTAAGCATGTTACTAGAGGGGGGTTTATAAAATTAATAAAGTACATTTTCGGAGAACCCTTGGACTATAATGGAGCGCATAATTGCGGAAAATCTTGAATAACTAGTTTCATAATTGCAGCATATTTTTCCTAGGATAAAACTCGACTTACGAGGTTTTTTTTTCCACCCCCTCTCGAATAATAAAAGCGAGTTTTTATTCTCTTTAAAAATAATATATAGGTATAGTAAACGTTTAAGAAGCAAAATATAATTTTTTTTTCAATATAATCTAACTAAATAATTTAGAATATTAGCAATTCTAAATATTGAATAACGAGTTTGTTAAAAATTGACTTTTTGATCGTTCTTGGTAATTTATAGTTCAATTTAATTGGGAAATGTAAATAATAGTTGTAAATAAGTAAACAAATATTTTTATTTGGCAAATAATTAAAAAAATATTATTATTGGTCGCAAGTAAAAAAATACAAATATTATTTATAGAAAAAAATTAATTAATATTATTAATTATTAATAATATTAATAATATTAATTAATTAATTAATTAATATTATTAAATAGTTGGCAAAATATTATTAGTTAGAAATTTTTTAACTATAATTTTAGGGAAGTGCGTAACAGGTACTATACTCATCTGTAAATTCATTAAATCGGAATTTTATTTATCTCCCCCTTGAAAAGTTTTTGTATTTGAGTTTCCTGTTTAAAACAACTTTTCAAGTAATTATTTAAAATAAACTTTGTCACGAAATTTTCAAGATCTTTTTTTTTTTTCTTTTCTTGAAATTCCAACAAGTTTTTTTTTCACCTTTCGTTCAAAGTCGTTTGACAGATTCCGTATGCGACAAGTGGTCGCAACTGAGAGCTGTGTAAAGAAGAATTATTTTTAGTCTCTCTGTCACAAACGTCTCTTTATTTTCTTTTTTTTATTCTTTCACTCGAACCAATCACAAAGGTGCAAATTGCTACAGTTACTCACGTGGTCTGTTCTTGAATAAACAAATAAAAGGACCCAGAAACCTCTCGTAATTAAGCTCTCTAGCGCATTTGAAATCGCTTGAAAAAAATTTCTGTCTCTCTCTCTCTCTTTTTCCTATTTCTTTCTTTCTCTCTTTTTCTATTTCTTTTTTTTTCTATTTCTATCTTTCTCATTTTCTCTTTCCCTCTTTCTCTATTTTTTTTCTTTTTTTTTTGAATTTTTTCTTTTTGAGAGGGTACGTCCACTTCAAAGTAGCTCCTTCGTATAATTAAGCCCTTAACATTCTTGGCTTCTTGAGGCAAAGAGAGAAGACAGAGAGAGAGAGAACATACGTCGTTTCGTATGAGTAGATCTAACACGCTTATGTATCTTCTCTGCTCACAACATTGAGAACAAGATAAATTCAGATCCTTAAAAGTGTCTCCATCGTTAAACTTTCATTTCTAATAAGAATCAGTCATGCTTCTCCTTCATTAAAAATTAAAAGAAGAGGATTATCGAGTCATGTAAAAAAAATTCAAAAAGAAATGCATTTAATTTTTTTTTTCTCTTCTCGTCGCGAAGAAAAAAAAACACAAAAGGAGAATAATATAAAGTCGGATATAAAACTTCCTAATGTAATTATATTGATGGAAAAGTTAATTCGATGAAAGTAGAGTCGTTGAGAGGTATAATTAGAACTGCACGAAGAGATCAATAACACCTGTTACTTTTTTTTTTTGAAAAAAAAGAAGAAGGAACCGATTTCTTTTCATTAATATAACTAATTTTTCATTCAAGAATACGTTGGGAATTTTTTATTTAACTCAACAAAAAAATTATATTTTTTAGAAACAAACAAATAATAAATAATAACGTTAATAATTTTTTTAAATTAATAAAAATATTTTTGAATTATTTGAAAAATAAAGATAATATTATTAACTAAAAGAATTAAATAACAATAGTAGAAAGATCATCAATTTTGTTTAAACATGCCGAGGATAAATAAAAATAAACTGTCGGATATAATTTATTGTAAGAATGAAACAACACGACTGGATAAAAATTTTTGGAGTACTAAATTGCCTTTCGGCACCTACAGAGTAAAGCGCGTGATAATGGGCTGTAAAATAACACTCATTGCATACCAATCGCATCATTACAAGTCACCTTGATCAGGACCAGAGAATATCAGAAATAATTTGACATTGAGGACAGTGAACCTTGGAAACCAGTTCCTTATATACTATCATCAGCATCCTGATCATCAAAGATATATCTCTCTAAACAAGGAAAAAAGAGATCTTAAAAATAAATGAGAATTCTTTTTCCATTTTTTTGGATAAATAAAATTTGAATTTGAAAATAAAATTCCATGTTATACACGAAAAAAAAATTTAAAGTGCGATAAGTTTTTTTTTTTGGAATAACGAAAGACTTTTGCTCTCAACAGCTAAAACCGAGGCTAAAAATTTGTTATCAATACTTTTAGCTGTTTAGACTTTTGTTATTAACTAAAAATTTTGATATTATAATAAACACTCTAAGCTGAAAATTTTATTATATTATCAAAATTTTTAGTTGATAGCCTCAAAAGTCTAAAAAGCTGAAATTTTCATATCTGCTTCAGACAAAATTTTTTTTCCCCACGTCAATCAAAAAAAGTTTGATAATTTGCTTTCGAATTAATTAAAAAGGAAAAAAAATTAAATTCTACGCAGAGGAAAAAATCCTTCTCTCTATATATGATTTCAATTGTTTCATTTAAAATATTACGTGATTCTAATTGAATGGATAAAAATAATTAGCTCTTCGCGCTTCAAGTCACGAGTACTTCAGATGTCAAAGAAAGCAGTTGCGAAGATAACCTAATTATAAGTCATAAAAGTTCGTCGATACTGATATTAAAAGAAGACTTGCACGAAAGTTTAAAAACAAAGTTTCACGGCCATTAATTTTAATTAATTGGTATCCTTATAAAAGGTCTTTCACGTTTAGTATTTATCAATTATTTCCTAATAAAATGCCAAACCAAGTTGTCAGACTAATTGACAACGAAGATATTTTATACAGTTACAAGAAACAAAAAAAAAAAGACGAGCAAGAAAATTTGTTTCACAACTTTTGAAAATTCTCATATTTTCATTCTTCTGTGATTTCTAATTTATGTGGAAAACAATTAATAATCAGTGATCTTTGGTCACTTTTAAGTTTTTTGGGGTAATTTTTAATAAATAATTTTTTACCCGTCGGAAAAACTAAACTTTCTTACAGTTTATGCTGTTGAAAAGATGCCATTAAAGATAAAATTTTTAAAAATTCTCGTCTAAATTTCAATTATTATTATTATTATTATTATTATTATTATTATTATTATTATTATTTTTCAATTATTTACAAATTTTTTTATAAATTTCTTCGCAATAATTCAATTATTTTCATAAATAATAACATTTTTACAGCGATTCAATTATTTTTATAAATAATAAAATTCTTTTAGGAATTCAATTATTTTCATAAATAATAACATTTTTACAGCGATTCAATTATTTTTATAAATAATAAAATTCTTTTAGGAATTCAATTATTTTCATAAATAATAAAACTCATTTGCAGAATTTCAATTCTTTTTAATGCAATTTTAATCGAATTCCTCGAAAAATGTAATTATTCTTAAAATTTTTATTAAAATTCGTCCAAAGAATTTAATGATTTAAAAAATTTGTTGATAAAATTTTTTATGAGGATTTAATTTCAGGAAGCATGAAATTAATAAATTATTTATTTGTGTATTTCAATAATTAAATTCTCGTAGAATTTACTAATAAAAATGGTTTTAAAAATGAATTTCAGTTAAAATTTTATATTATAATAAATTAAATATTATTCTTTGCAAAATTTCAATTATTTTCAAAACATTTTCCTCAATTCAATGATTTCCAATATCTACTATTTTAATAAAATTTTTCAAAGGAATTCAATTATTTAAAAAAAAATGTGGATAAAATTCTAAGCAAACATTAAATTATTTTCATAGATAATAAAAATTTCACAGAAATTCATTTATTTACAAATTTTTTATAAATTTCTTCACAATATTCAGTTATTTTCATAAATAATAACATTTTTTACAAAAATTCAATTATTTTCCTAAATAATAAAACTCATAATAGAATTTCAATTATTTTTAATACAATTTTATTTGAATTCCTCGAAAAATTTAATTATTCTTAAAAGTTTTATTAAAATTCGTTGAAAGAATTCAATTATTTCTAGAAATTGTAAAAAAAAATTCTTCACAAGAGAATTTTATAAAATTTGTCGAAAAATATCAATTATTTAACAAAATGTTTATAAAATAATTCGTCTCAAGAATTCAATTATTTAAAAAAATTTAACAAAGTTCTTTTCAAGAATTCAATTATTTTTATAAAAAAATAATAAAATTCTTCACCGAAATTATATTATTTTTTATAAACTTGAGTAAAATTCGTTGCAACAATTCAATTATTTATATAAATAATAAAATTCTTCACACAAATTCAGTTATTTTTATCAATTTGAATAAAATTTGTTGGAAGAATTAAATTATTTTCAAAAGTAATAAAGTTGAATTTTTTTTTTGGAAAATTGAAAAAGAAATTATTGTCAAAATTTCAAGTATCTTTATAAATAATAAAATTCTTTTCTGAAATTCAATTATTTTAGAAAAATTTTAATAAAATTCTTGGCAAAATTTAAACTATTTTTACTAATAATAAAACTTATCGCAGCGTTTCAATTATTTTTCACATAATTATAATTGAATTCCTTGAAAAAAAGTAATTATGTTCATGCAAGTTTTAATAAAAGTCGACAAAAGAATTCAATTATTTAAGAATTTGTTACTAAAATTCTTTATGAGAATTGAATTTTGAGAAACATTCAATTATTCAATAAATTATTTACTTTTGCATTTAAATAATTAAATTCTTGTAGAATTTTCCAATAAAAATTGATTTTCATTTCATAAAAATGAATTTCAGTTAAAATTTTAGATTATAATTGAATATTAAAAGCAATATAGCGTGAATTTTTAGAAATAATTGAATTTTGAAATTAATTTTTTTGAAAAAGTTTAATTGAATTTTCTTTTATATTATTTGAAGGTTTTATTTTCTAATATGCATTTAATTAAAGAATTTAGAAATAATTGAAATTTCGTTAAATTGAATATTGTAAACAATTGGATTTGAAAGTTGCCAAAGAACTTTTTCGAAAATTATTAAAAATAATAGATATAAAGTAAAATTGTAGTTAAGAATTTTTGAAAATAATAATTGAATTGAAATAATGAAAATAATTTTGAAGAAGTATAATATTCTTATAATAAAAAATAATGATTTTATTACTTGGTCCTCTTTAATTATTATAAAATATAAAGAAATCGATGACTTCGAGTCGAAGACTCGGAGTTATCGATATCTTCATGTTTTATAGTTATAAAAAAATTTAATAAACTAAAATTTCATTCATTGTAAAAAATAACACCCAAATTGATTATTTTAATTTTTTTTGTGTTAATTTAATTTGCAACACTTTTTAATACCTCACGATTTACTGTGTTAAGAAAAATTATTTTTTTTGTCCTGAAGTTGCATAAATGATCCATTCATCGAGAACGATATTTATGGATTGATAAAATTTTCCCCAGGGGGAAATTTTTGTTACAAGTTCATTTAAATAGATGACCAATGAATTCTAAAGTGTAATCATCGTGCGTTGTTGAAATCGATTATGTCACTGATTTTAGAGTGAAGATAAAGAGTCGTAACGATATTTTCTATCAAAAAAAAAGAAAAATATATAAAAGATCTGCAACGTGATTGCAGTGAGTATGAGAGAGAGAAGGTATGGCGGAATTTTTTTTTCCTTTCCTATTCGCATATAGCGGGCTGAATACAATTATGCTTCCAACATGCTAGCCTATACTATAATGACTATAATGATCCTCTAGATTGCAAGGCGTCGATCTTTCCGAGTTTGCGCGTACCTTGATTTAAGAAAACTCGATTACATTCAGATTTGAAAATTTTTACTTACTATTTTTTCTCCCCCTTCCCTTCCTTTCTATAACAGTATAGGTATTTATATTGCAATCGATCCGTATAATTATTTGTAATAACAATTGAATTAAATTACAACTCTTATTTTTTAGAGTATTGAGATTGGTACTAACAGGTTATATTTTGTATTTTCTATTTTCTATTTTTTATTTTCTATTTTTTATTTTCTACTTTGTATTTTCTATTATTTTTTAGATAATAATTTATTTGATACATTTATTTAACAAAATTTCTTTACCAACATTTATTACGAAACCAGTTTCAAGTTTATTTTTAGCTGAAAAAAATAAATTCTCGTTATGAAAATAAATACGATCGATTTTTATTGCTGTTGGAAAAAAATGAAAACAAATTGAAAATATATTCCTGAAACACTTATCTTGACATGATTTATCGTGTCCTTATTTAATTAGACGAAGATAATATTAAGTTGCTTTGTAATGAGAAATAATTGGATGAGAAATTACACAAGTAATTACAAACTGTAAACTTGCAAGTTTAAAGAAAGAAAAGAAAATAATTTTGCTGAGTTGCAAACATTTTAATTGTCAAAAATATTCCCGCATTTTAGAGCATTTTTTTTTTTTTTTTTTGGTTTGAAATTTAATGCATTCAACTTGGAAGTCCGAGCACGTAGTAATAAAAAAAAGGGGGGGAAAGAATGAAAGAACCGGAATGGAGCTTCCATCTAGTCATAGATCCTACCATCGCTATTAAGGACAGATTATCGCGCGAGTCTCTCTCTCTCTCTCTTTCTCGTTCGTGCTTTCGACACTCTGGAGAAGAATGCTTCCGATCCCTCGTGCCAAGATTTCAATTGCATGGTGAAAGCGAATTGCACTTAAGCTTTCTCCCACGCATTGAATTAAAAGGATTGAGTTTCTTCAATTTCTTTTAACTAAGGATGAAAAATATCCATCGGAGGAATTGTCTTTCAATTCCCATTGGTGATGAGTATCTTTTTTTTTTCTCGCGCGCAAAGAACTGACAATTAAATTCCGAAATAATTGCCAATCGTTAAGTGGAATTTAGAAGGAAAAAGGAAAAAAGGAATGAAGGAAAAGAGAGTGTGAAGGAGAGGTGAGAGAGAAGCGAAAAGAAAACAATAAAAAAACAAAGAAAAATAAATAAAAAATGATAAAAATAAAGAAAATATAAGAAAAGAGGAAAAAAACTCTGATAACTATTAAAAACAAAAAAGAAGGAAAGAAAGAAAAGAAAGATAATAAATATTAAAAAAATAAAAAAGAAATTAAAAAATAATAAAAAACAAAAATGTTATAAAAAAAAATAAATATAATATGAAAAATAGAAAAGACACAATTGAAAAACAAAGAAAATATAGGAAAAGAGAAAAAAAAACTCTTATAAATATTGAAAAACAAAAAAGAAGAAAAGAAAAAAATTGAATAAAAAAATAATATAAAATAAAAAATCTTTTTTCATAAAAAAATGTAAAAAAATACAAAACAATAAATATAGAATGAAAAATAGAAAATACACAATTGAAAAACAAAGAAAACATAGAAAAAGGAAATAAAAAAGGAAGGCTAAAATTATTAAAAAAAAGAAAAATAGGAAAGAAAAAAGAAACAAAAAATGAAAAAGCCATAGTAGCAGAAAAAATAAAAAATCAAATAAAATATGGAAAATAAATACAAAAACTAAAATAAACATATTGATAAAAAAATATAAAAAGAATTCTTATATATAATTATAATTATAATACCTAATTCTAATAAAATAAAAATAAATTCAAAAAATAAAAATTGAAATTACAATATAAATAAAAATGTTTTATACAAGTTTTTATTTTGCGGAAAGAGGAAATGAAAAGAACGATCAAAAAAAAAAAAATATGCTGATGGTAGAAAATAATATTTCTGTTTCGTCTCATTGGAATTCTTTTGGCGAATTGAATTAGAAGCGTGACAAATTTAATTTAATTCAATTATAACGCTTGTAACATTTTGCAAAACTTGTCAAACCACATTTCTCATTGGCGGTTTTGACAAGTTGCCATTGTCCATTTTAACTTATTCGGTTTATTTATAAATTTCAGGTATTAAATTCTATAAACTAGATTATGCATAAGGATAACATATACAACAAAATTTCTTCCGCTCCTTTTTTTAATATAATATTTTATCCCCACACTTTCTCTCAGAAAAAAATGTGAATTTTTATTGGTAAGAAGAAAAAATTTTTTTTCCCCTTTTTTATTTGTGTGCGTGTGTATTGAAAATAATTTGACTTTTATTTACATTATTTACCATTTCTCGTTTCTTCATTGTAGAAAATTTTTCTTTTTTCGTTTCTCCTTCTTCTTCATACTCATTATTTATAGTACTTATTACTATAACAAGTTCTCTCTTTTTATCTCTTTTGTTTTCTTAATGGAGAGGAAACATTATTGAAATTATTACCTCGAGAATTATTATTTTGTTTTCAATTTTATTTACATTTATTTTTTCGATTTTATTGGTTTCAAATTAAACGTATTACATGGAAAATGAATAAAGAAGAGAATAAAAAAAAAAATGGAGATACTATTTAATTATGTAAATTGAAAAGAATTTTTGTTTGGTTTTTCAGAATGTTCTCTTTTCTAATTAGAAAACCACTTTTTCTTGTAAATTCCACTTCTTGTGCTTGTGTACAATCAATAGCCGGTTTATTCTTAAATAAATAAATAAAAAATAAATATTTTCTTAGTCATTAATAATTCTTATTCATTTCAAACTTATAAAAAATTGAATTAAAAAAAAAAATTAAATGGGACTAAAATAGATTACACTGGAAAAGAAATTTATTTGATTCAAATTTTAATAACCGAATATTTGTCTATTATTGCAAATAAATATTTTCTTGAATTAAATAATTTTTATTTACTTTTATTTAAATCAAATAAATTGTATTTGAACGAATAATTTATATATTTGAAGCAAATACTAATTTAATTGATTTAAATAAAAATTGAACAAAATTTATACAAATTAAATAAAAATTATTTGATTGAAATAAATATTTATTTGATAATAAGCAAATAATCGGTTTTGACTTTCAATGTTTTAACTAACAATTGAAAAATTTGAATCAAATAAATTTTTAATTTTAATTTTTTAAAAAATATTTTTCTTCGTAAATTTTTAAAAAATATCTTTTTCTATGAATTTTTCAAAAAATGTTTTTTAAAAAATAATTTTAAAAAAAATACTACACTAAAAAGGAGAGCAAAAAAAAGTCCGCTCTCCGCTCGTCGAATTTTCGCCGAGGGCTGCTACAAGAAAATATTGATTCTCAGATCACGTAGTCAAAAGTTGTTTTTTTCTTTTTTTTCTCTTTTTTTTGTTTCATTCTTTTACACACGCATTTTGCCCGCATGTTGTTTCGTTTTAGTGCATTGACTTGCCTTTAACTTTGCCAATAGCTTAAGATCCATTTGTAAGAGTGACGGGACATTGGTCTTAGAAGAGAAGGAGGAGTGTGTCTCATAAAATTGTTTCCCCTCTGAAAAATAAACAAGGACATTCGACACCGCACAAGGTCCTTATTTCCCTTCCTCAACCATAGTCTCTTTTCATTTCTCTCTTTGCGCGCGCCACAACCACACAGTCAATGTGACCAGTATATTTCCCAAGTACCATAAAAATAAGAAAAAAAGAGAGAGACCTTTCTTTCATGATAAAAACCAGGCGTTCATAATTGCCAAAAATTTGGGGCTATTTAGTCATAAATTTCACTCGAGAGAAAAAAGAGAAAGAAGGCAAAAAAAAATATACATCTGTTTCTTATATTTTACAACAAGAAATATTGTTTCCATGTTTTTCACTTTTTTTTTCCTCTCTCAGTGACAGTTTCAAATTTCTTTAATAAGAAAAAATACCGAGAAAAAAAAGTTGGGAAAATTTTTTTTTGTTTTGTGTTTCCATAATTACTTTGGTGATTTTTAAATAATGATTTGATTTCAACAAAAATTAAAAATTAAATTCAATAAAATTTAATAAATTGCTGCAAATTGAAATTTTTGTGTTAATTTTATTTTCTACATAAATAAATTGTAATGAATTATAATATAAATAAATAGTAACAATAATAATAATAATAATTATAATTAACAATAACAATAACAATAACAATAACAATAACAATAACAATAACAATAATAATTATAAACAAACAGTAACAAATAAAATTTTCTTTTTGTTTAAACCGTTCTTTCGTTAATTTGCAATGAAAATACGTATTTAGACCTTTTTAGTTGAAACTAACGAATTAATAATAATAGTAATAATAATAATATAAATAAATAAATAGTAAAAAATAATATTTGCTATTAAATTAAAACCGTTTTCTCGTTATTTTGTAAGAAAAAGGCGTAGTCGGGCGTTTTTATTTCAAAATAAGAAATAAATAAGAAATAAATAATAATAATAATAATAATAATAATAATAATAATAATATAAGTAAATAAATAGTGATAGTAAATGATAATAAATAAATAATAAATAAATCAATTTTATTCATTCAATAAAATATTTCCGTATTTTATTATTTCACTATTTATTATGGTTAGGGTACAGTTTTTCTAAAACTTATTTTCTAATTTTCTATTTTCTAAAAATATTATTTTTAATAAAGGTGAATTTTTAAAAAAGTTTTTTCTAATGAAGGTGATTTTCCAATTTTCTTTCTTCTAATAAAGGTCATTTTCTAAAAATTTCTTTTTTTAATAAAGGTAATTCTAAAAAAATTTTTTTTTACCAATATTCATTTTTTGTAATGGCAAAATAGGTATATGATTAAAAAATAAAATTTACGAAAATTTTTTATTCTTTAAAAAAAATACCTGGGGTTTAATTAAAAAATTATAATAAAAAATAGAAATTATGAAAATATTTTATCAAAATTTTAAAATAATCTAGTTAAAAATCGTAATCAACAAATAGAAATTATAGCCATTTTTTTTTTCTAAAGATATTTAAAATTTTCTAAAAAAGTGCTTTATAAATAAATTAATTTTGGAAATTTTGGTATAAAAATGATGCAAATTATTATTTTTATTTTCTTTCCAAAGAAGAACCGAATTTTGTTAACAAATTGTGATAAGAAATAGTAATTACTAACTTTACAAAATTTTTTCTTCTTTTTCAAAAAGAAACTTATAATTTTGTAAACAAAATGGTGATTGAGAAATGGAAAATATGCAAAATAGTTTCTTTTTCTTAATTTTAGTTTTTTAAACAATTTTCTAACTTTAAATCAAAATTATGGAATTTTGCAAATTTTAAAGGAAAATAAATATTAGAAATCATAACTTTTTGGAAAAATTTTTCTTAAAAATCAAAACTTGTTAGAAAAACTTTTTTTAGAAAACAGATTTCATTTGAAATCATTTTTTTTTTTTAGACAAAAAGGATTAGAAAATATTTTTCAAATTTATTTAAATAATTAAAATATTTATTTATTACACTTGTGTAAAGGTTGTTAAGGTTTTTTTTAAACTTTAATTTAATTATTTAATTTAATTTTATTTATTCTATTTATTTCATTTATTTGATTTTTTATTTATTTGTATTCTTTATTTATTTTTTTGCTTACTTTTATTCAGTTTTTATTTTCTTTATTCTATTTATTTATTCTTATTCATTTCATTTACTTTATTTAAAAAAATCTGACGGAGACTGGAATCGAACCCCGGTCGCGCTGGCATAACTCTGGCGCCTTACGCACCTCGGCTATTTTCGACGTCTTTGTTTAATTTTAATTAATTATTTTTTAATTTACTAAAAGTTTCTTTTATTATTTAATTTTTTATTTACTATTTTAATTTTTAATTTTAATTTATATACTTTCATTGTTTCCTTTTTCTATTTTAATTTATTTACTTCTTTCCTTAATTTTATTAATTTTAAATATACTTATTTTTTATTAATTAATTTATTATTATTTATTAATTAATTTGTTATTACATATTTTTATTTATTTAATTTGCTTCATTTACTTTATTTAGAAAAATCTGCCAGAGACTGGAATCGAACCTCGGTCGCGCTGACACAACTCCAGCGCCTTACGCACCTCGGCTATTTTCGACATCTTTCATTACACTTGTATTTAAATAATAAATAATACGAAAGTGCATTTTAATTTTGTATAAGCGTGTTTATCTTGTAAATGAATAAATAAATAATTAAATAAATAAATAAAAAGAATAATAAATAATAATAATGCAGTAATAAAATAAGTCAATATAAAATCAAATAAGTTAAATTGAGCGATGAAGTAAAGGAAAATGACGCTAACTTCACATTTTGGAATCGATCTTTTGAGTAAACAGGAATTTCCAAGCGGTGCGTTTATATGAAAATGGAATTTCTACAAATAGGAATTTACAGGAGCATATACTATATAGTTATATGCACAAACGTGTGCACTTACTATCAACACTCGAAATTGGATAGCACCTAGCGAGAAGTACAGATTATTATACCGCATTAGAGGACGGTAGGATGAAAGCAACGGGGGTGGGGGAGAAAAGGGGCTTTTGAAGATCAGCATACAACGTTGACAAGTAAATTTCGGTAGACGATTCCCGAGGCGTTTAATAATAATGATTATTATAATAATAACAATAATAATTATAAACATAATAACAATAATAATTATAAACATAATAACAATAATAATTATAAACACAATAATAGTAATAATAATAGTAATAATAATAGTAATAATAATAATGAATAATTAAAGCAATTGCGTATGATTCATTCAGAGAACTATAATTGATAATAATGGTAATAATAAGTATTACTATTATTATTATTTTTTTTTATTATTATTATAATTTTAATGTTATAGTATCATTATTTATTATTATAAATTAAACTTTGGATTATTATTATAATAATAATAATAATATAAAGATCATGATTCATATTCTCTATTCGCTTTATTTCGTTTGTGAGAGAATTTTCTCGCCATCTAGGCGACAATTTAATGAACTGTATTGGCGCGAAATTCAAAAGAAAAAAAATTTAATTAAAAATATTTAATACTGATAAAATAGAATTAATTAATATCTATAAAAAGAATATTAATAAATAATAATACATGATAATGATGATGATAATAATAGTAATAATAATAAAAATACGAATAATAGTAATAGTTTAAAAAAATTGTAATGGTAATGATTGTACTGAATTGAAGAATTAAAATTAAACAGACAAAATTTTTACTTTCGTTTAGTTTGAAGTTGAAAATTAATTTTAAAAAATAAAATAAAATTTAGTCGAAATTTTTCGAAAAAAAACGATAAAAATAAAAGTGTTATTTGGTGAGAGAAAATAAATACAATTTGTATAAATACGTGTGGATAATTTAGAGAATATAAAAGAAGTTAAAAGCAGGAATAAAAAAAAATGGAAAAATTCTTCCAGTTCGTGGAAAAAATTCGATAGATCTTTAAAAATAATACACCGCAAGTCATTTATATACAAAGATTGTGTTTAACTTACGCTTCGCATTGCGGGTTGTACAAGAGAACTTTCGATTATTATCTCAAGCGCTTGTCGAAGACGAAAAGTAAAGCGACTTCTTTTTTCTTCTCTCTCTCTCTCTCTCTCTCTCTCTCTCTCTCTTTTTTTTTTTTTGCACTGGGAAACGTAATCTGTAATGACTTTAGAGATCCGCATCTGTTTGCCAAAGCGTTGAGAAATTGAGACAAAAGAAATCAGAAAAAAAAACAAAATAGAAAACAAAATAGAGAAAAAATGGGAAAAAAATTAAGAAATGAAGAAAAGATAGAAGAAATGGAGAAAAAATGGAAAAAATAGAAAAAATGGAAAAAAATAGAAAAAATGAAAAAATAGAAAAAATAGAAAAATGGAAAAAAATATAAAGAGAAAAGAAGTGATGGGAGAAAAGAATAGATAACAAATGCAATGAAACGTCCTTTTTTTCTATGACATTGGCACAGTTTAATATCGAATAAATGATTTGACAATTTTTCTTATAATAAGGTTTTGTCATCATTATCATCATTTTTCTTAATGCATCTTTTCTCAAAATCCCCCCTTTCCATCATATTGTCATCATAAACACTTCAAAGGTGGTCTCTTATTCTGAATGAGAGAAAGAGAGTGAGGAGAAAAAAGTGCAGACTCACTACAGCTGTGTACACAGTCGTCTCCTGAAATAAACTTTTATATACACACAAAAACCTCAAAGAGGACCTGAAACATCGAATTTCTTTCATTTTTCTTTTTTTCTGAATACTTTGATGAAATGAATAATTGTTTTTTAAAGATGAAATTATAACACAATGATAATAATGGCAATAAAGAATATTCAATACCGATTGTAATCGGCAAACAATTTATAATCGAATAAATACTTTCCTTGTCCATATTACCCCTGATGTGGAACATTTAACTGTTTTTTTGAAAAATAAAAGCAATATTGCAATAATTTATAATGTAAAAGTTATACAACAAAATTTTATTCGACTGTAAAATAAAAAATAAAAAAAATAAAAACCAAATTGAAAGAATTTATAATAAAAATTTTACGAAACACCAATTTTCCGGTTCCTTATTACCCCGATTGTTCGGAACTTGTTTTCTTAAAACAAAAACGAAATTAAAGGAATTTCTTATAATAATTTTCCTCGAGGTAAAAATAAACTTTTACTTTTGTAGGTAAAAATATTTTTTCCCATTGAAGTAAAGCAAACTTTTCTTCGTTCAGATAAAATTAAATTTTTAGTTTTTACATTAAGAAAAAAGTTAAATTTTTACAGTAAGATAAAAAAATTTGACGTTGGGGTAAAAAAAACTTTTTCCATTCAGTTAAAAATAATTGTTTTCACAGACGAAAAAATAATTAAATAAAACCAAAGGGATCGTACAAATTGTTTCAAAAAAAAAAAAAAATTCACTAAAAACCTGACGTAACATTTTCATTGAACAGAAAAATACTTTTTTTTCGAAATTTATAAAGAATTTTCTTTCCTTCTCTTCTCTTTTTTTTGAGAAGGGTGGCGAGGGTGGGGGAAAGAAATACAAAATAACATTTTTCTCATCAAGATGATAAAAAACTGTTTTCTGTTATCGACACTTTGGTGTATAGAAATAGTGAGGCTGCTGCAATTTACACGTCGAGATCGGTGTTCTCTTTTATCTCGTTATCACGATTCAAGCGCTCACGTCGTGTGCTCACCTTCCAGGATTTTGTCGATCGCCTAAAAAGAAGGTGATCATTCTTTTCGTTTCTCGCACGATAAGCAGAAACGAGTTATTCCTTCTCAGCGGGAGCAAAATTGCGTTTACTTTTTTTATTTTTTCTTCTTCTTTTTCTTGGTCCTGGGCTAATTAAAAAATAAATAATCGATAATTCAAATAAAGACCTCAATCTGTGGTGATGCTCACAAAATCCTACCATTATTTTTTTTTTTTACTTTATTTCTCTTCTTCTGTGTTTTTTTTTATTTTTTTTCTCAAATTTTCAATACCGAAAATTATAAAACTATCTTTTCTATAAAAGACGGAATAATAATTAAATTATTTATTAATTTTATTTTTAATTATTATTTTTAATATATTAAGTAATTAAATTTTTCCCCTTTTAAATTTCCCTTGAAAATTTGCTCACAAACGAAACGAAGCGAATAGAGAACATGAATCACGATCATTTTATTATTATTATTATTTATAAATTATAACTATTAACGAAATCATTATAATAAATTATAAAATGATAATTAAAATGAAATAATAATAAAATAATTATAATAAATTGTAATAAATTATTAAAAAAACGATTTTTTTTTAAAAACGATGTTTTATATTAAAAAAATTTATTTTAATATCAATTTGACTAGAAAATAATTTTTATTTCCATATTGATCATTGATTTGTATATTTAAATATTATATTTATTAATTTGAATAATTTAAAGAAACGGAGCTTTCTTTTTCTTCTTTTTTTTTTTGCTCAACGCAACGCGATTTATTAATTTAAACGAAAAGTTAAAAGAATTGAAAACAAGTTAAAATACATGAATTTGAATTTGCCGTAAGATATTTTAACGTTTAACGTTTGATCTAGAACTGTACTAATTAAGATTGCAAATTCCGTTTCATCTCTTGCGAAGTATAAAGAGAGATTTCAAATTGTATAATTAAAGTTGGAAGAAGTTGTTAATGTTTAAACAAGAATAAAATCAGATCATAAATAATATTGTACTTTCGTTTTTCTATATGTATATCGCGAAAAAAAAGAAAAGGGTGGAAAAAAAATATTAATCACATTATCAAAACAAATTTCTCAAAATTGCAAAAATTTGGATTTTTTCCGAAAATGAGAATTTTAATTTGTAAAAATTCTAATTCTTCGTGGGAAAAAATATCAAAATTGTAAAAATTAAAATTTGCTGTAAAAAAAAAATTTTTAATTGCAAAAATTGAAATTTGATGGAGAAAAAAAAAATTTTTAATTGCAACAATTTCATCGTTTTCTAAGAACAAAATTCCAAATTTGCTAAAAATAAAATTTCTTCTAGAAAAAAAATTATAAATCGCAAAAATTGAAATAGTTTTGAGAAAAAGAAATTTCAAATTGCAAAAAATAATATTTCCTGTAGAAAAAAATTTAAATCGCAAAAATTAAATCGTTTTTCAGAAAAAGAAAGTCCAAATTGAAAAAATTGAAATTTCTTCGAGAAAAAACTTTTAAATTGAAAAAATTAAAATTTCCTCTGGAAAAAAATTTCAACTCGCAAAAAATTGAAATTTCCTCTAGAAAAAAATTCCTAATAGTAAAAAATTAAAATTTCCTCTAGAAAAGAATTCCTAATTGGAAAAATAGAAATTTTCTGTAGGAAAAAAATTTCAAATTGCAAAAAATAGAAATTTTGTAGAAAAAAATTCCAATTTGCAAAAATTAAATTGTTTTTCAGAAATAAAATTTAAAATTGCAAAAATTAAATCATTTTCCACGAAAATAATTCCAAATAGCAATTAATATAATTTGCTTTTGAAAAAAAAATTTTAAATCACAAAAAATTGAATCGTTTTTTAGAAAAAGAAATTACAAATTGCAAAAATTAAAATTTCTTCGAAAAAAACTTTCAAATTGGAAAAATTGAAACTTACTCTATACGTAAAATTTTGAAATTGCAAAAAATTGAAATTTTCACTAGATAGTAGATAAAAATTCCAAGTTGTAAAAATTGAATTGTTTTCCAGGAAAAAAAATTCAATTTTCCGGGACAAATGTCCCAAATTGCAAAAATTAATATTTCCTGTAGAAAAAAATTTTAAATCTTAAAAATTGAATTGTTTTTCAGAAAAAGAAAGTCAAAATTAGAAAAATTGAAATTTCTTCCAGAAAAAAAATTTCAAATTAGAAAAATTGAAATTTTTACTAGAAAAAAATTTTAAATCGCTAAAGTTAAATCGTTTTTTAGAAAAAAAAATTCAAATTGCAAAAATTAAATCGTTTTCCAGGAAAATAATTCCAAATAGCAATTAATAAAACTTCCACTGGAAAAAAATTTTTATTTACAAAAAATTGAATCGTTTTTCAGTAAAAGAAATTACAAATTGCAAAAATTGAAATTTCTTCGAGAAAAAACTGTCAAATTGGAAAAATTGAAACTTCCTTTAGAAAAAAATTTCAAATTGCAAAAAATTGAAATTTCTTCGAGAAAAAACTGTCAAATTGGAAAAATTGAAACTTCCTTTAGAAAAAAATTTCAAATTGCAAAAAATTGAAAGTTTCCATATATAAAAATTCTAAGTTGTAAAAATTGAATCGTTTTTCAGGATAAAAATTCAAATTGCAAAAATTGAATCGTTTTCCAGAAAAAAACTCAAAAATGTCCCAAATTGCAAAAATTAATATTTCCTGTAGAAAAAAATTTTAAATTGCAAAAATTGAATTGTTTTTCAGAAAAAGAATGTCCAAATTGCAAAAATTGAAATTTCTACGAGAAAAAGAATTTCAAATTGGAAAAAATGGAATTTCCGCTAGAACCCAATTTTAAATCGCAAAAATTGAATCGTTTTCAGAAGAAAATTTCAAATTGCGAAAATAGACATTTTTCCACAAAAAGAAATTTTCAAAAATCGAATAAATAATAATTGAGAATAAAAGAAATAATATAATTTGAAAAAGAATTATAGATTTTGCCGAGCATCAGAGAATATGCGAGAGAGAAAAAAAATGATGCGACATATATTTAATTAACGGGCGGAAATGTTCGAAGGAAAGATGCAATCAATATTCATCAATGGATTGAAATTTCACACTTGTTAATCCATAATTATTAAATATTTCCATAATCGATAGGAAAGTGACGCGCGTGTGTGGTATAATAATTTGATCCGACTCGTTCACCTGCTGTTAGCATCAGGTTTATCTCAGATCAAGAATATGTTAATTAGCATTCACTTTGAGTACACCGTTGTGACTAATGGAGATAAGAAGGAAGAAGAGGGATTGCGATTCGAAGAAGAGTCTTTTAGATATAAATGTGTATTTATTTAGGATTCGTGCCAGTACATCTATGGGTTGATAGAATTGATGAATATAATCGATATAAAGTCAAGTTTCATCGATTCAAGTTCATTTCAATTGATCATCGGCGAGGAGATGAAAAATTTTTTATAATAACAACCGTCAATCAATTTTTATCCTAAACAGAAGACATCTCACTGTCTTTAAGTGTCTCAACATGATTTATCGATTTATTTTTTATTTTAATTATTTTTTTAACAAATTTTTCTTTTATCTTTTTTTATTTCTTCTTTTCTTGTCTTTTCTTTTATTTCTTTCTTTTCTAAATTTTATTTATGATTTTTTATTATTATTTTCTGTCATATTTTTATTATTATTTATTAACAAAAAATAAATAAATAAATATATAAATATTGTACCTAAAAATAGTTAAAATAAAAAAATAATTAAAATTAAATTAAATTGTTTCTAAAAAATTTTATATTTTTATTATTATTTTTATCATTATTAAAAGAATAATAATAAAAAATGATTTTTTTACCTATATTATTATTACTATTATTATTATATTTATTTTTACTTTTATTATTAACAAATCATTTTATTTTTATCCTTGATTTCAAAAACATGGAAATTTCTTTTTATTTTATTTTTTTTTCTTGTTTCCGGCAAATAAAATTTGATCTTATATTGTCCCATTAAACAGTGGGATAGACATTGGTGAGCAAAAATTTAAAAGCGCCTTCAATTAGAGAATTCCACCCACGCTTCAATGAAAATCCTTTTGCAATGATTCCCCATGGAATCGTAAAAGAACTGGACAGGAAAAATAGTCTCTCGAGTATTCGAGTTCCACTCTTTAACGGGAAACGACTCGTCCTTGTTACCGGGTTAAAGAAAACAGAATCGAGAGAAAACGGAATAGTTTTCTCGAACTTGAATTATCTTATCTTAATACTAATCAATTTTTTCTCTTTCTTTTTTGATTTTTCTTTTCAAATTAAAATTTATATTCTCGTCTTGATAACGAAAAAAGCAAAAAAAAAGAGAGGAAAATAACAAAAAAAAAATATTTACAATTTTTAAACGAAAAAATAATAATAAAATAACAATTTTAATTAATATTCAATTTAATTAATATTCGATTATAATTTTGTTTAGTCTATAATTAAAATTTTGATATTTCTTGTCGTTTTTAATGGTAATTTTAGTATTCGAATTCGCATGCGACGTGGTTGGGTGGTTAGCGTGCAAGTCTACGGTCCACTGGGTCGCGAGTTCAATTCCCGACAGAGTCAATTATTTTTCCTATATATTTTCCAATTTAAATTCCTATAAAGAATTTTATTATTTCTGAAAATATAATTGAATCTTTGTGAAAAATTTTATTATTTATGAAACTAATGAAATTATTGCGAAGAAATTTATAAAAAATTTGTAAATATTTGAATTCCTTGACAAAATTTTTATTATTTTATTAATATAATTAAATGTTTGCGCAGAATTTCATTAAAATTTTTTTTAAATAATTTAATTCTTTTGGAAAATTTTATTAAAATAGTAGATATTGAAAATCTTTGAATTGAGAAAAATTTTTGAAAATAATTGAAATTTTTCCCGAGAATGTTATCAAAACTTTTTAAAACAATTAAATTGATTCGAAGAATTTTATAAAAAAATTTTCCAATAATTGAATTCTTGCAACGAATTTTATTAAAATCTTACAAAATAACTGAATTTTTACAAAGAATTTTATTAATATTTTTTGTAAATAATTAAATTCTAGCGAAGAATTTAATAAAAATCAATTTAAATAATGAATTTTTTTCGAAAAATTTGTATGAAAATTGTGTTTAAAAATAATTAAATTCATGTGAAAATTTTATTATTTATGAAAATAATTGAATTTATAAAAAGAAATTTTTTATTCACGAAAATAATTGAATCGTTGTAAGAAATTTTATTATTTTTGAAAATAATTAAATTATTCTAAAAAAATTTATAAAAAATCTGTAAATAATTCAATTCCTTGTGAAATTTTATTATTTTATGAATATAATTAAATGTTTGACCAGAATTTCATCAAAATTTTTTTTAAATAATTGATTTCTTTTGGAAAATTTTATTAAAATAGTAAAGATTGAAAATTTTTGAAATATGGAAAATTTTTGAAAATAATTGACATTTTTGCCGAGAATTTTACCAAAATTTTTTAAAATAATTAAATTGATTCAAAGAATTTTATAAAAAAATTTAAAAGTAATTGAATTTTCGCAACGAATTTTATTAAAATCTTCAAAAATAATTGAATACAAAGAATTTTATTAATTTTTTTTTAAATAATTGAATTCTAGCTAGGAATTTTATAAAAATCAATTTAAATAATTGATTTTCTTCGAAAAATGTTATAAAACTTAATTTAAATAATGGATTTTCGTCGAAAAATTTTATAAATATCAATTTAAATAATTGATTTTTTTCCAAAAATTTGTATAAAAATTGTTTTTGAAAATAATTGAATTCATAATAAGAATTTTTTTATTTACAAAAATAATTGAATTTCTATAAAAATTTTATATCATTTATGAAAATAATTGAATTATTGCGAAAAAATTTATAAAAAATTTGCAAATCATTGAATTCTTGCAAAGAGTTTTATCAAAAAATTTTAAATAATTGAATTTCTTCGAAGAATTTTATTATTTATGAAAATAATTGAATTCTTGGGAAGAATTTTATTGAAATTTTTCATAATCTTAATTAAATTCATTTGAAGAATTTCTTTGGGTTTCTTTCAAATAATGGAGTTTCTTTAATAAATTTAATTGAAAGTTTTCAGAATAATTAAATTTTAATTTCTTTCAAGTCTTTACAATAATCGTGTTTCTTAATAATTGAAATTAAACATTTAATTCTTGAATTTTATTAAAATTTTATAATTGAATTAATTCAAAAAATTTTTTTTTAATTTTTTTTTTTAAATTGAATTCTTTCACGAAATTTTATTAAAATTGTATTAAAAATAATTGAATTTTTTGCATAGAATTTTACTATTTATAAAAATAATTGAATTTGTTATTTTTCATCTAAATAATTGAATTTTGTCAAGAATTTTATTAAAATTTTCAAAAATAATTGAATTTCGGAGAAGAAATTTATTATTTATGAAGATAATTGAAATTTTGATGATTATGATTATTTGTAACATTCTCAAAAATTCTCCAAATTATATCATTAAGTTTACGAACTTTTCTTGCTTTTTCACTCATATTATACGGACTTTACAGAAATTTTTTTTTTTAAAAACTGACTTTTACGAACTTTAAACAAATTTACGGACTTTTACAAGATTTACAGACCTAGCTCGATAAATCAATTTTTGTAAAACAATCGTGCAAATTTTAACACCACAATATCAAAAAAAAAAAAAAATTGCTCAAGAGTGAAAAAATTTCTCCACTGCATTTGATAAAAATTCATAAAGTCAAGAAAGCCTATGTCATGTTAATAATTGTTCTATACATTGAGAAAATGTGTGTATAGATATTGTAATTTCGTGGTCTTGCAACATTATTACACTATACATCAGATAAAAGCGTAATTAAAGGTTTTGCACGTACAAGCGCCATGTTCCGTGAGGTTGGTTAGAGGAGAAAAGTTTAAACGTGGGTTGGGAGAGAATTGTCGAGTGCCATGGGATTTTAAAGGGGGGATAATGTATATATACCAACAGTAAAACGCGCAGGGGGGTTGAGGTTGTAAGCGAAGCAAGCAAATTGTAAAAGGTGACGCAGATTATGCGCAAATAGCAGGGGGAAAGAGAGAGAGAGAGAGTGGTATAATAATAAATTATCATCGACAGTCCATGTTAAACACTCCTGAATCCGTTGCTCATGTACCATACCAAAAACCCACCACAATTTCTGATTTCCCTCCACCATTAACAAACATGACAAGTTAATATGGATTTCACCTTTTAATTAAATAAAATAGGGGAAAAAAGGATTTTTTTATTCAAGTATTTCGAAAAATGGTATTTTTTACTAAAAAGTATTTAAAAGAAGGTATTTTTTATTTCTGAGTTTCGAAAATGGATTTTTTTATTTGGGTATTTCGAAAAAGTATCAGGGTGTCTACTACTTTCGTTCAACAATATTTCCGGTTATTTTTTTTTCTCATCAAATTTAATTTTTTTTTATTTTGAACATAAATAAATCTACAAATAGCTTCAAAAATGTTTATTAGAATTTTGATGAATAATTAAATTTATAAAAGTTTACTAATTCAAAATTTAGAATAAATAAAAATGTATAATATAATGTAATGTAATAATTGTGGTATAATTTTAATGTAATTATTTTTTTTTGTCCTTTGTACAATGTTTCGAGGGATATTTCTTTCTTTTTTTTTTGTCATTCTAAATTTGAACGTGTATGTTACATAACTCATTCGCCTCAGATCATTCCCTGTCGAATTCCCCAAATGCTATATACACGACAAACTTGTCCCATGAGATTTTCACGACAAAGGAGTATAAGACCATTTATTTATCAGAATAGAAGGTATGTTGGACATACAGATCAAATGGTTCGATTTAAATTTTTCAAACATTCAAAAAGCAAAAAAAGTATTTGTCAAAAAAGAGAAAAATTTTTTCAAATGCTTTAAATAAAAAACATGAAAATAGATCAAATATGTAGTTCGGTTTAAATTTTTTAACACAAAATTCAAAAAAAAAAAAGCAAAAAGGTATTTGTTGAAAAGGATAATTTTTTCCGAATGGTTTAATAAAATTTACTAATTTGCCAGTAAATTTTACTAATATATTAATTGAAATTACTATTTATTAGTAAAATTTACTATAATTTTAAAGGAAAAGTCAATCACTATAACTCAATTTAGAAAACATTTTTACTAATTCAATTGCAGAGTGATAATTGTAATTTAGTTACTAATAAATTTAATTTTACTATTTTTTAAAAG